>NC_092261.1:18544645-18657145 GCF_036320965.1 Panulirus ornatus | reverse complement strand
GTGGTGAGAGTAAGTGAGCTTGGGAAGGAGACTTGTGTCAGGAAATACCAGGAGGGACTGAGTACAGAATGGAAAAAGTTGAGAACAAAGGATGTAAGGGGAGTGGGGGAGAAATGGGATGTATTTAGCGAAGCAGTGATGGCTTGCGCAAAAGATTCTTGTGGCATGAGAAGCGTGGGAGGTGGGCAGATTAGAAAGGTTAGTGAGTGGTGGGATGAAGAAGTAAGATTATTAGTGAAAGAGAAGAGAGAGGCATTTAGACAACTTTTGCAGGGAAATAATGCAAATGACTGAGAGATGTATTAAAGGAAGAGGCGGGAGGTCAAGAGAAAGATGCAAGAGGTGAAAAAGAGGGCAAATGAGAGTTGGGGTGGGAGAGTATCATTAAATTTTAGGGAGAATGAAAAGATGTTTTGGAAGGAAGTAAATAAAGTACATAAGACAAGGGAACAAATGGGAACTTCAGTGAAGGGGGCTAATGGGGAGGTGATAACTAGTGGTGATGTGAGAAGTAGATGGAGTGAGTATTTTGAAGGTTTGTTGAATGCGTTTGATGATAGAGTGGCAGATATAGGGTGCTTTGGTCGAGGTGGTGTGCAAAGTGAGAGGGTTAGGGAAAATGATTTGGTAAACAGAGAAGAGGTAGTAAAATCTTTGCAAAAGATGAAAGCCGGCAAGGCAGCGGGTTTGGATGGTATTGCAGTGGAATCTATTTAAAAAGGGGATGACTGTATTGTTGACTGGTTGGTAAGGTTATTCAATGTATGTATGACTCATGGTGAGATGCATGAGGATTGGATGAGTGCTTCCATAGTGCCATTGTACAAAGGCAAAGGGGATAAAAGTGAGTGCTCAAATTACAGAGGTATAAGTTTGCTGAGTATTCCTGGGAAATTATATGGGAGGGTATTGATTGAGAGGGTGAATGCATGTACGGAGCATCAGATTGGGAAAGAGCAGTGTGGTAGAGGATGTGTGGATCAGGTGTTTGCTTTGTGAAATGTATGTGAGAAATACTTAGAAAAGCAAATGGATTTGTATGTAGCATTTATAGATCTGAAGAAGGCATATGATAAAGTTGATAGAGATGTTCTGTGGAAGGTATTAAGAATATATGGTTTGGGGGCAAGTTGTTAGAAGCAGTGAAAAGTTTTTATCGAGGATGTAAGGCTTGTGTACGTGTAGGAAGAGAGGAAAGTGATTGGTTCTCAGTGAATGTTGGTTTGCGGCAGGGGTGTGTGACGTCTCCATGGTTGTTTAATTTGTTTATGAATGGGGTTGTTAGGGAGGTGAATGCAAGAGTTTTGGAAAGAGGGGCAAGTATGCAGTCTGTTGTGGATGAGAGAGAGCTTGGGAAGTGAGTCAGTTCTTGTTCGCTGATGATATTGCGCTGGTGGCTGATTTGTGTGAGAAACTGCAGAAGCTGGTGACTGAGTTTGATAAAGTGTGTGAAAAAAGAAAGCTGAAAGTAAATGTGAATAAGAATAATGTTATAAGGTACAGTAGGGTTGAGGGACAAGTCAATTGGGAGGTAAGTTTGAATGGAGAAAATCTGGAGGAAGTGAAGTGTTTTAGATATCTGGGAGTGGATCTGGCAGCGGATGGAACCATGGAAGCGGAAGTGAATCATAGGGTGGGGGAGGGGGCGAAAGTTCTAGGGGAGTTGAAGAATGTGTGGAAGTCGACAACATTATCTTAGAAAGCACAAATGGGTATGTTTGAAGGAATTGTGGTTCCAACAATGTTATATGGTTGCGAGGCGTGGGCTATAGATAGAGTTGTGCAGAGGAGGGTGGATGTGCTGGAAATGAGATGTTGAGGACAATATGTGGTGTGAGGTTGTTAGATCGATTAAGTAATAATAAGGTAAGAGAGATGTGTGGTAATAAAAAGAGTGTGGTTGAGAGAGCAGAAGAGGGGGTTTTGAAATGGTTTGGTCACATGGAGAGAATGAGTGAGGAAAGATTGACCAAGAGGATATATGTGTCAGAGGTGGAGGGAACGAGGAGAAGTGGGAGACCAAATTGGAGGTGGAAAGATGGAGTGAAAAAGATTCTAAGTGATCGGGGTCTGAACATGCAGTAGGATGAAAGGCGTGCAAGGAATAGAGTGAATTGGAACGATGTGGTATACCGGGGTCGACGCGCTGTAAATGGATTGAACCAGGGCATGTGAAGCGTCTGGGGTAAACCATGGAAAGTCTTGTGGGGCCTGGATGTGGAAAGGGAGCTGTGGTTTCAGTGTATTATACATAACAGCTAGAGACTGAGTGTGAACGAATGTGGCCTTTGTTGTCTTTTCCTAGCGCTACTTCGGGCACATGCGGGGGGAGGAGGTTGTTATTTCATATGTTTTTTTTTTTTTTAACCCCCCCCCTTTTCTGGTGGGGTGGTGTTGGGAATGAATAAAGGCAGACAGTATGAATTATGTACATGTGTATATATATGTATGTCTGTGTGTGTATATATATGTATACGTTGAGATGAATAGATATGTATATTTGCGTGTGTGGACGTGTATGTATATACATGTGTATGTGGGTGGGTTGGGCCATTCTTTCGTCTGTGTCCTTGCGTGATGTCTCCATGGATGTTTAATTTGTTTATGGATGGGGTTGTTAGGGGGGTGAATGCAAAAGTTTTGCAAAGAGGGGAAAGTATGCAGTCTGTTGTGGTTGAGAGAGCTTGGGAAGTGAGTCAGTTGTTGGTCGCTGATGATACAGAGCCGTTGGCTGATTCGGGTGAGAAATTACAGAAGCTGGTGACTGAGTTTGGTAAAGGGTGTGAAAGAAGAAAGCTGAGAGTAAATGTGAATATGAGCAAGGTTATTAGGTACAGTAGGTCTGAGGGACAAGTCAAACGGGAGGTAAGTTTGAATGGAGAAAATCTGGAGGAAGTGAAGTGTTTTAGATATCTGGGAGTGGATCTGGCAGTGGATGGAACCATGGAAGCGGAAGTGAATCATAGGGTGGGGGAGGGAGCGTTGAAAAATGTGTGGAAGTCGACAACATTATCTTAGAAAGCACAAATGGGTATGTTTGAAGGAATTGTGGTTCCAACAATGTTATATGGTTGCGAGGCGTGGGCTATAGATAGAGTTGTGCGGAGGAGGGTGGTTGTGCTATTTATGAGATGTTGAGGACAATATGTTGTGTGAGGTGGTCTAATCGAGTTAGTAATGAAAGGGTAAGAGAGATGTGTGGTAATAACGAGAGTGTGGTTGAGAGAGCAGAAGAGGGTGTTTTGAAATGGTTTGGTCACATGGAGAGAATGAGTGAGGAAAGATTGACAAAGAGGATATTCGTGTCAGAGGTGGAGGGAACGAGGAGAAGTGGGAGACCAAATTGAAGGTGGAAAGATGGAGTGAAAAAGATTTTGAGTGATTGGGGCCTGAACATGCAGGAGGGTGAAAGGCGTGCAAGGAATAGAGTGAATTGGAACGATGTGGTATACCGGGATCGAGTTGCTGTCACTGGATTGAACCAGGGCATGTGAAGCGTCTGGGGTAAACCATGGAAAGTTCTCTGGGGCCTGGATGTGGTAAGGGAGCTAGAGACAGCTAGTGACTGAGTGTGAATGAATGTGGCCCTTGTTGTCTTCTCCTAGCGCTACCTCGCGCACATGCGGGGGGAGAGGGTTTGTATTTCATTATGTGGCGGGGTGACGACGGGAATGAATAAGGGCAGACAGTATGAATAATGTACATGTGTATATATGTATATGTCTCTGTGTGTATATATATATATATATATACTATATATATATATATGTATATATATATATATATATATATATATATATATCTATATATATATATATATATATATTATATTATATATATATTATATATATATATATATATATAATATATATATAAATACGTTGAGATGAATAGATATGTATATTTGCGTGTGTGGACGTGGTATTTATATACACGTGTATGTGGGTGGGTTGGGCCATTCTTTCGTCTGTTTCCTTGCGCTACCTCGCTAACGCCGGAGACAGCGACAAAGTATAATGAATAAATATATATATATATATATATTTTATATATATATATATATATCATATATATATATATATTATATTATATATATATATATATATATATATTTATATATATATATTATATTATATATATATAGTTTGAAAGAAAAAAGAATATATATATATATATATATATATATATATATATATATATATATATATATATATATATATATATATATATATATATATATATATATTCCCTGGGGATAGGGGAGAAAGAATACTTCCCACGTATTCCCTGCGTGTCGTAGAAGGCGACGAAAAGGGGAGGGAGCGGGGGGCTGGAAATCCTCCCCTCTCGTTTTTTTTTAATTTTCCAAAAGAAGGAACAGAGAATTGGGCCAGGTGAGGGTATTCCCTCAAAGGCCCAGTCCTCTGTTCTTAACGCTACCTCGCTAATTCGGGAAATGGCGAATAGTTTGAAAGAAAAGAAAGATATATATATATATATATATATATATATATATATATATATATATATATATATATATATATATATATATATATGTATATATATTCATATGAGTCCACAGGGAAAATGAAACACGATAACTTCCCAAGTGCACCTTCGTGCGATAATCGCATCATCAGGGGAGACACAAGAGAGAAAGATAACAGCCAGTTGATATGCAACGAAGAGACGTAGGTAGGACGCCATTTGATAAACGTGCGATTGTTCAAGACAATGTGCGACCTCGACCTCCTTTTGTACAATGGGAGACTCTTGAACACAAAACTGGATATTTACAAAAGTCATAAATTCAGGACACCTTCCTCATGGAATGAAACATCCCGACATGAAAAATTTAATTCTTCGTCCCGCTGAAATTGAATACTCTTAGACAAAGCTACGAATACAGCGAAATTGAAATAGCATGATATTTCTTAAGGAGTGCGAGCTTATTATCCAACAGGATATGCAAGTTTTCACACTTGAAATGCGTTTCCAGGTTTATCTGTTGACCAGATAAACAATTTCAAAACCTGACACTCGCTTCGAGTCATTGGACTGGAAAAAAGCAATCCCACGGTTTGAAGACTGGCATGTGAAACAATGTAGCAAAATCTATCACAAAAAAGAGCAAGAATTATCTTTTTCCTCCTCAGTCTGTCGGGGGTATATTGCTAATGCACCAGAAACAGTTGCCAGAATACCTCTCCATACACATTATAAAAACCGACATCACATGCTTATAGATCATACTCTTTAACTCTCTACCATTTCAAAACCACCTTCCCCAATCGACCCCCCTCCCCCCACACACACACACCCATCTTCTCTAACTACCCTACTAAAGAAAAAAAAATATGTGTGTGTGTGTTGGAGGTGGGGTGGTAGCGAGAAACCTTAAATACATCTACCCCTCCACACACACAGTATATACGTATCAAGAGTGAGGGGGAGAAGCGTGAAGAGGGTGCAGTGTGACCTGGGCTGGTCGCTTAGCAGCCAGGTAAACGATGACAGCTTGAGCACAGATCTCTGACCCTTGGGCAATAATAATACAAAACTCGAAGTATGATCATTACTTGGCCTGTGACCTGTTCCTTGAGAATCGTTTTGAGGCCAGGCCATCATAACCAAGGTTCGTGCAGAAAGATCTTACCATCGTGTTTCCGAATCGTAATGCTGTATTCCACGTTCGCGCCATTATGGGCTTGGTAGGCCATTCCAGATGTGTTCGCTGTTTAACAAGTCTGTCGGAGAAGCAGACAGGTCACTGATGGGTAACTGGAATCGACCTTCAGAAAGGATACTGTGAAGAAACTTGGTTTCCGATAGTACATAAAAGTGCCACATGACAGATGGTCTGTCACAAGGTTACCTGCTGCAGCCTTGATGAGAGGTAAGCTGCAAGCGCAGGGTGATGCAGGATTATAGTATTAGACTACAGATCTACATCTTTGTAAATTCATACACATATGTGTGCAGATATGTAGATCTGCATACATGCATGTTCGCGTGCATGTATGAATATATGAATTCTTAGAAGTGTACCAATATGCATAAATGTATCCCTCCCTCCATTTGTCCTTCACTTTTATTCCCTCCCTGTTTCCTCCCTCCACCCCTTCTTCCCTATTTTCTCCCATTTCCCTCCCCTACCTTCCTCCATTTCTAATAATCTTAATCTCTCCACCCAGTTTTCTTTTCCCTCTCTCTCCCCGCGCACCTGCGCAATTACCATTTTCCACAAAAGGGGTTAACTAGAATGGGGATAAAGTTTTATTATTCATACAAAGCTCAAAATGAGATGTGACTAATCAAGCACCGCCATGTCGTAGTGATTATCTTTGCTTACCGAGTCGCATTCACGGACCGCTCAGTGTCGAGAGCTTGGGCTCGAAACCTGGTTTTGACTGTTAGTCCACAGTCACACCAGCTGTTCATCCACCCCTTTAGGGTGGTCGATAGAATGGGTAACTGGATTAGGCTATGATATATATATATATATATATATATATATATATATATATATATATATATATATATATATATATATATATTTATTCATTTATTTATTTATACTTTGTCGCTGTCCCCCGCGCTAGCGAGGTAGCGCAAGGAAGCAGACGAAAGAATGGCCCAACCCACCCACATGCAAATGTATATACATACACGTCCATACACGCACATATACATACCTATACATCTCAACGTATACATATATATACACACACGGACATATACATATATACACATGTACATAATTCATACTTGCTTCCCTTATCCATTCCCGTCGCAACCCCGCCACACATAAAATGAAAACCTCCTCCCACCGCATGTGCCCGAAGTAGCGCTAGGAAAAGACAACAAAGGCCACATTCGTTCACACTCAGTCTCTAGCTGTCATATATAATGCACCGAAAACAACTCCCTTTCCACATCCAGGCACGACAAAACTTTCCAAGGTTTACCCCAGACGCTTCACATGCCCTGGTTCAATCCATTGACAGCACGTCGACCCCGGTATACCATATCGTTCCAATTCAATGTGTCCCTTCCACGCCTTTCACTCTCCTGCATGTTCAGGCCCTGATCACTCAAAATCTTTTTCACTCCATCTTTCCACCTCCAATTTGGTCTCGCACTTCTCGTTCCCTCCACCTCTGACACATATATCCTCTTATCAATCTTTCCGCACTCATTCTCTCCTTGTGACCAAACCATTTCAAAACACCCTCTTCTGCTCTCTCAACCACACTCTTTTTATAACCACATATCTCTCTCACTCTTTCATTACTTACTCGATCAAACCACCTCACACCACATATTGTCCTCAAACATCTCATTTCCAGCACATCCACCCTCCTCCGCGCAACTCTATCTATAGCCCACGCCTCGCAACCGTATAACATTGTTGGAACCACTATTCCTTCATACATACACATTTTTGCTTTCTAAGATAACGTTCTCGACTTCCACACATTTTTCAACGCTCCCAGACCTTTCGCCCCATGCCCCACCCTATGATTCACTTCCGCTTCCATGGTTCCATCCGCTGCCAAATCCACTCCCAGATATCTAAAACACATCACTTCCTTAAATTTTTCTCCATTCAAACTTACGTTCCAATCGACTTGTCCCTCAGCCCTACTGTACCTAATAACCTTGCTCTTATTCAAATTTACTCTCAGCTTCTGTAGTTTTTCACCCGAATCAGCCACCAGCGCTGTATCATCAGCGAACAACAACTGACTCACTTCCCAAGCTCTCTCATCTACAACAGACTGCATACTTGCCCCTCTTTCCAAAACCCGTGCATTTACCTCCCTAACAACACCATCCATAAACAAATTAAATAACCAAATAATTTCCCAGGAATACTCAAAAATCTTATACCTTTGTAATTTGAGCACTCACTCTTATCCCCTTTTGCCCTTGTACAATGGCACTATGCAAGCACTCCGCCAGTCCTCAGGTACCTCACCATAAGTCATACATACATTAAATAACCTTACCAACCAGTCAACAATACAGTCACCCTCTTTTTTAATAGATTCCACTGCAATACTATCCAAACCCGCTGCCTTGCCGGCTTTCATCTTCCGCAAAGCTTTTACTACCTCCTCTCTGTTTACCAAATCATTCTCCCTAACCCTCTCACTTTGCACACCACCTCGACCAAAACCCCCTATATCTGCCACTCTGTCATCAAACACATTCAACAAACCTTCATAATACTCACTCCATCTCCTTCTCACATCACCACTACTTGTTATCACCTTCCTATTAGCCCCCTTCACTGATGTTCCCATTTGTTCCTTTGTCTTACGCAATTATTTACCTCCTTCCAAAACATCTTTTTATTCTCCCAAAAGTTCAATGATACTCTCTCACCTCAACTCTCATTTGCCCTCTTTTTCGCCTCTTGCACCTTTTTCTTGACCTCCTGCCTCTTTCTTTTATACATCTTCCGGTCATTTGCATTATTTCCCTGCAAAAATCGTCCAAATGCCTCTCTCTTCTCTTTCATTAATAATCTTACTTCTTCATCCTACTACTCACTACACTTTCTAATCTGCCAACTTCCACGCTTCTCATGCCACAAGCATCTTTTGCATAAGCCATCACTGCCTCCTTAAATTCATCCCATTCCTCCCCCACTCTACTTGCGTCCTTTGTTCTCAACTTCTTCCATTCTGTACTCAGTCTCTCCTGGTACTTCCTCACACAAGTCTCCTTCCCAAGCTCACTTACTCTCACCACTCTCTTCACCCCAACATATTCTCTTCTTTTCTGAAAACCTTCACAAATCTTCACCTTCGCCTCCACACGATAATGATCAGACATCCCTCCAGTTGCATCTGTCAGCACATTAACATCCAAAAGTCTCTCTTTCGCTCGCCTATCAATTAACACGTAATCCAATAACGCTCTCAGGCCATCTCTCCTACTCACATACGTATACTTATTTATATCTCTCTTTTTAAATCAGGTATTCCCCATCACCAGTCCTTTTTCAGCTCATAAATCTACAAGCTCTTCACCATTACCATTTACAACACTGACTACCCCTTGTACACCAATTATTTCCACAACTGCCACATTACTCATCTTTGCATTCAAATCACCCATCGCTATAATCCGGTCTCGTGCATCAAAACCACTAACACACTCATTCAGCTGCTCCCAAAGCACTTGTCTCTCATGATCTTACCCTCCTGGGATATATATATATATATATATATATATATATATATATATATATATATATATATATATATATATATATATATATATATATATATATATATATATATATATATATATACATATATATATATATATATATATATATATATATATATATATATATATATATATATATATATATAGGCTATGGGCCTTGCTAAACATAGCTTAGGGGTTAGCATTCCCGCCTCTTGCACAGGGGCCCCGGGTTCGATCCTGGCTGTTGGAGGATTGTATGTTATGTATACCTATACGTATATTCCTATATATATATATATATATATATATATATACATATATATATATATATATATATATATATATATATATATATATATATATATATATATATATATATATATATATATATATATATATATATATATGCATATACCTATACATATAAATACCCATGGGGATAGGGGAGAAAGAATACTTCCCACGCATTCCTCATGTATCGTAGGCGACTAGAGGGGACGGAGCGGGGGGCTGGAAACCCTCCCCTCCTTGATTTTAACTTTCTAAAACGGGAAACAGAAGAAGGAGTCACGCGGGGATCGCTCACCCTCCTCGAAGGCTCAGATTGGGGTGTCTAAATGTGTGTAGATGTAACCAAAATGAGAAAAAAGGAGAGATAGGTAGTATGTTTGAGGAAAGGAACATGGATGTTTTGGCTCTGAGTGAAACGAAGCTCAAGAGTAAAGGGGAAGAGTGGTTTGGGAATGTCTTGGGAATAAAGTCAGGGGTTAGTGAGTGGACAAGAGCAAGGGAAGCAGTGGTGGGAGTATGTAATAGAGTGTAAGAAAGTAAACTCTAGATTGATATGGGTAAGACTGAAAGTTCATTGAGAGAGGTGGGTGATTGTTAGTGCATTTGCACCTGGGCATCAGAAGAAAGATTATGAGGGGCAAGTGTTTTGGGAGCAGCTCAGTGAGTGTGGTAGTAGTTTAGATGCACGAGACCGGGTTATAGTGATCGATGATTTGAACACAAAGGTGAGTAATGTGACAGTTAAGGGAATAACTGGTGCATATAGGGGGGTCAGTGTTGTAAATGGAAATAGTAAAGAGCTTGTAGAATTATGTGCTGAAAAAGGACTGGTGATTGGGAATGCCTGATTTAAAAAGAGAGATATACATAGGTATACGTATTTAGGTAGGAGAGATGGCCAGAGAGCGTTATTGGATTACGTGTTAATTGATAGGCGGGCAAAAGAGAGACTTTTCGATGTTGATGTGCTCAGTGGTGCAACTGGAGGGATGTTTGATCATTATATTGTGGAGGTGAAGGTGAATATTTGTAGATGTTTTCACAAAAGAAGAGAGAATGTTGGGGTGAAGAGAGTGGTGAGAGTAAGTGAGCTTGGGAAGGAGACTTGTGTCAGGAAATACCAGGAGGGACTGAGTACAGAATGGAAAAAGTTGAGAACAAAGGATGTAAGGGGAGTGGGGGAGAAATGGGATGTATTTAGCGAAGCAGTGATGGCTTGCGCAAAAGATTCTTGTGGCATGAGAAGCGTGGGAGGTGGGCAGATTAGAAAGGTTAGTGAGTGGTGGGATGAAGAAGTAAGATTATTAGTGAAAGAGAAGAGAGAGGCATTTAGACAACTTTTGCAGGGAAATAATGCAAATGACTGAGAGATGTATTAAAGGAAGAGGCGGGAGGTCAAGAGAAAGATGCAAGAGGTGAAAAAGAGGGCAAATGAGAGTTGGGGTGGGAGAGTATCATTAAATTTTAGGGAGAATTAAAAGATGTTTTGGAAGGAGGTAAATAAAGTACATAAGACAAGGGAACAAATGGGAACTTCAGTGAAGGGGGCTAATGGGGAGGTGATAACTAGTGGTGATGTGAGAAGTAGATGGAGTGAGTATTTTGAAGGTTTGTTGAATGCGTTTGATGATAGAGTGGTAGATATAGGGTGCTTTGGTCGAGGTGGTGTGCAAAGTGAGAGGGTTAGGGAAAATGATTTGGTAAACAGAGAAGAGGTAGTAAAAGCTTTGCAAAAGATGAAAGCCGGCAAGGCAGCGGGTTTGGATGGTATTGCAGTGGAATCTATTTAAAAAGGGGATGACTGTATTGTTGACTGGTTGGTAAGGTTATTCAATGTATGTATGACTCATGGTGAGATGCATGAGGATTGGATGAGTGCTTCCATAGTGCCACTGTACAAAGGCAAAGGGGATAAAAGTGAGTGCTCAAATTACAGAGGTATAAGTTTGCTGAGTAATCCTGGGAAATTATATGGGAGGGTATTGATTGAGAGGGTGAAGGCATGTACGGAGCATCAGATTGGGAAAGAGCAGTGTGGTAGAGGATGTGTGGATCAGGTGTTTGCTTTGTGAAATGTATGTGAGAAATACTTAGAAAAGCAAATGAATTTGTATGTAGCATTTATAGATCTGAAGAAGGCATATGATAGAGTTGATATAGATGTTCTGTGGAAGGTATTAAGAATATATGGTTTGGGGGCAAGTTGTTAGAAGCAGTGAAAAGTTTTTATCGAGGATGTAAGGCTTGTGTACGTGTAGGAAGAGAGGAAAGTGATTGGTTCTCAGTGAATGTTGGTTTACGGCAGGGGTGTGTGACGTCTCCATGGTTGTTTAATTTGTTTATGAATGGGGTTGTTAGGGAGGTGAATGCAAGAGTTTTGGAAAGAGGGGCAAGTATGCAGTCTGTTGTGGATGAGAGAGAGCTTGGGAAGTGAGTCAGTTCTTGTTCGCTGATGATATTGCGCTGGTGGCTGATTTGTGTGAGAAACTGCAGAAGCTGGTGACTGAGTTTGATAAAGAGTGTGAAAAAAGAAAGCTGAAAGTAAATGTGAATAAGAATAATGTTATAAGGTACAGTAGGGTTGAGAGACAAGTCAATTGGGAGGTAAGTTTGAATGGAGAAAATCTGGAGGAAGTGAAGTGTTCTACATATGTGGTAGTGGATTTGGCAGCGGATGGAACCATGGGAGCGGAAGTGAATCATAGGGTGGGGGAGGGGGCGAAAGTTCTAGGGGAGTTGAAGAATGTGTGGAGGTCGAGAACATTATCTAGGAAAGCAAAATGGGTATGCTTGAAGGAATATTGGTTCCAACAATGTTATATGGTTGCGAGGCGTGGGCTATAGATAGAGTTGTGCAGGTGGAGGGTGGATGTGCTGGAAATGAGATGTTGAGGACAAAATGTGGTGTGAGGTTGTTAGATCGATTAAGTAATAATAAGGTAAGAGAGATGTGTGGTAATAAAAAGAGTGTGGTTGAGAGAGCAGAAGAGGGGGTTTTGAAATGGTTCGGTCACATGGAGAGAATGAGTGAGGAAAGATTGATCAAGAGGATATATGTGTCAGAGGAGGAGAGAACGAGGAGAAGTGGGAGACCAAATTGGAGGTGGAAAGATGGAGTGAAAAAGATTCTGAGTGATCGGGGTCTGAACATGCAGTAGGATGAAAGGCGTGCCAGGAACAGAGTGAATTGGAACGATGTCGTATACCGGGGTCGACGCGCTGTAAATGGATTGAACCAGGGCGTGTGAAGCATCTGGGTAAACCATGGAAAGTCTTGTGGGGCCTGGATGTGGAAAGGGAGCTGTGGTTTCAGTGTATTATACATAACAGCTAGAGACTGAGTGTGAACGAATGTGGCCTTTGTTGTCTTTTCCTAGCGCTACTTCGGGCACATGCGGGGGGAGGAGGTTGTTATTTCATATGTGGCGGGGTGGTGTTGGGAATGAATAAAGGCAGACAGTATGAATTATGTACATGTGTATATATATGTATGTCTGTGTGTGTATGTATATGTATACGTTGAGATGAATAGATATGTATATTTGCGTGTGTGGACGTGTATGTATATACATGTGTATGTGGGTGGGTTGGGCCATTCTTTCGTCAGTGTCCTTGCGTGATGTCTCCATGGATGTTTAATTTGTTTATGGATGGGGTTGTTGAGGGGTGAATGCAAAAGTTTTGCAAAGAGGGGAAAGTATGCAGTCTGTTGTGGTTGAGAGAGCTTGGGAAGTGAGTCAGTTGTTGGTCGCTGATGATACAGAGCCGTTGGCTGATTCGGGTGAGAAATTACAGAAGCTGGTGACTGAGTTTGGTAAAGGGTGTGAAAGAAGAAAGCTGAGAGTAAATGTGAATATGAGCAAGGTTATTAGGTACAGTAGGTCTGAGGGACAAGTCAAACGGGAGGTAAGTTTGAATGGAGAAATACTGGAGGATGTGAAGTGTTTTAGATATCTGGGAGTGGATCTGGCAGCGGATGGAACCATGGAAGCGGAAGTGAATCATAGGGTGGGGGAGGGAGCGTTGAAAAATGTGTGGAAGTCGACAACATTATCTTAGAAAGCACAAATGGGTATGTTTGAAGGAATTGTGGTTCCAACAATGTTATATGGTTGCAAGGCCTGGGCTATAGATAGAGTTGTGCGGAGGAGGGTGGTTGTGCTATTTATGAGATGTTTGAGGACAATATGTTGTGTGAGGTGGTCTAATCGAGTTAGTAATGAAAGGGTAAGAGAGATGTGTGGTAATAACGAGAGTGTGGTTGAGAGAGCAGAAGAGGGTGTTTTGAAATGGTTTGGTCACATGGAGAGAATGAATGAGGAAAGATTGACAAAGAGGATATTCGTGTCAGAGGTGGAGGGAACGAGGAGAAGTGGAAGACCAAATTGAAGGTGGAAAGATGGAGTGAAAAAGATTTTGAGTGATTGGGGCCTGAACATGCAGGAGGGTGAAAGGCGTGCAAGGAATAGAGTGAATTGGAACGATGTGGTATACCGGGATCGAGTTGCTGTCACTGGATTGAACCAGGGCACGTGAAGCGTCTGGGGTAAAACATGGAAAGTTCTCTGGGTCCTGGATGTGGTAAGGGAGCTAGAGACAGCTAGTGACTGAGTGTGAACGAATGTGACCCTTGTTGTCTTCTCCTAGCGCTACCTCGCGCACATGCGGGGGGAGGAGATTTGTATTTCATTATGTGGCGGGGTGACGACGGGAATGAATAAGGGCAGACAGTATGAATAATGTACATGTGTATATATGTATATGTCTGTGTGTGTATATATATATATATATATATATATATATATATATATATATATATATATATATATATATATATATATATATATATATATATATATATATGTATACGTTGAGATGTATAGGTATGCATATGTGCGTGTGTGGACGTGTATTTATATACACGTGTATGTGGGTGGGTTGGGCCATTCTTTCGTCTGTTTCCTTGCGCTACCTCGCTAACGCCGGAGACAGCGACAAAGTATAATGAATAAATATATATATATATATATATATATATATATATATACATATATATATATATATATATATATATATATATATATATATATATATATATATATATATATATATATATATATATATACATATATATATATATATATATATATATATATATATATATATATATATATATATATATATATATGTATATATATATATATATCTTTTCTTTCTTTCAAACTATTCGCCATTTCCCGCATTAGCGAGGTAGCGTTAAGAACAGAGGACTGAGCCTTTGAGGGACTACCCTCACCTGGCCCAATTCTCTGTTCCTTCTTTTGGAAAATTAAAAAAAAAACGAGAGGGGAGGATTTCCAGCCCCCCGCTCCCTCCCCTTTTAGTCGCCTTCTACGACACGCAGGGAATACGTGGGAAGTATTCTTGCTCCCCTATCCCCAGGGATATATATATATATATATATATATATATATATAGCGTTAATGAAATGGCTTCGATTCGAAGAGGTTTAGTTGCCCGCGCTCCCTCAATTAACATAAGGAAAAAGTTCATTGGATTGTCATGTGATCGCTTATTAAGACTAAACTCAAACGAGCACATTTGTGCTGCAATGTGAACTTTTGACATACTTTCTACAAGGCCTTTAGTCATTACAACGCATAGATTTTAGAAACTTTCAAACCATGTAAAGAAAAACTATATTGGCGAAAAGAAAAAAACTTCCAGTTATTTCCCAAGTGACAAATAAGTCTGTGTCGAGAAAATGTATCATCTGTTACGTAGCATTCACTTTTCTCCCCAGTGATTCAAACTTTTATGAGTGCAGGCCAAAACAAACAACACTCTGCACTTTGAGCAATATGTTCTAGATCTTGCCCCACACCGTTTGTTTTGACAACGCGTATATTTGTTCCGTTTCCTTTATTTAGTTTTTTGAATTGTACGTTTTCTACCATCATGCCTCAGGTACGAATTTAACAAGCCTGGATTTGGAGTAGATCGTGTCTACCTACGACCGTACCTCTGTCCTGAAATTTTAGACAAGCTTCGTATACACTGTGCAGCGATTAGCGTTGCTGACCGTGAAGCATTCATTCACGGGCCGCACAGGATAGATCCCGAATAGGTTCGAATCCTAGCCGCGTTAGTTAGTCCACAGCTGACTGATGGTAAGAATATGAATGTTAGTACACGCTTGTTTAGCTTAGAAACGTCATCCTACAGTTATTTCACGTTGATTTGTGCAAGGAGTTTGATGACTTGACATTCCCGTAGTGACCTGAGTAGTAGGGTCGGGTTTTGTTCTCTGAGTATCCTCTGACTCTACGTGGGTTACCATACCACCGTCACTACCTGCTTCATTACCGTGTAAGATGTGATCCTGGTAAGATCTACTGGTATCTCCATCTATGATTTGTTACTATTTGCTTCTGAAGATGTGTTGAAATACACGAAAGCGCTTAAGTAAATTTTCCTGCTTTGATTTTCCCCCGTGGTCTACAAGTCCTGTCCCAAAGTGTTCAGTGCCATTGTCATGAGACGTAGAATAGTTGTGGCTGGGTTCTCTGATGTACTCCTTTGAGGAAACGCAGTTCATGCAGCCTCTCATTCATTGTCTTTCACCGTTATATGTAAATATCCTTTACATACTATTCCATGATTACTTCGAAAACTTTACATTTGCTGTCCATGCAAGAGATTAGGAAGGATATTGATCAAGGAAAAAGTTAAACATTTTTTCCATTTCCTCTGAAGTATTTACATCACTTTGAAAACTGTGTTAGAATCTCATTGTGAATTTGATATTCCTTATCTTTTCATTTACTTATATGTTCATCCACTGATCTGTTCATCAGCTCATCTGTTCTTTCACCCATATACTTCATAATGGCAAAAATGATATCCACACAAAGCCGATTATTAGTGCACAATGAACAGATAACTTTTTTCTTGCCCTGGAATGAGAACGACCAGATATAATAGATCAAACACAATATCAAGGGTCAATAACTTAAGGATATCTTATGGTCTCATGTATCAGTTTGGTTACTGATGAGATTTTAAAATCGTTTTCAGGTCAGTTATTTGTGAGGAAACTCAATACTTAATCGTTTTATAGATTTTCAACGAAACTTCTAAGTATCAGTATGTGTGGTATTTACCTTATACCAGCAATGGTTGATGGAGCGACCTCGTCGTAGTGTGATGGGCTCCTTGTTTTAGATGTTTTGTTTATCATAAGCTAAATTCTTGTATAGCAAGTATACTGATATAGTTCATAATCTCGTAGTTCTTTTATTGTGGCAAGAGATCTGCATCTCTGCAAAGGTATGAAATATAATTACCTACTGTCGGATAGGAAATCTTTTTGAGAGGGAACTTTCAATCTGACGTAGTATTTGAAATGCATCATTAGTTAATCACAGTAGCCAGTTTGGTCGTTCAGTACTTCATAGAGGTCATCTCTTATACCAAACAACGTTCAGAATTTTCCCTTACGCCCGGAAGAGACCAGTATACCTTCACCTTGTTACCAGTACGGAGCATGAATAGGTCTGTTGATGCTAAGTCGTGAACACGGGCCCGTGTCACACCGATGGCCTGCTTTCAGTGATGTTTCATTCTTGGGAGTTTGTAAGATGCGGGGTAACATATTCAGCCTAATGGCAACTGATTAAGAACAAACTGTATCTACATGTATTTATCAGAGAGAGATTTCCACCATACACCTGACATGTTATCAGTCATGCGATCGAACTGATGACTCAGCCAAGGAACACTAGCAACCTCTTGATACTAACCTAAGTCATCATTCTATTAGTACATCCACATACGCTTCATCTTGTGCTTGTCATCCAGGTTTAGATGTGAAGTGGAACGACTAAAATTCTGTCCATTTTCAACGGGTTCTTTGTCTGAAGATGTATTTCCACTGACTGAGGAGTATTGTTAGCTCTATGTGTCCCTCCTTGAGTAAGACACAACAACCTCTGGGTGTCATGGCGTGGCCTTTGACCTGACATTTATGCATCAAGTCAAAAATCTTGCCATCGTACCTGAGTCAAAACTTTGTGCTTAAGGGGGGGGGGGTAGTATTGTGCACATAGGGTTAAACATCTACAGACAAAAAAATAATTCATTTCTGTTAAGAGACGGTAGCCATTGTCATCATATACACTAGTTCTGCCACCAGTCGTGAGTCAGTACACATGTGAACTGCACAAGCTAAGACCCAGAACTGGAGATTGTACCGCCCACTGCCAATCACAGGCTAACACACGGAACTGAAGTGAATCGTACAGTCTACTGTCAGTCACATGCCTGGCAGGATCCAGCATTGGAGACGGTCTGTACATTCACTGCCAGTCACAAGCCATTACACAGTACTGGAGGTGAACTGTACAGTCCACTGCCAAACACAGGCCAGCACAATAAAATGGAGGAGAACTGTTATAAGCCAGCACGCAGAGCTAGAGACAGTCCGTCAAATCTACTGCCAGTCACAATTCAGCATACTGAACTGGAATCATTCTGCACTGTCAGTCACAAGCCAGAATACAAAGCTGGAGACAGTCTGTATTGCCATTCACAAGCCAGCGTACATAGCGGGTGACAGTCACAAGTCAACATACTAGAACTAAAGACGGGATGCATATGTTTGACACTTTTCTTCTCACTCTTGTCTAGAGAAGCACACCAACTGCATCTGCTGGAGGGATGTCTTAATCCTCATGTTGACTGTCACTGCTTACTATTGTCTTCATACAATACCCCTTGAACAGTATGTTTACAGGTATCATAAAAGGATAGATCATGTACATCATGTAATCGAAATTTTTATATATAAGACAAACACTTCAGGAATGCCAGTTGTCTCGGAGCAAAATGTTATAGATCCTTCACGTGATTAATGCGTACGATTTTTTTTTTCCTGGGGATTCTCCACATATAAGTTATTCTTAGACAGGATTCTAAGGATTTCAACAGCTTTCCTACAAGTTCCTTCAAAAAAAAGAAACAAAGCCAGAAGCGTTTGTGATAGAACACACCCCACAACAATAGTATCAGTTCTGATCTTCTAAAAGAGATTTTATCCGACTTCTGCATATTTCGAAATTTTGTGAAACATTATGAAATTTAGATCTTTTTTTAGATTAGTTTACAAATATCTTGGATACTCTTCGAAAAAAAATTTTGGGAACACATTAGTGAGACTCGACAATTTCTGTAGATTAAGTAAAGACTTAGCTAAAATCAAAATGTTAGTTTTGGAAGAAGACGCAACATCATTCACCATTGCAGGTAACAAAAGAGCTGAACAGTGTGGAAAATTCCTGCAGAAATGTGGGGTCAGAATTTCCACCGTCTTTCACCTCACTGAGGAGAAGTTTAAAAAAAGTGCAAGAAACTTAGAGGCAATCTAGTGAAGGACTTAATTCCCCCACGGTTCACCGAGGGACGACATACGTTAGGAGCCAACTTACTGATGTGGGACAACTGTACCTCACATGTATAGTGATTAGCGGTACTGACCATGAATCACCACGGCCCAACTCGGGGGCGGACTGACATGGGTTCGAATCATGGGCTTGGCGGTCGGCCTGCACCCATCCCAGGTGTTCGTCCTCCTCTCGGGGCTGCTCTATAATTGTGTGTCTGACTTAGACCGGGATGTGTATGGTATGTATATGTACATACATACATAGAAAGTTTACACGGGTACGTGTATAAAATACGGGGTAACATGAATGTAGAACTCTCTTCCGATAACACAATTAATAATCACAAGTATTTCACACATAGATACGCACACAAAAAAGATCATTTCCACACATACACAAACACACCCAACCCAAAACAGACAATGAATATAGCTAAACAGATACACAGAAAGACACAAGAACACATTCATCTTGTCGATTTCAGAAGCTGATTAAGACAATCTTGGAAGTTGTTTATCACGATCCAAGATGTGTTCTTATATGAGAAGCGATATGAGACCATCTGGGAAGCTGAATAATCTAAGCCAACGTATACCGAAACATTGTGGTTAATGTGCTATGAAATGGACAGAAGATTCGTAGATCAACATTCAACATAACTACGACAAAAATCTCATCATCCACATGAAGGTAAACACTTATGCTGAGATAATAGACAGTGACCCCAGTGAACATCCACAACAAGTCTAAATCAACGTTGCGGGTTATCATGCAAGTCAATATTCAGAACAACATTCACGTCCTCCCAGTCAGCACGTGGGTGACAATAAAGGACGCTACCGAGGTCAACATTAAAGAAAGCATGAGAGTTAACTTTCAAACTATCATTCAGGACGACATCAAAGTTACCATGAAGTTTTCATCCATATGAAAATCAAAGTTATATCAACACTCGCGACACTGTCACTGGGCTTTGGTTTGGGTGCATTATACATGGTAGTTAGAGAGTGGATGTGAGCGAACGTGGCCATTTCTTCGCCTATTCCTGGCGCTTCCTCACTGACGCAGGAAAGCGTGAACGTGAACGAAAAAGAAAAAATTACGAACAACTTCCACAGCAAGAGCAGCACATCTAGAATGTCTTGGTCACCAGTTTGGATAATATCTAAACCAGTATGTTGAAAAAAGATATTCCAGTTAACCTCTAGAAAACCACCTTCGACGACAATTTGTTTAGCTTTAATGAAATGTTCCAGGATCACTTTCAACATCTGGAAGAATGTCAGACAAAATGCACAAAAATGTTTTTAACGAATTCAAAAGACTGTCGACTATCCCCAAAGGAGGTAATGAACCCCAGGACTGATGGTAGTTCAATTGCTAAGCCGATGATTCGAATCCATATGGATTCGATCACAGGCTGGCCCGTGCTGACCCAGGGTCAGGAACGCTAACCACATACACATGGGAATAAGGGCATAGTATGTACATATATACGAGGATGGGGCGGGGAAACACGAGTGTAAAACTCTCCTGTAACACGCATATAGTATCATACACCCACGCTAGCTTAGACTAAGTGTGTGTGTGTGTGTGTGTGTGTGTGTGTGTGTGTGTGTGTGTGTGTGTGTGTGTGTATGTACGCATGAGTTAAGACATAGCACATAATTACAGTGTAAAGAGAAGAGGCAACACGAGCGTTAAACTCTCCTTCTGTAACACAGAAATCTTAATTACAAATAGTAATCACACACACACACACACACACACACACACGCACACACACACACACAAGGGCCTCAATGGTGGGTGCCGTGAGTCACCACGGGCCAGCCTGGGGTTTGGCCGGCATAGATTCAAATCCTGGGCACGGCAGCCAGCCCGCACCTAATCCAGGTATTCAGCCTTCCTCCGGCTTGGTCAGTAAATGGGTACCTGGGTTGAGCTGGGCTATGTGTGTGTGTGTGTGTGTGTGTTATATCCAAAGTTAAGAGACGGGGCAACACGAGTGAAAACTCCCTCTCCGTAACACACAAGTGATAATCACACACACACACACACACACACACACACACACACACACACACACACACACACACACAAAGACACTTCAACTCCCTTAATTCCAGTTATCCATCTCTCTCCCCATTCCCCTCTACCATTGTCCCGTCACTTCTCATACATTTGCACAAGTCCAAGAGAAAGAATGGTCGTCAAAGGTCCATCTGGTAGATCGACCTTCCAAGGACGAGAGGTCTGGACAAGTGTCACGTAGCCTGAAGGGCGAGCTACAGGTAGGCCTGGCTTCCTCTGGAGACAATGGCTGCCCCCCAACACCTGCCAAGATGTCATGAGATAGGCAGGTCGAGGGCACCAAGATAACTGTGGTTCACTCCACAGATGTCACTGATGAGGGAGGGTGACGAATGTGGCAGGAGGAGGGCCTACTTCTCTTGATCTTCCAGGGGCACATGAAGGGTGATTCTCATCATGTGTGTGTGTTCTGTGTGTGTGTGTGTGTGTGTGTGTGTGTGTGTGTGTGTGTGAGTGTGTGTAAGTGTGTGTGTGTGTGTGTGTGTAAGTGTGTGTGTGTGTGTACTTTACTTTGCACATTCCTGGGAAAGAGTTTTACTTAGTTGTTATCATGTCTCTCAACCACACATTTGTTTAGGAACGAAATACTAGTGAGTCCATTCATTCACATGTATACATAAACAATGTTCATTCATTAAGCAAAGGAATCATATTCACTACTAGATTAATAGACAGAACTTCAATTCATAAAGAAAATAGCAACACATTCAATACAATATATATACATATATATATATATATATATATATATATATATATATATATATATATATATATATATATATATATATATATATTAATTGATTTTGCTTTGTCACTGTCTCCCGCGTTAGCAAGGTAGCGCAAGGAAACAGACGAAAGAATGGCCCAACCCACCCACATACACATATATATACATACACGTCCACACACGCAAATATACATACCTATACATCTCAACGTATACATACACAGACAGACATATACATATATGCACATGTACATAATTCATACTGTCTGCCTTTATTCATTCCCATCGCCACCCCGCCACACATGAAATAACAACCTCCTCCCCCAAAAGTGCGTGAGGTAGCGCTAGGAAAAGGCAACAAAGGCCACTTTCGTTCACACTCAGTCTCTAGCTGTCATGTGATAATGCACCGAAACCACAGCTCCCTTTCCACATCCAGGCCCCACAAAACTTTCCATGGTTTACGCCAGACGCTTCACATTCCCTGGTTCAATCCATTGACAGCACGTCGGCCCCGGTATACCACATCGTTCCAATTCACTCTATTCCTTGCACGCCTTTCACCCTCCTGTATGTTCAGGCCCCGATCACTCAAAATCTTTTTCACTCCATCTTTCCACCTCCTATTTGGTCTCCCACTTCTCCTCGTTCCCTCCACCTCTGACACATATATCCTCTTGGTCAATCTTTCCTCACCCATTCTCTCCATGTGACCAAACCATTTCAAAACACCCTCTTCTGCTCTCTAAACCACACTTTTTATATTACCACACATCTCTCTTACCCTATTATTACTTACTCGATCAAACCACCTCACACCACATATTGGGCTCAAGCATTTCATTTCCAGCACATCCACCCTCCTCCGCACAACTCTATCCATAGCCCACGCCTCGCAACCATATAACATTGTTGGAACCACTATTCCTTCAAACATACCCATTTTTTCTTTTCGAGATAATGTCCTCGACTTCCACACATTCTCCAACGCTCCCAAAACTTTCGCCCCCTCCCCACCCTATGATTTACTTCGGCTTCCATGGTTCCATTCGCTGCCAAATCCACTCCCAGATATCTAAAACACTTCACTTCCTCCAGTTTTTCTCCATTCAAACTTACCTCTCAATTGACTTGTCCCTCAACCCTTGCTCTTATTCACATTTACTCTCAGCTTTTTTCTTTCACACATTTTACCAAACTTAGTCACCAGCTTCTGCAGTTTCTCACATGAATCAGCCACCAGCGCTGTATCATCAGCAAATAACAACTGACTCACTTCCCTAGCTCTCTCATTCACAACAGACTGCATACTTGCCCCTCTTTCCAAAACTCTTGCATTTACCTCCCTAACAACCCCATCCATAAACAAATTAAGCATCCATGGAGACATCACACACCCCTGCCGCAAACCTATATTCACTGAGAACCAATCACTTTCCTCTCTTCCTACACGTACACATGCCTTACATCCGCGATAAAAACTTTTCACTGCTTCTAACAACTTACCTCCCACACCATATATTCTTAATACCTTCCACAGAGCATCTCTTTCCACTCTATTATATGCCTTCTCCAGATCCATAAATGCTACATACAAATCCATTTGCTTTTCTAAGTATTTCTCACATACAATCTTCAAAGCAAACACCTGATCCACATATCCTCTACCACTTCTGAAACCACACTGCTCTTCCCCAATCTGATGCTCTGTACATGCCTTCACCCTCACAATCAATACCCTCCCATATAATTTACCAGAAATACTCAACAAACTTATACCTCTGTAATTTGAGCATTCCCTCTTATCCCCTTTGCCTTTGTTCAATGGCACTATGCAAGCATTCCTCCAATCCTCAGGCACCTCACCATGAGTCATACATATATCAAATAACCTTACCAACCAGTCAACAATACAGTCATCCGCTTTTTTGATAAATTCCACTGCAATACCATCTAAACCCCCTGCCTTGCCGGCTTTCATCTTCCGCAAAGCTTTTACTACCTCTTCTCTGTTTACCAAATCATTTTCCCTAACCCTCTCACTTTGTACGCTACTTCGACCAAAACACCTTATATCTGCCACTCTATCATCAAACACATTCAACAAACCTTCAAAATACTCACTCCATCTCCTTCTCACATCACCACTACTTGTTATCACCTCCCCAATAGCCCCCTTCACTGAAGTTCCCATTGATTCCCTTGTCTTACGCACTTTATTTACCTCCTTCCAAAACATCTTTTTATTCTCCCTAAAATTTAATGATACTCTCTCACCTCAACTCTCATTTGCCCTCTTTTTCACCTGTTGCACCTTACTCTTGACCTCCCGCCTCTTTCTTTTATACATCACACTCATTTGCATTATATCCCTACAAAAATCGCCGAAATGCCTCTCTCTTCTCTTTCACTAATAATCTTACTTCTTCATCCCACCACTCACTCCCCTTTCTAACCTGCCCACCTCCCACGCTTCTCATGCCACAAGCATCTTTTGTGCAAGCCATCACTGCTTTCCTAAATACATCCCATTCCTCCCCCACTCCCCTTACGCCATTTGTTCTCACCTTTTTCCATTCTGTACTCAGTCTCTCGTGGTACTTCCTCACACGAGTCTCCTTCCCAAACTCACTTACTCTCACCACTCTTTTTACCCCAACATTCTCTCTTCGTTTCTGAAAACCTCTATAAATCTTCACCTTCGCCTCCACAAGATAATGATCAGACATCCCTCCAGTTGCACCTCTCAGCACATTAACATCCAAAAGTCTCTCTTTTGCACGCCTATCAATTAACACGTAATCCAATAACGCTCTCTGGCCATCTCTCCTCCTTACATACGTGTACTTATGTATATCTTATGTATATTCCCAATCACCAGTCCTTTTTCAGCACATAAATCTACAAGCTCTTCACCATTTCCATTTACAACACTGAACACCCCATGTACACCAATTATTCCCTCAAGTGACATTACTCACCTTTGCATTGAAATCACCCATCACTATAACCTGGTCTCGTACATCAAAACTACTAACACACTCACTCAGCTGCTCCCAAAACACTTGCCTCTCATGATCTTTCTTCTCATGCCCAGGTCCATATGCACCGATAATCACCCATCTCTCTCCCTCCACTTTCAGTTTTACCCATATCAATCTAGAGTTTACTTTCTTACACTGTATCACATACTCCCACCACTCCTGTTTCAGGAGTAGTGCTACTGCCTCCCATGCTCTTGTCCTCTCACTAACCCCTGACTTTACTCCCAAAACATTCCCAAACGACTCTTCCCCTTTACCCTTGAGCCTCATTTCACTCTGAGCCAAAACATCCAGGTTCCTTTCCTCACACATACTACCTATCTCTCCTTTTTTCTCATCTTGGTTACATCCACACACATTTAGACACCCCAATCTGAGCCTTCGAGGAGGATGAGCACTCCCTGCGTGACTCCTTCTTCTGTTTTATATATATATATATATATATATATATATATATATATATATATATATATATATATATATATATATATATATATATTTATATATATATATATATATATATATATATATATATATATATATATATATATATATATATATATATATATATATTTATCCCTGGGGATAGGGGAGAAAGAATGCTTCCCACGTATTCCCTGCGTGTCGTAGAAGGCGACTAAAAGGGAAGGGAGCGGGGGGCTGGAAATCCTCCCCTCTCTTTTTTAGTTTTCCTAATGAAGGAACAGAGGAGGGGGCCAAGTGAGGATATTCCCTAAAAGGCTCAGTCCTCTGGTCTTAACGCTTCCTTGCTAACGCGGGAGATGGCGAATAGTAAAAAAAAAAATAAAATATATATATATATATATATATATATATATATATATATATATATATATATATATATATATATATATATATATATATATATGTATGTATATATGTTCCTATGAGTCCACGAGGAAAATGAAACACGAAAAGTTCCCAAGTGCACTTTCGTGTAATAATCACATCATCAGGGGAGACACAAGAGAGAAATATAACAGTCAGTTGATATACATCGAAGATATACATCGTCTCTTCGATGTATATCAACTGACTGTTATATTCCTCTCTTGTGTCTCCCCTGATGATGTGATTATTACACGAAAGTGCACTTGGGAACTTTTCGTGTTTCATTTTCCTCGTGGACTCATAGGAATATCTTGATCACGCGCAAAATTGTGATCCTTTCCAACATGTATATATATATATATATATATATATATATATATATATATATATATATATATATATATATATATATATATATATATATATATATACAGAGGGAGAGAGAGACAGACAGGCAGACAGACAGACAGACAGAGAGACAGACAGACAGAGACAGAGGTGTTACTGGGCTCTTCCTGCAAGAAGCTACATCGGGAGTGAAACGTCACCTTTGACCACGGTATCAGTGCGAGTATAATCTTGTCACAGAACTTACCACTCCGAAGTAGTCTACATTTCCCATCTACCAGAAGCAGCGAAGCCCTAGGGTGCCTGGGTAATTACTGTTAAACAAATGTATAACGAAATACATAGAATGAAAATACATATTCCTAAAATGACCCTTACGATACATTTCACAATAAGAGTATGTTCCTCGTAATATGTATTGCCTTATGTTCTGCTCCATCAGTAGCCGGAGTCAACCCTGCCTACATATTCTCGCTGTGGTCAGCAGTGAGACATATCTAGTTATCGCTCAACATCCCGTGACGGGGCGTCGTGGACGATACGCAAATCGGTTCCTTTTGTTTTAAGTTGCCTGATTTTCGGATGTCTGGTAATTGTCTAGGTGTCAGGACGAACTTAGGAAAAAAAAGATCTGTGGATTTGCATGCCTCGTGTGATGTTCAGTTAGATCTAGGTGAGATGTTGCTGAGAATCGTTCAAGTTTCATTGAGCTGGATGTTTGGCTGAAGGTGTGGAAGACGTTGATCCGAGTCACGTTGCATCAGGTCTAACAGGAAGCCGTCGGAGCGTGACAGCTGCGTTACACATGGTGGTTGATGTTCATTAACTAACCTTCTCAAATGTCTTCTTAAGGTTTCTCTTGAATATCTTACGCCCATGACATTTCATTCAAGGTACAAGACCATCCTCATGACACTGGGTACGGAGTTTTCTTATGCAAAACACACACACACACACACACACACACACACACACACACACAAGCTAAGTACCCATTTGTGTTTGTGTTCACACAAACGAGTTGAGACATGACGCATATATATGCAAGGTTAAGAAGCGGGACAACATACTGTCAAACTCTCTTTCCGTAACATTCAAACATCAGTCACAAAGTAGAAATGATATTTCAAACACGGTATATGCAGATTCGAAATTTCTCAACACATTTGATGACAAACGAAAGTTGTGGTAAAAGAGAATCTTTACACTTATTGTAGACTTTATCGTATGACGTCAGGATGTATTATTTCGAGACAACACTGATACAGCTGAGGAAAGACAATGAAAATGGTTGACGATCGAATGGTTTCTGTTTAATCTTGATCACTTTACCTAAACTATACTAACTGCTTTGACAAAATCCGCTGCTGCCGGAACGAGGGTGTAGGAGGGGCGTGGGTGTGGGTGCAGCAGTAAGATGTGGGGTATGCGTGGTTGTAGGTGTATAAGATGTGGGGTATGCGTGGTTGTAGGTGTATAAGATGTGGGGTATGCGTGGTTGTAGGTGTATAAGATGTGGGGTATGCGTGGTTGTAGGTGTATAAGATGTGGGGTGTGTTTGGGTGCAGGTGTAGGGTGTGGGGTGCTGAATGTTGTGGAGGGAGCTCCTGTCATGGTAAACACGCTGGACATGACATATCACGTCACCCGGGGCACTCTTATTACGGTACATGGTAAAGATATCGATCAGAAAAGGCCATTAAGGACATAAGAAGCTACTCGTATTTTTGCCATTATTCATTTTTTTTCTATAAAGTAATCGTCAACTTTAGTAACCCTTCAAACCAAGTCTTGTTTTCTATTTCATGATTTTTTTCACATCATAACCGTTCTTGTATATTTCTTCTTTATCCTTCTACCCTACACATGTTGTCCATTTCTACTGTCCTCTTTCTTTTTCTATTTAACATCCTCCCACACGTATAACCTAGATTGTAGTGAAATGAAGGGTTTTCCATTCTGGAACGTGATTATCTAAAAATCTTCAAAACTATACACGACGGAACATTCGGCACACGCAGAACCTGCAACACACACGTACACCAAAGTGAATTGCCTCACCGCCTGCGGGACGACGGTGTCGAAGTGCGCGATAAATTGGCAGGTTTTTTTTCCTCTTTTTATGGTCAAAATGAAAATGGTATAGGATGCGGAGTGCGCACAGCAAAATATCTGAAGACGATAAGCTTTCACCAGCGGCGAGTTATGCCCCTTACGTTCGCTGACCTCAGCTGTGTTCCGTCATGAAATTTAACCTCCACTGTTGCCACTCCTATCACACACGCAGGTGAAGCACCAGTATTACCAGCTCTAAAAGTCTCATCAAATATTTGAGCCAGTACTTTTACCAGAAGCTGTAGTTTCTGAGCGTAGTTCCATTAGAAATGTGAGCTTCCACTGTGTCCACAGTGGATGTTTCATGACAACTGAAGCCTCCACTTTAGCCACAGTAAATGCTACACATCAAATGAAACTTCACTGTTGCCAGAACTGAAGTTTCAGCTCATTAATGAACCTGCACTGTTGCCAGAGCGCATAGATTCATCACATGACTGATCCACCAGTCTTACCAGAACCGTAGTTTCCAGAGAGGAAGTTTCGTAACAAACGCCTAAACTTCCACCGTTACCAAACCAAAATAGTTTTACCGAATATTTGAACCTCTAGTGTTACCAGAACGGTACGTTCTATCACACACATCTGAACCTTTGGTGTCGGACAAAAACGTCAGAAAATATTGCACCCTGTATTACCGTTGGCCACGTCTGTGGTAGTGAAAACTTTATTGGTATCATTAAAGATAATTAATACCATTAGATTAAAACTGTCCAACCCTTCTACCCTCTTTCATAGAAAAAAAGAATGAAAAAAGAGCTATATCGCAGGAATTTTGGCAATAAGTACAGCAAACAAAAACCTCCTGGGCCATAATAACACATCCAATCTGGGTATCTATAATTATAATGATTAGTAGTATTAACAGGAAAGTCTGGGATCAGGGCCCTTTCATCAAGGGCATCGGATTCCTTTAAGGCAGTCAAGCAAGTGAATGTCGGATGACGTTCTAAAGCGGTTCGGGATAGCCCCGATGTTTGACAGTATACTGGGATATTTTTCTAGATCAAAGGTTGTGATTATCACAGGTGCCCTCCTGAATATCAGATGGGAGGTGGCGGGAGGAGGAGAGGGAGGGCCAGAAAGTGATCATGTTAAGCTTCACTTGCAGGGGTAAAATATCCATGGGTGAAAGAGAAAAAAAAAGGTCGGCTTAAACGTGCATGTGAAGAGAGGGGTTGAGAGAGAGAGAGAGAGAGAGAGAGAGAGAGAGAGAGAGAGAGAGAGAGAGAGAGAGAGAGAGAGAGAGAGAGAGAGAGAGAGAGAGAGAGAGAGAGAGAGAGAGAGAGAGAGGGTATGTGTGTGTGTGTGTGTATGTTTGGGTGTGTGTGTGTGTGTGTGTGTGTGTGTGTGTGTGTGCGTGTGTGTGTGTGCGTGTGTGACAATGGGTATGAAAATTCGAGTCTATGTTTACTCAGAAGCGGAAAATGAATAAGTATGTCTTATCTGTGACAGACTTGTGGAGGTGTAGTAACGTCTACAGGACAAACTGTACTAAATAATTCACGGCTCGAGGATTAGGCTCCTTAGTATCTTGTTTACGCTCAGGGAACACGCGACTTACACTACTCCCAACCAGTAGGGTTACCTGTTATCATTTACACATCACGTAATCTCCTCAATGTCCATCTACCACGCTATCTCTCCTTGTGCTGAAGCGAAAGTTACCTCGAGACGCTGAGGGTTAGAGAGGTGATGGACCCTTTTTGATTCAATTTTGACTGATATTTCGACGTAAAATGCAAATTTCAGACTAGTGTTAACTAACATGATAAGGAGATAATCTGTCTTGACCGAGATGTGTCAGTAAGGCCCAGTACAATGTGATTTGACGCAGGACAACTTGCATGACCAGGGGTAACGTGAGATAATATAACAAGACCATCTTTTAACTCTAACATGATATGGCCAGAGCGGAACTTGTATGACATGGACGTTCCCGACTGGAAGCATTTTAGCAGGACTTTGGGAAAGTTTAACCCAGTATCAACTTGCTTAATACTGAATGAAAGGACCTGACCAGAGTTATCCTAGTGGAACCAGATATGAACTTCTGTTGAGCTCACATCAAAGTACCAGACTAATGAAGCCCTGGTCAAAGTTGACGTGGCAATGTACAGGATGATGAAAATGGACTCTCACTTGATTGACTCCATCAAAGTATAGCTTTGCTAGACTTCCAGTAAAGTCACCTCACCAAAGTTTCAACTAGCCATACTTTTTTATGTTAGCTGATACAGCACGGGCAACTGAAAGACGTAATCAGGGCCATCTCAATAACTTCACACACACACACACACATATATATATATATATATATATATATATATATATATATATATATATATATATATATATATATATATATATTCATTTATTTATCTATTTATTTATTACATTTACGTTATTTATTATATATTATTATATTATTTATTATTTATTATATATTTATCTATATATATTTATTTATTTATATTTATTTATTTATTATATATTTATTTATATATTTATTATTTATTATTTATTATATATTATATATATATATATATATATATATATATATATATATATATATATATATATATATATATATATATATATATATATATTTATATATATATATATATATATATATATATATATATATATATGTATATATATATATTTCATACTTGCTGCCTTTATTCATTCTTGTCGCCACCCCGCTAAATAAGAATGACAACCCGTTCCCCCGTGTGCGAGCTAGGTATCGCTACAAAAAGACAGCAAATGCCACATTCGTTCACACTCAGTCTCTAGCTATCATGTATAATGCACCAAAACCACAGCTCCCTTTCCACATCCAGGCCCCACAAACTTTCCATGATTTACCCCAGACGCTTCACATGCCCTGGTTCAATCCACTGACAGCACGTCGACCCCGGTATACCACATAGTTCCAATTCACTCTATTCCTTGCACGCCTTTCACCCTCCTGCATGTTCAGGCCCCTATCGCTCAAAATCTTTTTCACTCCATCCTTCCACCTCTAATTTGGTCTCCCACTTCTCCTCGTTCCCTCCACCTTTGACACGTATATCCTCTTTGTCAATCTTTCCTCACTCATTCTCTCCATGTGACCACACCATTTCAAAGCACCCTCTTCTGCTCTCTCAACCACACTCTTTTTATTACCACACATCTCTCTTACCCTTTCATTACTTACTCCATCAAACCACCTCACACCACATATTCTTCAAACATCTCATTTCCAACACATCCACCCTCCTCCGCACAACTCTATCTATAGCCCACGCCTCGCAACCATATAACATTGTTGGAACCACTATTCCTTCAAACATACCCATATATATATATATATATATATATATATATATATATATATATATATATATATATATATATATATATATAGAGAGAGAGAGAGAGAGAGAGAGAGAGAGAGAGAGAGAGAGAGAGAGAGTGTGAACAAATGGGGCCTTTGTTGTCTTTTCCCAGCGCTACCTCGCACACATGAGGGGGAGGAGGTTGTTATTCCATGTGTGGCGAGGTGGCGATGGGAATGAATAAAGGCAGACAGTATAGATTATATTCCCTGGGGATAGGGGAGAAAGAATACTTCCCACGTATTCCCTGCGTGTCGTAGAAGGCGACTAAAAGGGGAGGGAGCGGGGGGCTGGAAATCCTCCCCTCTCGTTTTTTTTAATTTTCCAAAAGAAGGAACAGAGAATTGGGCCAGGTGAGGGTATTCCCGCAAAGGCCCAGTCCACTGTTCTTAACGCTACCTCGCTAATGCGGGAAATGGCGAATAGTTTGAAAAAAAGAAAGAAGAAAGTATAGATTATGTACATGTGTATATATGTATATGTCTGTGTGTGTGTACATTGAGATGTATAGGTATGTATATCTGCGTGTGTGGACGTGTATGTATATACATGTGTGTGTGGGTGGGTTGGGCCATTCTTTCGTCTGTTTCCTTGCGCTACCTCGCTAACTCTGGAGACAGCGACAAAGCAAAATAATGATGATGAATATATATATATATATATATATATATATATATATATATATATATATATATATATATATATATATATATATATATATATTCGAAAGGATCACAATTTTGCGCGTGATCAAGATATTCGTAGAGTCCACGGGGAAAATTCCCCGTGGACTCATAGGAATATATATATATATATATATATATATATATATATATATATATATATATATATATATATATGGAGTGAAAAAGATTTTGTGTGATCGGGGCCTGAACATGCAGGAGGGTGAAAGGAGGGCAAGGAATAGAGTGAATTGGAGCGATGTGGTATACCAGGGTTGACGTGCTGTCAGTGGATTGAATCGGGGCATGTGAAGCGTCTGGGGTAAACCATGGAAAGCTGTGTAGGTATGTATATTCGCGTGTGTGGACGTATGTATATACATGTGTTTGGGGGGGGGGGGGGTGGGCCATTTCTTTCGTCTGTTTCCTTGCGCTACCTCGCAAACGCGGGAGACAGCGACAAAGTATAATAAATATATAAATAAATATATATATATATATATATATATATATATATATATATATATATATATATATATATATGTATATATATATATATATCCCTGGGGATCGGATAGGAGAGAAAGAATACTTCCCACGTATTCCCTGCGTGTCGTAGAAGGCGACTAAAAGGGGAGGGAGCGGGGGGCTGGAAATCCTCTCCTCTCTTTTTTTTTTTCTTTTTCCAAAAGAAGGGACAGAGAAGGGGGCCAGGTGAGGATATTCCCTCAAAGGCCCAGTCCTCTGTTCTTAACGCTACCTCGCTAATGCGGGAAATAGCGAATAGTTTGAAAAGAAAAAAGAAAAAAAAAAATATATATATATATATATATATATATATATATATATATATATATATATATATATATATATATATATATATATATATATATATATATATATCTGCCATTTCCAGCGTGATGGACGTGGCGTCAAGAACAAAGAACTGAGCCTTAGTCGGAAAATCCTCATTTGGCCCCCTTTTCTGTTCCTTCCTTTGGTAAAGGAAAAACTAGAGGGGGAGGATTTCCAGGCCCCCGCTCGCACCGTTTAATTGCCTTCCACGACACGCAAGGAATACGTGAGAAGTATCCTTTCTCACCAGGGATTATACACACACACACACACACACACACTTACATATATATATATATATATATATATATATATATATATATATATATATATATATATATATATATATATATATACATATATATATATATATATATATATATATATATATATATATATATATATAGTATTCATTTCATTACACTTTGTCACTGTCTCCCGCGTTAGCGAGGTAGCGCAAGGAAAGAGACGAAATAATGGCCCAACCCACCCACATACACACACACACACATAAACACACACACACACACACACACACACACATATATATATATATATATATATATATATATATATATATATATATATATATATATATATATATATACATATATACACACAAATACAGTGCATATGAACGCGCACCTTCATAAAACACAATCATCCAGCAGCTAGGTTGTTGGTTTAAGCTGGGAGCAGGTTTTTTCTAATGCAAGTAGAAATGAATACAACAGAATATTTAGAGTTGTTAATCTTCTTATGTTCTCAATTTTTTTTCACTATTATTCTACTATTACATGAGTGCTTAAACATCAGTTGTCCAAAGTTATGCATTTCATTTCAGTCAAGCTTTCGCATTCACAGAAGCATTACTAGGAATCTACAAAAAAGAGAAAATCTGCGTCACAAAACTAGGATATGATATGTAAAACGCAAGGAAAACATGAAAAAGAAGCACACTCGGAAAAGACATAGTACATAACACATAAAAGTGAGGGAAAACACTAAAAGCAAAACAAATTAACAGCATCTTGAAGGCTTGTAAAATATGCATTCTAAATAAAAAAAAAAACAGGGAGACAGAAATACAGAAAAAATTACAGTTGAGAAAGACAAAAAAAAATATCAAACGAGATAGGAACCCACGACCGGGTTGGTCAGCGCCGCGTTCCTCCTGTCATGAAATTTCGGACTCGGTAGCTTGTGGTGAGTCAATGACGTATCCCATCTGTACTGAAACGGCATTAGGTCTACGTCCAATTGGCGGGCCATCAATGAGCTGTAGGGTTGTGGTCATGTTAGTCTGGATGTTGATGATAGATGCTTCCTCTTTATTGTGAATGGCTTCTGATATCTGAAGTCTCTTGCGATCACTGCAACTGGTAATGATTTTGGTGTTATTCGCTATAATATCCCTCGTTAGTCTCGTTCCATGCTTTTCTTCATGTTGCTTGATTCCACCTTATTGTAAGTGGAGCTAGGGGTGGCAGCTCAGGGTGCAGGACGTATGTTCAATGTAGTTTATGTCGTGGGGCAGACAGTTCCCTATATTGCATCGGTACTCATATACCACATCGGTACGATTCAAACTTCCAGATCGACCTACATTAATGTTGTTCATTCAGAGCGAACATGTTTTCTGATCATCACCAAAATATCAGCTAGTAATACCTATAGTCAAATGACCTCACCAAAGTATCATCTAACCGTACATATAGTTAAATGGCTTCACGAAAGTAACTCACTCCTCAGTGAACCTCAACCAGACTGATCCAGTTTAACACAACCAAACAATGATTTGAATAAAGTCAACCCGGCCAGAGCTGACTACAATTGACCTACCATGTTAACCAGGGTTATCGCAGTTAGACTTAACCAGAAGTAACCTACGAAGACTTATCTTGATCATAGATGACTATCCACGACCTAACCAGTCGAAGAATCGTGACGCAAGATATTGCTTGGTTCGCAAGTTCAGTTAGTTTATTCAGCATGACGAGACGAATCTTAACTATGAGGGCTCAACCCTTATACTGAAGGCTGCTTCAGTATAAGGGTAAGGTCAAAAGATCACGCCATCATACCATAGGATTGCAAGTTGGTGTTCATGGGTCGTACAGTCGTGCTAAAAGAGGTTGAACTTCTTTAACTGTTGTGATTGAGCGTTGCTTCCCCCAGCGCAAGCGGCAATTGTTGGTAATTTCGCTTCACATGAAGATTACAAGTTGATTGCAGATTTTTCAGGTTATAGATCGATTAAAAGAAAATGTGGCAACTACATGTTTCATACCAAATTAAAAAGTGTCTGGCAATTAAATAGGGGACCTATAATTGGCAGTTGCTTACAGTAACTCTTACGAAGAATGACCTGGTTTAGATACCATAATATCCGACATAACCTTAGAATCATAAAATGTATCCTTCTTACAGGAGATAAGAAGGACTATAATCCAAAGTATAGTGTAGAGCGCCAAAACAAGGAATCATTAAACGCGCCATAATCAAGAAATGGCGGGAAGATTACTCCGCGGCCGCTGGCACGCAACACCCTTTTTGAGGAGCAACATAAACGGGGTTTCCTGCAAATTTTAATCTCGGCTGAGTGGGACGACCTAAGAGCAACCTTATCTCTTCACTCAAGAAAATTCTACTATATTCATTCTTTTCTTTCTCGATGACACACTCTGACTAAAGAGGGTTTTGACGGATTGCCGACAGCTTCCGTTGACATTTTTAAGCAACATGCAACTTACCGAAGACCTCTCTTTTTTCCTAGGGAAATTAGAGCGTTGTCAGGATTCCATCTTAAGTTTAGAGATAAAGACATATATATATATATATATATATATATATATATATATATATATATATATATATATATATATATATATATATATATATATATATAGTGTGTTCATACTACTTGCCATTTCTCGCGTCAGCGAGGTAGCGTTAAGAAGAGAGGACTGAGCCTTTGAGGGAATATCCTTACTTGGCCCCCTTCTCTGTTCCTTCTTTTGGAAAATTAAAAAAGAGAGGGGAGGATTTCCAGCCCCCCGCTCCCTTCCCTTTTAGTCGCCTTCTACGACACGCAAGGAATACGTGGGAAATATTCTTTCTCCCCTATCCCCAGGGATAGGGGAGAAAGAATATATATATATATATATATATATATATATATATATATATATATATATATATATATATATATATATATATTATCCCTGGGGATAGGGGATTAAGAATACTTCCCACGTATTCCCTGCGTGTCGTAGAAGGCGACTAAAAGGGGAGGGAGCGGGGGGCTGGAAATCCTCCCCTCTCGTTCTTTTTTTTTTTTTTTTTTTAAATTTTCCAAAAGAAGGAACAGAGGGGGCCAGTTGAGGATATTCCAAAAAAGGCCCAGTCCTCTGTTCTTAGCGCTACCTCGCTAATGCGGGAAATGGCGAATAGTTTAAAAGAAAAGAAGATATATATATATATATATATATATATATATATATATATATATATATATATATATATATATATATATATATATATATATTTATAGGAATTCTAACGTCAGGCGATAGTATAGGGGAGAGGGGAAGGAACACCCAAGGTGATTGAAACCAACCCTTTCACAGCAAACCTAACCAACGTAACACTGGGACGAGAAACGATGACCTTTCATATGGTGAAGCGGTTACCCTTCCTTACCATGACGTATTCACCGGCGACCCAGAGCATAGCGCTCAGGTTCGATTTGTTGTTGTGGCGATTGGTCCACAGTCAGCGCTGCTGTTCATGCTCCCCTAGGGGCTGGTAAGGCTAGTGTATATATATATATATATATATATATATATATATATATATATATATATATATATATATATATATATATATATATATATAGCGTTTATGAGTTGGCACTGATTAGAGCCTCAGTTGCCCGTGCCGTCTCAGCTAACAAAAAAAAGTGAATAGCCTCTTACGCTATTCGGTCTTATACCCGATGATTCTACTTCTCTTTTCCTCTCCGTTCCTTAATCTGATAATCGTTCTTTCTTTCTTGCTTATATCCTTTCACTCAGCTCAGATCTGCACATCATCTTAGAATAGGAAAACTTTGATATGGTTTACTAAGTAGAAGAAAAACACTATTTCCACCTATGTCCTCTTTTGTAAATCTCGCTTACTTTTCCACAATGAAACTTCAGAACACTACGATTCAATTTAGCAGCAAAAAGCAAGCTAGATATGATTATATTCTTCAGTCTGTTTTGAAAAAACACATATATACAAGAATTATGCTTTCCAAAAGCTGGGGATGTTACAATGGTATCAGAACTATTCATTTCATAAGCAGCTATTTCACATATACGTAAGTTTTAATCAATCCACTATTCATTTATATCGAGAGTTCTCTTTCTCCATTACCCTTTTAGTCTTTCACTTTAGTAACTTTCCTGCCGTGATGTTGCTGCTTTCTCTCTGTTCTTCAGGTGCTCTTTCTGCCACTGCTCTCGTTAGCATCATCCTCCATGTGTCCCAGTCGCTGAACCCTCCCTCGGAATGTGACTGACTTCTGTTCCCTAAAGCTTCTGTGAGGAGACCAGCCACCTGAGGACTTAACCGTTATGAAATCTCCTTTTCTCTAAGAGCGAAGATGCAAGATTCTGTTCAGTCTATCTTCTCCTCGTCCTATAACCCTTTACTCAATCAGTTACCTGATAAGTTCAAATTAATCATTTCTTTATTATCTTTTTTTCGTGTTCTTTGCCCCACTGCCTTTGGCCACATTGCAGATACACGATTCTCAAAGACCATAAGAGTTTTGCCGAGTGTCACAGAAGCAGCGATGACGAGCAGAGACAATGGTAGACAGGGTCAACTCGATGTTAGAAAAGTCAAATATCCGTTGCCCTTATATCCTCTCATCTTTCTTATCTTTTTTCAGTTCTTAATAGTTCTTTCTGAACCGTAATTTCTCTGGTCGACCAGTTATATCTGAACGACCAAGGGATTCGCTGATTCCTCCGCTTCCCTCTCTGGCAGAGAACAGCGTAAGTATCTATCAGTAAACCAATCACACCTAAATCTGCGCAAAGGCCTTCCATGCAATGTGTTTGTATTCATAACGTCCCCTTTTCTCAAACAACATTAAGCACAACAAGTGATCCGTTGATGTGCAGTTTTTGTCTAATACGAGAAAATTTATTCAGCTCAAGTCAACAATTGCCCAAAAATATTTGCGCAAATCAAAATCTTCCTAATTTTGTAACACAAGTAACAAATAAGATTCATTAATAAGTGTTCAGTGAACCTTATCTCATTTTTAAGTACGTCGTACTTTCATGATTCTATACAGTAATAAGTAATGGAGGAACACCTCTAGCACAGTAGGTCCTCCCATGGTAAAAGCACAGACCCTCTTCTGCTCTTGGCATTGCATAGTATAAAGGTAAATTGTCCCCAAACAGTTAAATAACAAAATCTTATTCCTCTGAAAATAACAGCAATATAATAACTTTTGTTCAAAAATATAGAAAATATGATAATCTTTATTATATCGATAATACAATAAAAATAGACTACAACGTTGAACAGCGCCGCTGCTAAGTTTCCTGATATTGAGCAAGAACAAGAAAACGATCATAAAGCACTTACACCCCTGCACAGTGTTGTACCCGCTAATGAAGGTCTTGGTGTAGCCTTGTCTTTTGACCCCGACCCCTATGACTTGATTAGATGTAGGACTGCACAGTACCTCTGATACAAGTTTAGTAAATATTCATTCACCAAGTATTCAGAGGTTGTGTATACTAGCATATAGTTGCATTTTTCTACTTATCGTCTCGTGACCAGGACACTGTTATGTCGGACCCTCAGTCCACACATCCACCAAACCAGTCTTCAGATATTCTGCACGAAATACTCGACTTCTGGCCAAGACACAGAATGACAGTGCCCCTTGATCCCATCCTTAGAAATCAGAGGCGGTGTAGAACGAATGGACACAGCATCTTCGGTGAATATTTGATCAATAACCATTCACAAATTTTCAGGTATTGACCACTAGAACCCAAAATTCTATCAGAATTAGAATTCTCTATGTAATATCGGTGGTATAGATTTGGCCCACGTCCACTGAATTAGTTTTTGGAAAAGTAATTCAAAACATTTCATAAATGTAAGATGATGAATTGATCAAACTGATTAAACGTACGCAATCGACTTTATGAAAGTCAAAGAATAGGGTGCTGCATGCCTTGTTGGGTTAAGTGAAATCACCTCAGTGCTAATACCAGTAGATGGCAGAGTCTTTAATGAAGATATCAGTGAGAACAATCTTTTGAAAACGTGGTTTATTGTACATAAAAGTAGATCGAATCTGAAGGATGCTCGCACAACTACAATTAGTCCACATACTTCATTATCCCTGGGAATAAGAGAGAAAGAATACTTCCCACGTATTCCCTGCGTGTCGTAGAAGGCGACTATAAGGGGAGGGGGCAGGGGGCTGGAAATCCTCCCCTCTCATTTTTAATTTTCCGAAAGAAGGAACAGAGAAGGGGGCCAAGTGAGGATTTCCTTCAAAGGCTCAGTCCTCTGTTCTTAAAGCCACCTCACTAACGTGAGAAATGGCGAATAGTATAAAAAAAAAAATTCTTTATCATATATAGGATTGCTCTGTGCACGTGCTATATCGACAGATCGAGTAGATTTTCTTTTTTCTATCAACCACTTCCAATTTGGTGTTGTTGAGCTCCAGTTGAAATGCAGTAAGATACTTTGTATTGTTTTCCCTTAAAGTCTCTTCAATAACACATCGTCAAGGCTACTTGGGTTGAGGAGTATTGCATGAATGTGTACAGCATAGAATGTTGTATTGTTTTCAGCTGTTGGTTCGCATTCGAAACCGAAATACATTGTCTTACATGAAGACTGGACTAGAGTTTCGCAGTTACATTTTAACAAAACTACAATGCACACTAGTTCGGTGTAGTTTCAGTTTCTTTTGCAGTCATACGCTCTGATATTCTGAATAAAAAGGAAAATGAAAGCATTTTTGTGGGCCGTGCTAGTAAAATAAATGTTTTACATCACATCTTATCTTCAGATTTAAAGGCTGTAGATCATATAGCAATCAGCAGTTTCATAATTAACGGATGTTATTCATCATTCCTGTTAAGTGCATAAAACGGATTTAGGTATGTATATATATATATATATATATATATATATATATATATATATATATATATATATATATATATATATATTGGATCGTTGTGGTATACCGGGGTCGACGTGCTGTCAATGGATTGAACATACAAACCTATGAAGGTGGGCGTTCATATGCACTTTATTCGTATTCATATACCTCCGCGTTGTACAGTTAGGTTCGGTAAAAAGCTATCAGTTTGCTATGTGCGTCTGTTCGGAAACAACCAGTATAGACCCCGTTGCTCACCATTGTGAGACGAAGGGTATTCGAGTACTTAGTATTTCGAATAGTTGTTTCCTATAATACAGTCCCATAGCCAAGCGGTTAGCATGCCTGCCTCTTGCACAAGGGGTCCCAGGTTCGATCCTGGCTGTTGGGGGTTTGTATGATATATATATATATATATATATATATATATATATATATATATATATATATATATATATAACGAGGAGAAGAGGGAGACCAAATTGGAGGTGGAAAGATGGAGTGAAAAAGATTTTGTATGATCGGGGCCTGAACATGCAGGAGGGTGAAAGGAGGGCAAGGAATAGAGTGGATTGGAGCGATGTGGTATACCGGGGTTGACGTGTTGTCAGTGGATTGAATCAAGGCATGTGAAGCGTCTGGGGTAAACCATGGAAAGCTGTGTAGGTATGTATATTTGCGTGTGTGGACGTATGTATATACATGTGTATGGGGGGGGGGGGGTTTGGGCCATTTCTTTCGTCTGTTGCCTTGCGCTACCTCGCAAACGCGGGAGACAGCGACAAAGTATAATAAAATAAAATAATAAATATATATATATATATATATATATCCCAAGGGATAGGGGAGAAAGAATACTTCCCACGTATTCCCTGCGTGTCGTAGAAGGCGACTAAAAGGGAAGGGAGCGGGGGGGCTGGAAATCCTCCCCTCTCCTGTTTTCTCTTTAGTTTTCCAAGAGAAAGAACAGAGAAGGTGGCCAGATGATGCGGGAAATGGCGAATAGTATGAAAGAAAGAAAGAAATATATATATATATATATATATATATATATATATATATATATATATATATATATATATATATATATATATATATATATATATATATATATATATATATATATATATATATATATATATGTATAGGCTGGATATCCTCCCTTTCCATTTTCAATTCTCCAGAGAAGGAACAGAGAAAGGGGCCAAGTGCGGATATTCCCTCTGAGGCTCAGTTTTCTGTTCTTATCCCTGCCTCGCGAACCCAGGAAGTGCGACTACGAATGAAGAAAAGCGCGCGCGCGTGTGTGTGTGTGTGTGTGTGTGTGTGTGTGTGTGTGTGTGTGTGTGTGTTGATAAGATGGCCTTGATTAATGCATGTTTGCGTTGACTGTGTTATATAAGGGAACTTGTGGTGACTGAGGGTTAACATTGTGCTGACAGCAGATTAGGATTACTTGGGTTGGAGGGGGGGTTTGTTCCTATGGGGATGGGATGGGGGTGTATTTAGGGGGGTATTGGCTTTGGGAACGTGTAGAAAACGAAGGCAGGACAGCCACCACCGCGTCATTCAGGTGAAAATTGAACGCGCTGCTTCAACCCTTCCTCACCAAGGAGGGACGACAACGCTCTTATCGGCTCTGCCTGGGTACGATGATCGACCCCCCACCCACACACACACACACACATTGTCATCATTTCGTTGGGGCCCAGAGCCATAACTCCCCCATCCTCCCAAAAAAGAAGCGGCACTTTGTCACTGATGTTTTAGAAAGCTGTTTGTGTCTGCGATATCAATGCTCACCACGTTTGTAAGGTGAAAGGGGGTGGGGGTTGGGGGGGTTTAGGGGGTCTCTTGTTCCCCTATGCCCCTGTGAATGACGTCATGTGAACTTCTCACAGATACCGTATCTTGTGTTGTGACTTCACGACACACCTTCCCAGTGTGAGGTAGAGAGACCCTACATGGTGTGTGAGGTAGAGAGATCCTACGTGGTGTGTAAGGTAGAGAGATCCTATATGTCGTATGAGGTAGAGAGATCCTATATGTCGTATGAGGTAGAGAGATCCTATATGATGTCTGAGGTAGAGAGATCCTACATGTTGTATGAGGTAGAGAGATCCTACATTGTGTGTAAGGTAGAGAGATCCTACATGGTGTGTGAAATAGAGAGATCCTACATGGTGTGTGAGATAGCGAGATCCTACATGGTGTGTGAGGTAGAGAGATCCTACATGATTTGTGAGGTAGAAAGATCCAACATGGTGTGTGAGGTAGAGAGATCCTACATGTTGTGTGAGGTAGAGATCTCCTATGTGGTGTTTGAGATAGAGAGATCCTACATAGTGTGTTAGGTAGAGAGATCCGACATGGTTTGTGAGGTAGAGAGATCCTACATGGTGTCTAAGGTAAAGAGATCCTACATGGTGTGTAAGGTAGAGAGATCCTACATGTTGTATGAGGTAGAGAGATCCTACATGGTGTGTGAGGTAGAGAGATCCTACATGTTGTATGAGGTAGAGAGATCCTTCATGGTGTGTGAGGTAGAGATCCTACATGGTGTGTGAAGTAGAGAGATCCTACATGTTGTGTGAGGTAACGAGATCCTACATGGTATGTGAGGTAGAGAGATCCTACATGATGTGTGAGGTAGAGAGATCCTACATGGTGTGTGAGGTAGAGAGATCCTACATGTTGTGTGAGGTAGAGAGATCCTACATGGTGTGTGAGGTAGAGAGATCCTACATGGTGTGTGAGGTAGAAATCTCCTATATGATGTGTGAGGTAGAGACATCCTACATGGTGTGTTAGGTAGAGAGATCCTACATGGTGTGTGAGGTAAAGAGATCCTACATGGTGTGTGAGGTAGATAGATCCTACATGTTGCGTGAGGTAGAGAGATCCTACATGTTGTGTGAGGTAGAGAGATCCTACGTGGTGTGTGAGGTAGAGAGATCCTATATGGTGTGTGAGGTAGAGAGATCCTACATGGTGTGTGAGGTAGAGAGACCCTACATGGTGTGTAAGGTAGAGAGATCCTACATGGTGTGTGAGGGAGAAAGATCCTATATGGTATGTGAGGTAGAGAGATCCTACATGGTGTATGAGGTAGAGTGATCATATATGGAATGTGAGGTAGATAGATCCTACATGGTGTTTTAGGTAGAGAGATCATATGTGGTGTGTGAAGTAGAGAGATCCTACATGGTGTGAGGTAGAGAGATCCTACATGGTGTGTGAGGTAGAGAGATCATATGTGGTGTGTGAGGTAGAGAGATCCTACATGGTATGTGAGGTAGAGAGATCCTATATGGTGTGTAAAGTAGAGAGATCCTACATGGTGTGTGAGGTAGAGAGATCCTACATGGTGTGTGAGGTACAGGGATCCTACATGTTGTGTGAGGTAGAGAGATCCAACATGGTGTGTGAGGTAGGGAGATCCTACATGGTGTGTGAGGTAGAGAGATCATATGTGGTGTGTGAGGTAGAGAGATCCGTAAAGTTGGTATAAATTTTTTTTATTTCAAGCCTTAAGTTGAGATATGTTCATTTTAAAGAAGATTATTTATCGTTATAAAAGGAAATAATAAATGAGATGCCAAAAAAAAATACCCATCATATATATATATATATATATATATATATATATATATATATATATATATATATATATATATATATTCATTAATCGTTATTAAAAGAAATAAAACATAAGAGATAATGAAAATAGGGTAACATTGTATAAACATTAATATTTGTTTTTTTTTTTTTAACTTAAAATCAAAAAAAGAAAGCGAAAGAAAAGTATACATCCTTTTGTTATATATATATATATATATATATATATATATATATATATATATATATAAACAAATCAAACCTGAGTCAATGGCCGTTGCACATAACGAACAGTAATGTCTGGGTGCGTCGCTAGAAAATCCCGAAGCAGTGTGTTTGTGTCAGTTGGAGGCACCTGTTGGACTTGCAGGGGTTGTATCCTGCGATGCACATTCTGGGATCTGACCTTCCGTGCCATGATGGCTGCCCGACGTCTCTTGAATGCGTACTGCAAGTCTTTCAGAACTACCTCCAGTTTGGGTCGTGCTTCAGGATCATATCTTGCGGCATCTCTAATTGTAGAAACCACGCGTAAGCGGCGTCTCTTATAAACTATTTGAAGTATCTTAATAAGGAGGATGGCATATGAGAACACATCAGACTTTCTTGTGCTAGGTCGGCCACGCTTCACCTCAGGAGCCATCCATGGGTAATCCTCAGGCTCGCTCTCGAGTTCATTAGTCTTGTCCTCGAAACATGCAAGTCCCAGATCGATGATGTTCACTCTGGGTGATTGCGGATCGCCGCTCACGACGACATTGTTAGGCTTTAGGTCATTGTGGATGAGTCCTTTGTGGTGCATTTCAAGAAGCCTTTGTCCAACCATCAGTCCCAGTTGCAGGAGATCGTAGCCATCTGGTCCTTTGCCTTTAATAATATCACGGAGGGTGTATTGGCCGCAGTAGGTCATCAAGATGGCTGGTGGTTCCTTGGAATAAGCCAACAACGTTGGGACTCCTCCAGCTCCTTCCAACAAAACCATGTATTGGCTCTCTCGCATGAGACGCTCATCCTCAGAAAAGTGAGACACCTTCAGAACGGCCAGTTCGTCATGCCACTTGACGAGGTATGCAGTCCCGTTCCCCCCTGCACCCAATTTGGCCAGGTTTTCGGAAACAAGGAGTTCCACTGCTTTTCGGTCGATTTGAGTCATGTTGAGAGGAGAGCCTTTGGTTTTGTGTTGGGTATCAGCAGAGATTTACCACTCTCAATGTGCAGGTCTGTGAATGTGATTTCTGTACTTACGTTGTTTCGTTGCCTACTGATCTTACGCTATATCCTGGATATGCAGAAAATCATAGTTAACTCCATAGGTAATCGAGCTATCAGTGATTCAATAGCTTGATTACTTGAAACCCTGAGATTTGAATATAAACTATCTATCTGTCTATCTATCTATCAATCTATCTGTTTATGTATCTGCCTATCTATGTATATCTATTCTTTATATATATATATATATATATATATATATATATATATATATATATATATATATATATATATATATATATATATATATATATATATATATATATATATATATATATATATATATATTATCCCTGGGGATAGGGGATTAAGAATACTTCCCACGTATTCCCTGCGTGTCGTAGAAGGCGACTAAAAGGGGAGGGAGCGGGGGGCTGGAAATCCTCCCCTCTCGGTTTTTTTTTTTTTTTTTTTTTTTTTTTTTTTTTTTTTTCAAAAGAAGGAACAGAGAATTGTGCCAGGTGAGGGTATTCCCTCAAAGGCCCAGTCCTCTGTTCTTAACGCTACCTCGCTAATGCGGGAAATGGCGAATAGTTTGAAAGAAAAGAAAAAGATATTTATATATGTATATTCGCCATTTCCCACGTTAGCGAGGTACGTTAAGAACAAAGGACTGTGCCTTGGAATATCCTCACGGCCCCCTTGTCTGTTCCTTTTTTGTGTGTCAAGTAGTGAAGATAAACAATCGGGTAAATATGGCGGACAATTCAGTTTGTAGTGAAGATACCCAACTGTATATTGTAAATGTCATATTTTAATCGAAGTGTGTCATGTAGTGAAGATAAAGAATTAGGGATAAACTCTGTGGCCGTGATTTGTACCTGCTCAAGAGCAGTAAACATGGCGAACAATTCAGTTTGTAGTGAAGATACCTAACTGCATATTGTATAACTCATATTATGATCTAAGTGAGTCAAGTAGTGAAGATAAAGAATTGTATATAATCAAACTCTATGTTTCTGATTTCCACCATATCAAGAGCAGTAAATATGGCGGACAATTCAATTTGTAGTAAAGATGCCCAGTTTTATATTGTATAAATCATATTCTAATCTAAGTGTCTCACGTAGTGAAGATAAAGAATTAGAGACGATTAAACTCTATGGCCGTGATTTCTACCAGCTCAACAGCAGTAAATATGGCGGACAATTCAATTTGTAGTGAAGATACCCAATTTTATATAGTATATACCATGTTCTAATCTAAGAGTGTGGAGTACTGAAGATAAAGCACTAGAGATAATTGAATTCTATGGCCGTGATTTCTACCAGATGAGAAGCAGTGAATATGACTACTCTTCAGTTTGCTTTGAAAATACCCAATTGTATACTGTATATATCGTACTATAATCTAAGTGTCAAGTTTTGAAGATAAAGAATGAGAGATAAAATGTGTGGCCGTGGTTTCTATTACCTCAAGAGCAGTAAATATGGCGGACAATTTAGTTTGCAGTGAAGATAAAGAATTAGCGATAAGCTCTATGGCCGTGATTTCTACCAGTTCAAGAGCAATGAAAATATGGGACAGTTCAGTTTGTAGAGAAGATGCCTTACTTTGTATTGTTCATATCATATTCCAGACTAAGGTTGGCAAGTAGTGAAGATAAAAAATTAGAGATCATTGAACGCTAAGAATGTGCAAGAGGCGGGAATGCTAACCGCTAGGCTATGGGCCTGTTGATCACCAATGTGAGACGAAGTGTATTCGAGTACATAGTATTCGAATACTTATTTCCTACTAGCCAAGTTAATATATATATATATATATATATATATATATATATATATATATATATATATATATATATATATATATATATATATATATATATATATATATATATATATATATATATATATATATTCCAGCGGGGGGCTGGAAATCCTCCCCTCTCATTTTTTTTTTTTTTTTTTTCAAAAGAAAGAACAGAGAAGGGGGCCATGTGAGGATGTTCCCTCAAAGGCCCAGTCCTCTGTTCTTAACGCTACCTCGCTAATGCGGGAAATGGCGAATAGTATGAATGAATGAATGAATATTATATATATATATATATATATATATATATATATATATATATATATATATATATATATATATATATATATATATATATATATATATATATATATATATATATATATATATATATATATATATATATATATATATATATATATATATATATATATATATATATATATATACATATATATATATATATATATATATATATATATATATATATATATATATATATATATATATATATATAATATATTCCCTGGGGATAGGGGAAAAAGAATACTTCCCACGTATTCCCTGCGTGTCGTAGAAGGCGACTAAAAGGGGAGGGAGCGGGTGGCAGGAAATCCTCCCCTCTCGTTTTTTTTTTTTTTTTCCCAAAAGAAGGAACGGAGAAGGGGGCCAGGTGAGAATATTCCCTCAAAGGCCCAGTCCTCTGTTCTTAACGCTACCTCTCTAACTCGGGAAATGGCGAATAGTTTGAAAGAAAGAAAAGAAAGATATATATATCTTCCAGCGGGGGGATGGAAATCCTCCCCTCTTGTTTTTTTTTTTTCTAATTTTCCAAAAGAAGGAACAGAGAAGGGGGCCAGGTAAGGATATTCCATCAGAGGCCCAGTCCTCTCTTCTTAACGCTACCTTGCTAATGCGGGAAATGGCGAATAGTTTGAAAGAAAAAGAAAAATATATATATCCCTGGGGATAGGGGATTAAGAGTACTTCCCACGTATTCCCTGCGTGTCGTAGAAGGCGACTAAAAGGGGAGGGAGCGGGAGGCAGGAAATCCTCCCCTCTCGTTTTTTTTAAATTTTCCAAAAGAAGGAACAGAGGGGGGCCAGGTGAGGATATTCCACAAAGGCCCAGTCCTCTGTTCTTAACGCTACCTCGCTAACGCGGGAAATGGTGAATAGTTTAAAAAAAAAAAAAAAAAAAAAATATATATATATATATATATATATATATATATATATATATATATATATATATATATATATATATAAATATATATATATATATATATATATATATATATATATATATATATATATATATATATATATATACATATATATATATATATATATATATATATATATATATATATATATATATATATATATATATATATATATATATATATATATATATATATATATATATATATATATATATATATATATATATATATATATATATATATATATATATATATATATATATATATATATATATATATATATATATATATATATATATATATATATATATATATATATATATATATATATATATATATATATATATATATATATATATATATATATATATATATATATATATATATATATATATATATATATATATATATATATTTATATATATATATATATATTTTTTTTTTTTTCTATACTTTGTCGCTGTCTCCCGCGTTTGCGAGGTAGCGCAAGGAAACAGACGAAAGAAATGGCCCAACCCCCCCCCCCATACACATGTATATACATACGTCCACACACGCAAATATACATACCTACACAGCTTTCCATGGTTTACCCCAGACGCTTCACATGTCCTGATTCAATCCACTGACAGCACGTCAACCCCGGTATACCACATCGCTCCAATTCACTCTATTCCTTGCCCTCCTTTCACCCTCCTGCATGTTCAGGCCCCGATCACACAAAATCTTTTTCACTCCATCTTCCCACCTCCAATTTGGTCTCCCTCTTCTCCTCGTTCCCTCCACCTCCGACACATATATCCTCTTGGTCAACCTTTCCTCACTCATTCTCTCCATGTGCCCAAACCATTTCAAAACACCCTCTTCTGCTCTTTCAACCACGCTCTTTTTATTTCCACACATCTCTCTTACCCTTACGTTACTTACTCGATCAAACCACCTCACACCACACATTGTCCTCAGACATCTCATTTCCAGCACATCCATCCTCCTGCGCACAACTCTATCCATAGCCCACGCCTCGCAACCATACAACATTGTTGGAACCACTATTCCTTCAAACATACCCATTTTTGCTTTCCGAGATAATGTTCTCGACTTCCACACATTCTTCAAGGCTCCCAGAATTTTCGCCCCCTCCCCCACCCTATGATCCACTTCCGCTTCCATGGTTCCATCCGCTGCCAGATCCACTCCCAGATATCTAAAACACTTCACTTCCTCCAGTTTTTCTCCATTCAAACTCACCTCCCAATTGACTTGACCCTCAACCCTACTGTACCTAATAACCTTGCTCTTATTCACATTTACTCTTAACTTTCTTCTTCCACACACTTTACCAAACTCCGTTACCAGCTTCTGCAGTTTCTCACATGAATCAGCCACCAGCGCTGTATCATCAGCGAACAACAACTGACTCACTTCCCAAGCTCTCTCATCCCCAACAGACTTCATACTTGCCCCTCTTTCCAAGACTCTTGCATTTACCTCCCTAACAACCCCATCCATAAACAAATTAAACAACCATGGAGACATCACACACCCCTGCCGCAAACCTACATTCACTGAGAACCAATCACTTTCCTCTCTTCCTACACGTACACATGCCTTACATCCTCGATAAAAACTTTTCACTGCTTCTAACAACTTGCCTCCCACACCATATATTCTTAATACCTTCCACAGAGCATCTCTATCAACTCTATCATATGCCTTCTCCAGATCCATAAATGCTACATACAAATCCATTTGCTTTTCTAAGTATTTCTCACATACATTCTTCAAAGCAAACACCTGATCCACACATCCTCTACCACTTCTGAAACCACACTGCTCTTCCCCAATCTGATGCTCTGTACATGCCTTCACCCTCTCAATCAATACCCTCCCATATAATTTACCAGGAATACTCAAGAAACTTATACCTCTGTAATTTGAGCACTCACTCTTATCCCCTTTGCCTTTGTACAATGGCACTATGCACGCATTCCGCCAATCCTCAGGCACCTCACCATGAGTCATACATACTTTAAATAACCTTACCAACCAGTCAACAATACAGTCACCCCTTTTTTTAATAAATTCCACTGCAATACCATCCAAACCTGCTGCCTTGCCGGCTTTCATCTTCCGCAAAGCTTTTACTACCTCTTCTCTGTTTACTAAATCATTTTCCCTAACCCTCTCAGTTTGCACACCACCTCGACCAAACACCCTATATCTGCCACTCTGTCATCAGACACATTCAACAAATCTTCAAAATACTCATTCCATCTCCTCACATCACCAATACTTGTTATCACCTCCCCATTTGCGCCCTTCACTGAAGTTCCCATTTGCTCCCTTGTCTTACGCACTTTATTTACCTCCTTCCAGAACATCTTTTTATTCTCCCTAAAATTTAATGATACTCTCTCACCCCAACTCTCATTTGCCCTTTTTTTCACCTCTTGCACCTTTCTCTTGACCTCCTGTCTCTTTCTTTTATACTTCTCCCACTCAATTGCATTTTTTCCCTGCAAAAATCGTCCAAATGCCTCTCTCTTCTCTTTCACTAATACTCTTACTTCTTCATCCCACCACTCACTACCCTTTCTAAACAGCCCACCTCCCACTCTTCTCATGCCACAAGCATCTTTTGCGCAATCCATCACTGATTCCCTAAATACATCCCATTCCTCCCCCACTCCCCTTACTTCCATTGTTCTCACCTTTTTCCATTCTGTACACAGTCTCTCCTGGTACTTCCTCACACAGGTCTCCTTCCCAAGCTCACTTACTCTCACCACCTTCTTCACCCCAACATTCACTCTTCTTTTCTGAAAACCCATACTAATCTTCACCTTAGCCTCCACAAGATAATGATCAGACATCCCTCCAGTTGCACCTCTCAGCACATTAACATCCAAAAGTCTCTCTTTCGCACGCCTGTCAATTAACACGTAATCCAATAACGCTCTCTGGCCATCTCTCCTACTTACATAAGTATACTTATGTGTATCTCGCTTTTTAAACCAGGTATTCCCAATCATCAGTCCTTTTTCAGCACATAAATCTACAAGCTCTTCACCATTTCCATTTACAACACTGAACACCCCATGCATACCAATTATTCCCTCAACTGCCACATTACTCACCTTTGCATTCAAATCACCCATCACTATAACCCGGTCTCGTGCATCAAAACCACTAACACACTCATTCATATATATATATATATATATATATATATATATATATATATATATATATATATATATATATATATATATATATATATATATATATATATAGCATAAGCAAATTGTATTGCAAAGATTTCTTGCACAGGTACCAGAATTGAAAGTTTCAACAAAGTAGCTTCCACAGATGTAAATACATTACATACACTAAAACTACTACAGAGTAATTTTAGGAAGGAGATGCTTTGTTAGAAATGCTTAAACCATCCTTCAAAAATCTTCAGCAGATGTCTCAACTGCTGCTTTTGGTTTTTCATTGTTGAGATTAATAAGGGTTGGTAACCAAAATATGTAGGGAAGACTATACATGTGTCACTTCGGTTTTAGCGGAGAAAAAGGAACTTGGTAGAAATTGGAAAGAATTCATTTTCAGTAACGCCATAGCACTTTATCAGCAAATTATATAAGGGTGCAGCTTATAATTTTCATGTAAGGAAAATAAACAAATCCTTTTAAAATTATGAAATCCATAGTACATTCGTCCCTGTCTGCCTTGAATGATGGGTATACTTACTGTGATAATAACCTGGTTTGGTTATGAAGAAGGCCTGAAACAGGGACTGACACCTTCTGACAGGGCTTTGTACACTAAACTCTTATTTAGCAATTGGGTATTTGATATAGTTCCTTATTAAGTATATTTATATATTTATTTATTTGGAGATATAAGGGAATAGGGGAGAAAGAATACTTCCCACGTATTCCCTGCGTGTCGTAGAAGGCGACTGGAGGGGAGGGGAGCGGGGGGCTGGAAATCCTCCCCTCTCGTTTTTTTTTTTTTTTTTTTCTTTCTTTTTTTTTCCCAAAGGAAGGAACAGAAGAGGGGGCCGGGTGAGGATGTTTCCTCAGAGGCCCAGTCCTCTGTTCTTAACGCTACCTCGCTATCGCGGGAAACGGCGAATAGTATGAAAAAAAAAAAAAAAAATATATATATATATATATATATATATATATATATATATATATATATATATACATATATATATGTATATATATATATATATATATATATATATATATATATATATATATATATATATATATATATATATATATATATATATATATATATATATATATATATATATATATATATATATATATATATATATATATATATATATATATATATATATATATATATATATATATATATATATATATGTATATATATATATATATATATATATATATATATATATATATATATATATATATATATATATATATATATATATATATATATATATATATATACATATATATATATATATATATATATATATATATATATATATATATATATATATATATATATATATATATATATATATATATATATATATATATATATATATATGTATATATTTAGATATTTAATTTTCAACATATCCACCCTCCTACGCACAACCTTATCTATATCCCATGCTTCGCAACCATATAACATTGTTGGAACCACTATTCCTTCAAACATACCAATTTTTGCTCCCCGAGAAAACGTTCTTGCCTTCCACACATTCTTCAACGCCCCCAGAACCTTCGCCCCCTCCCCCACCCTGTGACTCACTTCCGTTTTCATGGTTCCATCCGCTGCTAAATCCACTCCCAGATACCTAAAACACTTCATTTCCTCCAGTTTTTCTCCGTTCAAACTCACCTCTCAATTAACTTGTCCCTCAACCCTCCTGAACCTAATAACCTTGCTCGTATTCACATTTACTATCAACTCTCTTCTTTCACACGCTTTACCAGTCACCAACCTTTGCGGTTTCTGCCCCGAGTCAGCTACCAGCTCTGTATCATCAGCGAACAACAACGGACACACTTCCCATGCCCTTTCATCCAGAACAAACTGGATACTTGCTCCTCTCTCCAAAACTTTTGCATTCCCCTCCCTAACCAACCCATCCATAAGCAAATTATACAACTATGGAGACATCATGCACCCTGCAGCAATCCGACGTTCACTGGGAACCAATCACTTTCCTCTCTTCCTACTCGTATACATGCCTTACATCCTTACAACCCTGTCATATTCCTTCTCCAGATCCATAAATGCTTCGTACAAATCCATCTGATTTTCTAAGTATTTCTCAAATACATTTTTCAAAGCAAACACCTGATCCACACATCCTCAACAATTTTTGACACTGTTCTTCCCCAATCTGAAGCTTTGTACATGCCTTTACCCTCTCAATCAATACCCTTCCATATAATATCCCAGGAATACTCAACAAACTTTTACCTCTTTAATTTTAACGCCCACCTTTCTCCCATTTGCCCGTGTACAATGGCAAATGCACGCATTCTGCCAATCCTCAGGCGCTTCAACATAATCCATACATGCATTGAATATCTTTACCAACCAATCAACAACACAGTCACCCGCCTTTTCAATAAATTCCTCTGCGATACCATCCAAACTTGCCTCTTTGCAGGCTTTCATCTGCAAACTTTCACTTCCTCTTCTTTGTTCACCAAACCATTTCCCCTGACCCTCTCACTTTGCACTCCACCCCAACCAAAACACCCTATATCTGCTAATCTATCATCAAACAAACCTTCAAAATATTCACTCTATCTCTTTCTCACTTCTTCCCTACTTGTTATTACCTCCCTATTTGCCCCTTCACCGATGTTCCCTGAGGAAAGGGAGAAAAAGTACTTTCCACATATTCCCCGAGCATCATCAATAAACTCTGGACTGCAAATACGTAATGCCCTAAGGAGATATATTCTGTTGGATCTAAGTTAAAGTATCCTAGATCTTTCATTGATAAATCCTTTAAGTTAGCAAAGAAATCATTATATAGAGTTGAGCCCAAACCTCCCATTGACACCAAGAATCTTTTAGTTCTCCCTTTTAATAATGATTTCACTTTACTTCCCATCCTGCTTAAATCATTTAGTTTAAATGTTGCCTTTAGCAACAATAATACTATAAAGAATATCTTAATCAGGAATTCACCAGAAAATTCTCTTGGTTGCATCTATAAAGTCCCTTGTGGAAACTGTTATGAATTCTATGTTGGTAAGACTGGTAAGGATCTTTCTGTTAGACTTAAGCAACATGAATATAGTATAAGAACGGGACAAGAATCAAATGCCTTGTTTATTCATGTTAAAAACTATGATCATTGTATTGACTGGAGTAACGCCATCTCAGTTATTAACTCTAACTCTCTTACCATTGAATCTTCTATTATTAAATACACAAAGAATTATAATCTTAATATTAGTGATGGTCTATACAAATTTGATAACTTTCTTGTTGATAAGATTTGTAAAATGATAAGTTTATGAACGCTCGTTGTATGTTTTGGACAATCACATGCTTACGAAATGGCGTCCTAGCTTCGTCTCTTCTATGTATATCAACTGACAGTTATGTTTCTTGTGTCTACCCTGATGATGTGATTATTACACGAAAGTGCACTTGGGAACTTTTCGTGTTTCATTTTCCCCGTGGACTCATAGGAAAATATATATATATATATATATATATATATATATATATATATATATATATATATGTATATATATATGAAAGGAGAAAGTTGAGATGTAGATGTGAAAGAGCAAGGTTATTAGGTCTCGTAGTGTCGCGGGACAAGTCAATTAGGATATAAGTTTGAAGGGAGAAAAGTGGAGGAAGTGAAGTCTTTTTAGATATATGCGAGTGGACTTAGCAGCAGATGGAACCATGGAAGTGGAAGTAAGTCACAGGATGGGGGAGGGGGTGAAGGTTCTGGGACCGATGAAGAATGTATGGAAGGAGAGAACTTTGTCTCGGAGAGCAAAAATGTGTATGCTTGAAGGAATAGTAATGCCAACAATGTTATATGGTTGCCAGGCATGGGCTATAGATAGGGTTGTACGGAGGAGGGTGGATGTGTTAGAAATGAAATGTTTGAGGACATTATGTGGTGTGAGGTGGTTTGATTAAGTGAATAATGAAAGGGTAAGAGAGATGTGTGGAAATAAAACGAGTGTGGTTGAGAGAGCAGAAGAAATGTTGAAATGGTTTGGACATATGGAGAGATTGAGTCAGGAAAGATATAGATGTGTCAGAGGTGGAGGAAACAAGGAGAAGCGGGAGACCAACTTGGAGGTGGAAGGATGAAGTGAAAAAGATTTTGAGCGATCTGGGCCTGAACACGCAGGAGGGTGAGAGGCGTGGAAGGAATATAGTGAATTGGAATGATGTGGTATACCGGGGTCAACTTGTTGTCATTGGACTGAACCAGGGCATGTGAAGCGTCTGGGATATAACATGGAAAGGTCTGTGGGGCCTGGATGTGGATAGGGAGCTATTGTTTCGGTGCATTACACATGACAGCTAGAGACTGAGCGTAAAATGATGTTGCCTTTTGGTCTGTTTTCTCGGCGCTACTTCGCTGAAACGGGGGGGTTAGCGATGCTGTTTTCTTTGGGGCGGGGTAATGACAGGAATGGATGAAGGCAAGCAAGTATCACTATATACATGTGTATATATGTATATGTCTGTGTATGTGTACGTATATGTATGTATATGTATGTGTATGTGTGTGTATGAGCGTTTATGTATGAATGAATGGCTGTGCCATTCTTTGTCCGTTTCCTGGCGCTAACTCGCTGACGAGGGAAACAGCCATAGTATGATAATATGATATATATATATATATATATATATATATATATATATATATATATATATATATATATATATATATATATATATCACTCTTTTCTTTATAGTAGGAGATGTTTATGTGACCTGCTCACGTACGTTGTCTTAAAGTTGGCGACCATCTAAAGATTTTCATTTGGCTCAATATTGATTCTGAAAAGTGTTACTTAAAGAGCATTTGCACGAAATTCCATGGTTGCATCAAAGTCTGAACTACTCTTCAGCAATATTAGAGGTAATGACTATACTTTAGTACAGAAGACCACAGAGGGAAAAAATCAAAGGAAAATGGATAAAGAGCAGGTGGCCTAAGCGTCGGCTTCCCCGGCTGACAACCCAGCTTGCCAGTCCGCAAATAATTTTGTTCGATTGAACAAGAAATGCTGACCCTGTGAGTATAGGGGAACAAGTCTGTTAAGTATACCAGGAAAAGTGTATGCAAGAATGTTAATGGATAGAGTGATGGAAGTGACTGAATACAGAATAAGTGTCGAGTTATGACAAAGTGATAAAAGTGATATCAAAAGGCACGTCTCCTTGATGTAAGCTGTTAATTTGTGAAAAAGCAAACTTCTCTGTAAGTTGTTGAGATATCGCTTAAGAAAGAAAAAATGGGAAAAAATGTGAGTATATGATAATCGTCTTAGCAGAGTCTGATGTTACATTTTAGCGTTAGTTTAATTCAAATTTTTGGGTTTGTTGGATAGAGGAACACCTGAATGTGAATGTAAAGTACTAGCTCTAGCTTAAATCTTATTCTATGATAGATTTTTGCATGCATATCTTCGTCATGGATACTAAGTAAACAAGACCTTGCGACTTTTACCTTTGATCTTGGACCCCAAAGACTTAGTGTAACACTTTGCATGCGATGTCTGTGGTATAATTTTGGATCCAATTATCCAAGTAAAAAGCGATTGTGTATATAATTGTTTAGTATTATCTTAGTGAACAAGCTCTCTTGTCCTTAACGTGTGAACTCGAATAAAGAACTTTATGCAGAACTTTGCACGTAGTATCTGTACTACAAGTTTGGTTCATATCTAATCACACAGTCATGACATACCGTGTGTGCACAAGATCAGAAACTCACGCAAGGACAGGGGCAAACCAGTTCGCCCTTCTGCTTTGCAGCAGGGGGCATGAAAATTACTCTAGAATTAGTTTTATATTCTTGTGTAATCTTTACGAGCACATAAATCCTTACTCACCCTAATGCTTCAGGGAAGGGCGACCCGGGATGGGGGGAGAGTCTCCCTTGTATTAACTTTCCCTATCCTCTGTGGGACAACCAGTCCGGAACTTTCTCCCTCATAAAAGTTCATGATGGAGTCGAACCTTCCCCCCCCGCCCCTCAGCAACTGGAGAGATATAATGCAACACTGTGACAGTACACCACCGTGGGACAAAGAGGTCATATATATCTTCGCCTAATTTGAGTACCTTGGTGTGGTGTGAACCAACAACAGCAGCAGGAGGTCACCCAAACTCGGGATCCAGCTGCAACCAGACGCACGATCCTGTTGTCAAGTTGAGGGAAACATCGTGAAGACATCATCTGTGAAGTAAAGTTGTCGAGTAAATGTAAGGAATGATATGATGCGAATTATTTGAGCTTCCAGAAAAAGATGTATAGTGTGAACTTATAAATGGATATCCCCAAACTGGCAGACATGACCAAAGATAATGCTATTAACTTTCAGTTTCTTTTACAGTCATTTACACCAAATTTTTGAAAACAATCATAAAATTCAGAGGAGCGTTAAGTATATCATGAGAGTAAAACCTCGACTTCACCAGGTGTTCCCTCTTGTAGCACGATGAGGAGTAAGTAACCTTGGGGGGGGGAGCATGTCAGGTGATCAAGCGCTGCGCTCACCAAAAAAAAAAAAAAAAGAAAAAAAGACAAATGAAAAACTAACGACATCTAATGGAATAGAATTTGTAACTCAATATATCAAAGCATTTTTATGGTACATTAACTCCTAATAGCCTATAATCTGGGTATGCTCGACTTTTAACTAATAATGCTTATTAGTCCAAGAATACATACACATTACGATTTTGTGATACTGTGGGTGAGGGCAACGTAGCAGCGGAGCAGGTGGAAGCAAGTACAGAGCGTGCAGTGGGTATAGTACATCGAAATAGGATGGTGGCAGGTGAGCCCAGCGACCAAGACGGTCTTTTTCTCGACTCATAAGATAGGGGAAACAATGTTAACTTATGACTGTAATCGTACGGATAATAACAGTACGGCTCTGACCTAACTGGTATGATGCCAACACTGGCTTTCCTCTTTTTTCTTTCTTCAAAGCAAAAGGTAAAAAAGCGTCGTGGTCGTCTATACTGTGCATAAACGTACACACAATTCAATATCAAGGCCTTCATACCTACCACAACAAGAGTATCGTGAGGTAAAATTAGTTGGTAACAAGACCTGTCACTCGGATGATGTGACACCTACGCGCTGGACATTATGACACTTTATGCTGGAATAAAACTGACGTCAGGTAATTATCTATATTTTTAGAAACACAAGGCTAAAGCTGCGCAGTCCTGCTCCCGGAGTTCGAGCAGTCCTGTAAGAAATTACAAGGAAGGTAAAAACGAGTTTTTAGGGTCTACAGATGACGTCCCTGAGCGTTGCCATAATAAGCCTGATTTTTAGATTGTTTGAATTCATTTTCAAAACTCTCGCCACGTTAAAATGGCGCGTACTCCGTCCTTACAGTCTGTACATATTACGTGGGTTACTTACCTTACAACCTGTCCATGATGTATAATTATCCCCACCTTACAACCAGTACATGTAGTACTGATGTAATGATGCAAGGGTTTTCTATTTACAAACAGCCCCTGTAGCACGGGTTTCCCACCTTACAACCAGTAAACATTGTAGAGGTTTCCTATCTTACAACCAGTACATGTTGTAGGAGTTTCCTACATTACATAGAGCACCTGTTGCACGGGTTTCCTACCTTATAATAAATTAGTGCCCGTTGCAGGGGTGTTATACCCTATAACAAGGAAATGCCTCAGGGGTTTCCAACCTCACAACCAGTAAATATTCCAGAGGTTTTCAACCTCACAGCCAGCACTTGTTCCAACCTCACAACCAGTGACTGTTGCAGGGGTATCCAAGCTTACCACCTGCACATGTTGCACGGGTTTTCCCTTCGTGGTGTGTTTCCCGCACGTCGGCTGCCATCAAACACCTGACGTCTTGGCGTAAAGACCGGACGTTTGGCTTCGCCCACATTCCATACTTTACAAATGATTACTCACAATTTATGAGCAATCTGCTGCAGTTTTTATCTCCGAGCGTTTGAAGCGCTGTGTCTGGTGTATTGTGTGTATTGTGTGAAGTATCTTATTTGTACTGTACAGGGAGGGGGTGCCTCACTCATGGGGGCCCATCTCTTGAATTCTATCGGCTATTGCACAATTTTTAAACGTTTGCATCCTGTATCCATTCAAGTTTCATTACTTGTGTGTATGTGTGTGTGTGTGTGTGTGTGTGTGTGTGTGTGTGTGTAACAACTTTATAAATTCTTTGCTTCATCAAAATACCACTCACGTTCGACGAGTCATTGTTACCCTCTAAAAATCTTCTGTTGGGTTATACTTGCACGCGTTATAATGCCATTTTATGTATCACCATCGGTAGCCAGTGAACCAGCAAAGAGCCTTGAATAACCTTTGCGATAAATACAATTAACACAGATCGAGCTACACCTGGTAGCGAGGAATGCAGTGAATTAATTTTCAGGACGCGTCTGTCCGCTCCCTCGGGTGCCTCTGTCCCCCCTTACTTAGCTATGAAATTCGAAAACGTGGAGCTGGTGGTTCATTACACTTAAGTTCCACACGCACTTTATCATTCCTTAATTCTCAGCACAAAATCAATTTCTAGGCTGCTCAGCGATATATTCTAACCTGAGATTTGTGCTGGTGCCATGATGCTTTTCGACAAGCAATTTTTGTTTCTGTTCATTTGGCGCCCAGGTAAGTATGGGGAACGTTTATTTGGTTCTTTATCATACACTTGTGGGTTTACATCTATTGGTTATCTGTAGAAGTAGAAATGCATAAAACTTTTATCGTATGATTTCCAAGACTGATATTCTTGCTTGGCGATACATCCTGCTCTCCTCTTCGAGTTTTCATTTACCTTTCTCTAAAAAAGTCGAACTGACTTGATAGATAACTTAAAGGATACAGTGATTCATAGATTAATGAGGGTGAAAGAGACAGGGCCATCACAGCGTTAGTTATGTTTATGAACATACAAAATTCTCTTCATGCATTCAGAGGAAACATTATAACCTGTAGATTGTTGCAGATAACTGCCCTTTTCTGCTTAAGTAAAATTTGTTTACAAGCCCAGATTCTACCTTGAGACTTTATCATGCTCGAGTTATATATAACATTCCATCTACTCAATCTGGGAAGAAAGGAGAGAGGTCTGTCAGAAATTCTGGTAGGAGTAAGTAAGTGCGTCGGACTGTCTGTTGTGGTAATATTGTATCGTGTTCTTGTTAAGAACAAGAGGAGAGGATGAGAGAGAGAGAGAGAGAGAGAGAGAGAGAGAGAGAGAGAGAGAGAGAGAGAGAGAGAGAGAGAGAGAGAGAGAGAGAGAGCATTTTTTGTATGCGTATGCGTGTGTGCGCGCGCTCGCGCGCGCGCGTGTGTGTGTGTGTGTGTGTGTGTGTGTGTGTGTGTGTGTGCAAAATTTTCGATTTTTGGTTCATCTGGGATTGATTTCAACCCCTTGCCAAGTATTCTCTAATATGTTTCTCAAGTTGTTCCATGCGTGTTTCGTATTCCTCCTGTTTGATTTATTTTCGTAATGTTTCAGGATATTCATGAAGATTTGAGGCATCAGATTTAATACATTTTCCTTCATACTTTCAATGTGATGTCATGAGCAGATTATCTTATATATTTGTCTTCTTCCTTGTAGTTCTCTCAGCCTTCCATGGCAGTTCATAGATTCCATCACTTCGATTTTCCTCGTAAAGTGCTTCATTCCGATAATGTCATTGGTCTATTTTCATTTGTTTCGTTGGTGAACATATAGCAAAGCTTTATTTTCTTCTTATATATATGTATTAAACGTTTTCTCGAAAGGTAGGTTTACATCTCTTCAAGTGAAAGTTTTCAGAATCATATCACTCATTACTCGGCTCGTGGGTTTATCTTCTCTCTGTGTCCACTGATTTTTAATTTCTCATTTATGATGACACCCTAGACCCTTGTATTCACATCTCAACTACTCCATCCATAAACAGATTAAAAAAGCCATTTTGACAACACACACTACTGTCGCAAAGCAATCTTCACCTGTAACAACTCATCTTCCTCTCTTCCTACTCGCATACACGTGTAACTCTTTTGATAAAAACTCCTCGTTGCTTTTAGTAGCTTTCCTCCAACACCATATGTTCCTAACACCTTCGTAATGCATATATATCATCTCTGTCATGTGTTCCAAACACCTTTGCAATGCATATATGTCAACTCTGTCATATGTTCCCCAAGATCCATAAATGGGATACATAAATCCTTCTGCCTCTATAATGATATCACACAATTTTCTCATAGGAAGCACCTGGTTCTAGAATTCTCAAACACTCCTTTAGCCACGTTGTTCTTCCCCAGAATAATGGTCTGTGCATGCCACCATCTTCACAGTCACCACTCCACCAAGTAACCTAACCCTCAGACCATGATGCGCCGTCACAGTGATGATGACCCGGGGATCGAGTCTTGGGGTAGTACTAAATAGGTTTCATCATATATTATAAGTGTATTTCATGTTTAAGATATATACACATTAACGTTGTGTGTTGAGAAATAATCAAAAGCCTTCTCCGGCCAGAGCGTGAGCAGCAGTGTCTCCATCCTCTGAGGTTGCGTGATGAATCGCGGGGTCCATGAATCAGAGGGGAAACTGTTTAAAGCTTATCGTGTCCTGAGGGTTAGGCTATCTGGCTCTCACACCCAGGGTTTGAATTCTCGGTGTGCCTAGTAGTAAATGATTTACATCTGATATCATGTGAATGTATATATGTTATATATATATATATATATATATATATATATATATATATATATATATATATATATATATATATATATATATATATATATATATATATATATATATATATATATATATATATATATATATATATATATCATCCCTGGGGATAGGGGATTAAGAATACTTCCCACGTATTCCCTGCGTGTCGTAGAAGGCGACTAAAAGGGGTGGGAGCGGGGGGCTGGAAATCCTCCCCTCTCGTTTTTTTTTTTTTTTTTCTTCTTTTTTTTCAAAAGAAGGAACAGAGAATTGGGCCACGTGAGGGTATCCCTCAAAGGCCCAGTCCTCTGTTCTTAACGCTACCTCGCTAATGCGGGAAATGGCGAATAGTTTGAAAGAAAAGAAAGAAAAGATATATATATATATATATATATATATATATATATATATATATATATATATATATATATATATATATATATATATATATATATATATATATATATATATATTTCTTTTTTTTTTTTTTTTTGCTTTGTCGCTGTCTCCCGCGTTTGCGAGGTAGCGCAAGGAAACAGACGAAAGAAATGGCCCAACTCACCCCCGTACACATGTATATACATACGTCCACACACGCAAATATACATACCTACACAGCTTTCCATGGTTTACCCCAGACGCTTCACATGCCCTGATTCAATCCACTGACAGCACGTCAACTCCGGTATACCACATCGATCCAATTCACTCTATTCCTTGCCCTCCTTTCACCCTCCTGCATGTTCAGGCCCCGATCACACAAAATCTTTTTCACTCCATCTTTCCACCTCCAATTTGGTCTCCCACTTCTCCTCGTTCCCTCCACCTCCGACACATATATCCTCTTGGTCAATCTTTCCTCACTCATTCTCTCCATGTGCCCAAACCCTTTCAAAACACCCTCTTCTGCTCTCTCAACCACGCTCTTTTTATTTCCACACATCTCTCTTACCCTCACGTTACTTACTCGATCAAACCACCTCACACCACACATTGTCCTCAAACATCTCATTTCCAGCACATCCATCCTCCTGCGCACAACTCTATCCATAGCCCACGCCTCGCAACTATACAACATTGTTGGAACCACTATTCCTTCAAACATATATATATATATATATATATATATATATATATATATATATATATGTATATATGTGTATATATATATGTATATATATATATATATATATATATATATATATATATATATATATATATATATATATATATATATATATATATATATATATATATATATATATATATATATATATATATATATATATATATATATATATATATATATATATATATATATATATATATATATATATATATATATATATATATATATATATATATATATATATATATATGTTATCCCTGGGGACAGGGGAGAAAGAATACTTCCTACGTATGCAACTGACTCACTTCCCAACCCTCTCATCCACAACAGACTGCATACTTGCCCCTCTGTCTAAAACTCTTGCATTCACCTCCATAACAACCCTATCCATAAACAAATTAAACAACTATGGAGACACGCTCACTCCTGCCGCAAACCGACATTCACTGGGAGTGCAGAATGGAATAAGGTGAGAGCAAGGAATGGGATGTATTTAGGAAAGCAGTGATGCCTTGCACAAAAGATGCCTGTGGTATAAGAAAGGTGTTAGGTGAGCAGATTAGAAAGGGTAGTGAATGGTGGGATGAAGAAGTAAGATTGTTAGTGACAGAGAAGAGAGAGGCATGTAGACGGTTTTTGCAGGGAAATAGTGGAAATGACTGGGAGACGTATAAAAGAAAGAAGTCAAGAGAAAGGTGCAATAGGTGAAAAAGAGGGCAAATGAGGGCAAATGAGAGTTGGGGGTGAGAGAGTATCGTTAGATTTTAGGGCGGCTAATGGGGAGGTAATACCAAGCAGCGGTGAAGTGAGAAGATGGAATGAGTATTTTGAGGGTTTTGAAGGTTTGAACATTTACATCCAAAAATCTCTCTTTCACGCGCCTATCAATCAACACGTAATCAAATAACGCTACCTGGCCATCTCTCCTACTTGCATACGTATACTTATCTATATATCTTTTTAAACCATGTATTCCCAATCACCAGTTTTTTTTTTCAGCACACAAGTCTACAAGCTCTTCACCATTTCCGTTTACAACACTGAACACACCATGTACATCAATTATACCCTCAACTGCCACATTACTCACCTTTGCATTCAAACCATCCATTGCTATAACCCGATCTCGTGCATGAAAGCTGTTAACACACTCACTCAACTGCTCCCAAAACACTTGCCCTTCACAATCTTTCTTCTCGTGACCACGTGCATAGGCACCAATAATCACCCATCTCTCTCCATCCACTTTCAGATTAACCCATATCAATCTAGAGTTTACTTTCTTACACTCTATCACATACTCCCACAACTCCTGCTTCAGCAGTAGTGCTACTCCTTGTCCTCTCACCAACCTCTGACTTTACTCCCAAGACATTCCGAAACCACTCTTCCCCTTGACTCTTGAGCTTCTTTTCACTCAGAGTACAAAGCATCCAGGTTCCTTTCCTCACACATACTACCTATCTCTCCTTTTTTCTCATCTTGGTTACATCGACACGCATTTAAACACCCCAATCTGAGCCTTCGAGGAGGATGAGCATCCCTTGCATGACTCCTTCTGTTTCCACTTTTAGAAGGTTAAAATACCGGGAGAGGAGGATTTTTAGCCCCCACTCCCGTCCCCTTTAGTCGTCTTCTACGATAAACGGGGAATGCGCGGGAAGAATTCTTTCTCCCCTATCCCCAGGGATATATATATATATATATATATATATATATATATATATATATATATATATATATATATATATATATATATATATATATATATATATATATATATATATAATATGAAAACGTTAAGTTCCCAAGTGCACTTCCTTGTAATGAACACATCGTCAGGGGAGATACAAGAATTACATATAAGACGTAGAACAGTCAGTTGATATACAAGGAAAAGACGTAGCTAAGTCGCCATTGGTAAACAAGCGTTACCGGTAGCACTTGGAAACTTACCGTATTTCATTTTCCTCGTGGTTATCATCAAATATTGTGACCTCTTGCTATATACATATGCAGATATAACGCAATGATTGAGCACTTTCATAGAATACATAATGCCCTTCAAAAACAGGAAATCGGACCGCTGCCATTTGTGTGGTAGCTAGATATGCTTACGTTAGACGAGGCTATGGAGTACATAGTATTGAAATAACTAATCGATTACAAGTACGAATACCCTTTGTCTCACGTCCATGAGCAACGGGTTCCCGACAGGCTTACATTATCCAATTTCTAGCAGTTTTACCGAACTTGCTGTCGCGCATTGAGATATATGAGCGCGCTTTTATATATAGATCCACGTGTGACTTCACTATAGTGATCTTGCTGGTGACTGATGACTGTGTTTCTTTAATGATCTGATCCCGGATTTTGTAACTTGACACAGTGTTGCAGTTTATGTATGAAATTGATTCTACTAGTACTAGTTTTCAGTGTATCTGATAGACAAATGATACAAGCGGTCCCCTTTTCAATGTAGTTACACCGCGTGTGAAGAGTCGCCTCCGACGAGACTATATCATCATCATCTATGGAAGAAGAAAAAGGATTACACCCTCCTCAAAGAACTCCTCACTCCGTGTGAATCCATAATTTCTCGGCATTTGATTGTAGCGTAGCCTTGAGGCCGCAGGAGTCTCATCAAAGGGGTCCAAAGGATGTATAGGTAAGATTAGATAAACAGAAAATTATTGAAGACAACCTTCAAAGAATTTCCTTCTTTTTCGCCGGAGTTTAATGAATCACTGAGCCTTGATATACTACAAGGCAGTCAGGGAGATTCAACTGCTCTTTCATCCATGTTGTGATTCCCTCTATCAATCGTCACAGAGAAATAGATGGATAATAGATAGATGGATAGAGAGAGAGAGAGAGAGAGAGAGAGAGAGAGAGAGAGAGAGAGAGAGAGAGAGAGAGAGAGAGAGAGAGAGAGAGAGAGAGAGAGAGAGGTGGTGGAAGGAGGGAAAACTCCACCACCTTCAGTCACGAACGAACGAACCACTTAACCTGGCCCTTCCCCGCGATGGACGGGGTCCCACACTCTGGCAGGAGCGTCCAAGCATCATACCAAGCAAAACTTGCCTCAAACCCTAATTTGCTCGCGTGTGTCTGATCAGCCTTCCTGTTTGCGAAGTCTGTGCCTCGATGCAACGTAATTAAAATCATCGCCAATTAAGCGTCAATTAAACGTCGCCGCAGGTGTGGATAATCTGCGGTGTCTTGAGGTTGGCGGAGGACATCTGCGGGGCGACTCGCTGCCCGTCTGGGGCTGAGCCTGGCCGCTCTACCTCACCACCTGCACCTCCTCCCTGCTTCGCTCGTACCCTCGTCTCTCTTACTTTCCTGTTTCATCATTTTTCTCACGCTATTCTTACTTAATTTCTTCTTTTTGTCTTCCTTTATTTCGTTTTCTTGCCTGTTTATATTTCCTTTCTTCGGCTCTTTTCTTCTAGTTATGATATCTCTTGCTTCTCCATACTTTTTCATTTTTTCTCCATGTTTTATTTTTTCTTTATTTTTTCACTCTCCCTTCTTTCCTATCTACTTTCCTTTGAGTTTTGTTCCTTAACTTTCTATTTTTCATTTTTCTGTGTTTCTTCCTTCTTTGTCCAAGTCTGTGTTTTCCTTTTTTCTGTTCGTGAATTGTTCTTCTGTCTTCTCCCTATATCTATCATCGTTACCCTCTCCTCTCACTCTGCTCTTAAGTTTCCCATTTTCTACCCCTCATTGTCATCACAGGTCTGATGTTGTTAGTCTTGCACGCTCGGGAAAGAATACAGTGCACAAGCACACCCTTTCTGCAGTGCACGCGCACACACTCACACAGATGCATACACAGCGTGGTGTAGTGTAGTGGCTAGCGTTACTGACCCTGGGCCACATTGGCCAGCCCGGGTTCGGAACCGCTGAATTCGAATCCTGGTCGTAATAGTCGGCCTATAGCAAACGTAGGATTAATCCTCACTTTGAGACTGTTTGACAAATGGGTACCTAGATTAAGTGTGCGTGTGTGTGTGTGTGGGGGGGGGGGGTATAAATACATAGGAGTGAAGAATTGATACACATATACAGGGTCAAGAGACGGGGCAACAAGAGTGTAGAACTCGTTCCTTGTAACACACACATAATAATCACACACACGAACGTAGGAACACACAAACACACACAAACACATACACACACACACACACACACACACACACACACACACACACACAAACAAAGACCTCTCGTGATGTATCGGTCGTGGTTACTGACCGACACACGTGCACGGACCACCTGGGATCAAACCTGCCTAGGTTCGAATTCTGGTCGCGGCGGCCGGTCCTCAGTCCACCCAGCTGTTTATCCTCCTATAGAGGTTGGTCTATAAACTGTGTACTCAGCATATTTTACGGTGTATGTGTGTGTATGTGTGTGTGTGTGTGTGTTTTTGCATACATGCATAAGAGAAGAGACATAGTATGTAATATATATATATATATAATATATATATATATATATATATATATATATATATATATATATATATATATATATATATTTTCATACTATTCGCCATCTACTGCGTTAACGAGGCAGCGTTAAGAACAGAAGACTGAGCCTTTGAAGGAAATCCTCACTTGGGCCCCCTTATCTGATCCTTCTTTTGGAAAATTAAAAACAAGAGGGGAGGATTTCCAGTCCATATATATCATGCAAACCTCCAACAGCCAGGATCGAACCCGAGACCCCTAGGCCACAGGCGGGAATGCTACCGCTAGGCTATGGGCCTGGGCTGGTGGAGGTTTGTATGTTCTATGAAGGTGCGCGTTCATATGCACTTTATTCGTATTCATATACCTCCGCGTTGTACAGTTAGGTTCGGTAAAATGCTATATCCTGGCTATGTGCCTAGGCCCATAGCTCAGCGGTAGCATTCCCGCCTGCGGCACACGGGTCCCGGGTTCGATCCTGGCTGTTGGAGGTTTGTATGTTCTGTGGAGGTGCGCGTTCATATGTACTTTATTCGTATATATATATATATATATATATATATATATATATATATATATATATATATATATATATATATATGACATAAGGGGATTGGAGGAGGAATGGGATGTATTTAGGGAGGCAGGGATGGCTTGCGCAAAAGATACATGTGGCATGAGAAAGGTGGTAGGTGTGTAGATAAGAAAGGGTAGTGAATGGTGGGATGAAGAAATATGGTTATTAGTGAAAGAGAAGAGAGAGACATTTGGACGATTTTTGCAGGGAAGTAGTGCAAATGACTGGGAGATGTATAAAAGAAAGCAGCAGGAGGTCAAGAGAAAGATTCAAGAGCTGAAAAAGAGGGAAAATGGGAGTTGGGATGAAAGCATGTCATTAAATTATAGGGAGAATAAAAAGATGTTTTGGAAGGAGGTAATTAAAGTCCATAAGACAAGATAGCAAATGGGAACATCGGTGAAAGGGGCAAATGGGAAGGTAGTAACCACTAATGATCAAGTGAGGAGATGGAATGAATATTTTGAAGGCGTGTTGAATGTGTTTGATGATAGAGTGGCAGATATAGGATGTTTTGGTCGGGGTAGTGTGCGAATTGACAGGATCAGGGAGAATGGTTTGGTGAACAGAGAAGAGGTAGTTAAAGCTTTGCAGAAGATGAAAGCCGGCAAATGACTGTGACTGTGTTGTTGACTGGTTGGTAAGGATATTCATTGTATGTATGGATGCCAATGTACAAAGGCAAAGAGGATAAAGGTGAGTGTTCAAATTACAGAGGTATACGTTTGTTGAATATTCCAGGGAAATTATATAGGAGGGTATTGATTGAGAGGGTAAAATTATATACAGCGCATCAGGCTGGGGAAAAGCAGTGTTGTTTCAGAAGTGGTAGAGGATGTGTGGATCAGGTGTTTGCTTTGAAGAATGTGAAAAATACTTAGAACAGATGGATTTGTATGTAGCATTTATGGATCTAGAGAAGGCATATAATAGGATGGATAGAGATGCTTTGTGGAAGAATTTGAGAGTATATGGTATTGGAGGTAAGTTGGTAGAAGCAGTGAAAAGTTTTTTCCAAGGATGTAAGGCATATGTACGAGTAGGAAGAGAGGAAAGTGATTGGTTCCCTGTGAATGTCGATTTGCAGCAGGGGTGTGTGATGTCTCCATGGATATTTAATTTGTTTATGGATAGGGTGGTTAGGGAGGTGAATGCAAGAGTTTTGAAGAAAGGGGCATGTATGCAGTCTCTTGTGGATGAGAGGGTTTTAGAAGTGAGTCAGTTGTTGTTTGCTGATGATACAGCGCAAATGGCTGTTTCAGGTGAGAAACTGCAGATCTTGTGACCCAGTTTGGTAAAGTGTGTGAAAGAAGAAACTTGAGAGCAAACGAGATTAAGACTAAGGTTATTAGGTTCAGTAGGGTTGAGGGACAAGTTAATTGGGAGGTAAATTTGAATGGAGAAAAACTGAAGGATGTGAAGTGTATTAGATATCTGGGAGAAAACTTAGCAGCGGATGGAACCATGGAAGCCGAAGTAAGTCACAGGGTGGGGGAGGGAGGTTCTGGAAGCATTGAATAATGTATAGAAGATGAAGGGAAATAAAGCAAATGACTGGGAGATGTATAAAAGAAAGAACAGGAGGTCAAGAGAAAGGTGCAAGAGGCGAAAAAGATGGCAAATTAGAGTTGAGGTGACAGAGTATCATTAAATTTCAGGGAGAATAAAAAGATGTTTTGGAAGGAGGTAAATAAAGTGCGTAAGACAAGGGAACAAATGGGAACATCAATGAAGGGGGCTAATGGGGAGGTGGTAACAAGTAGTAGTGATGTGAGAAGGAAATGGAGCGAGTAATTTGAAGGTTTGATGAATGTGTTTGATGATAGAGTGGCAGATTTAGGGTGTTTTGGTCGAGGTGGTGTGCAAAGTGAGAGGGTTAGGGAGAATGATTTGGTAAACAGCGAAGAGGTAGTAAAAGCTTTGCGGAAGATGAAAGCCGGCAAGGTAGCGGGTTTAGATGGTATTGCAATGGAATTTATTTAGAAAAGGAGTGACTGAATTGTTGACTGGTTGGTAAGGCTATTTAATGTATGTATGACTCATGGTGAGGTACCTGAGGATTGGCGGAATGCTTGCATAGTACCATTGTACAAAGGCAAAGGGGATAAAAGTGAGTGCTCAAATTACAGAGGTATAGGTTTGTTGAGTATTCCTGGGAAATTATATGGGAGGGTACTGATTGAGAGGGTGAAGGCATGTACAGAGCATCAGATTGGGAAAGAGCAGTGTGGTTTGAGAAGTGGTAAATGATCTGTAGAGGATGTGTCGCTGTCTCCCGCGTTAGCGAGGTAGCGCAAGGAAACAGACGAAAGAATGGCCCAACCCACCCACATACACATGTATATACATACACGTCGACACACAGCACATATACATACCTATACATTTCAACGTATACATATGTATACACTCACAGACATATACATATATACACATGTACATAATTCATACTGTCTGCTCATATTCATTCCCGTCGCCATCATGCCACACATAAAATGACAACCCCCTCCCCCTGCATGTTCTGTACTTAGTCTCTCCTGGTACTTCCTCGCACAAGTCTCCTTCCCAAGCGCACTTACTCTGACCACTCTCTTCACCCCAACATTCTCTCTTCTTTTCTGAACACCTCTAAAAATCTTCATCTTCGCCTCCACAAGATAATGATCAGACATCCCTACAGTTACACCTCTTAGCACATTAACATTCAAAAGTCTCTCTTTCGCGCGCCTATCAATTAACACGTAATCCAATAACGCTCTCTGGCCATTTCTTCTACTTACATACGTATACTTATGTATATCTCTCTTTTTAAACCAGGTATTCCCAATCACCAGTCCTTTTTCAGCACATAAATCTACAAGCTCTTCACCATTTCCATTTACAACACTGAACACCCCATGTACACCAATTATTCCCTCATCTGCCACATTACTCACCTTTGCATTCAAATCACCCTCATATAACCCGATCTCGTGCATCAAAACCACTAACACACTTATTCAGCTGCTCCCAAAACACTTGACTCTCATGATCTTTCTTCTCATGCCCAGGTGCATATGCACCAATAATCACCCATCTCTCTCCATCAACTTTCACTTTTACCCATATCAATCTAGAGTTTACTTTCTTACACTCTATCACATACTCCCACCACTCCTGTTTCAGGAGCAGTGCTACTCCTTCCCTTGCTCTTGTCGTCTCACTAACCCCTGACTTTACTCCCAAGACATTCCCAAACCACTCTTCCCCTTTATTTACCCTTGAGCTTCGTTTCACTCAGAGACAAAACATCCAGGTTCCTTTCCTCAAACATACTACCAATCTCTCCTTTTTTCTCATCTTGGTTACATCCACACACATTTAGACACTCCAATCTGAGCCTTCGAGGAGGATAAGCACTCCCCGCGTGACTCCTTCTTCTGTTTCCCTTTTAGAAAGTTTAAAATACAAGGAGGGTTTCTAGCCCCCCGCTCCCGTCCCCTTTAGTCGCTTTCAACGACACGTGAGGAACGCGTAGGAAGTATTCTTTCTCCCTTATCCCCAGGGATAGGGGACACACACACACACACACACACACACACACACACACACACACACACACACACATACTTTCAGCCTACCTTGAGATTATATTTTCTATCATTAGTTGATTTGTAACTATCATGACTGTTTCTGTAACATCTCTTACCTCAACTGTGTATGTTCAGCCAAGTGGCTGCTTGAATCCAATAACTCGCAACATTTCTCTGTTCCTCGTCTTGTATTCCTCTCTTCTACTTTTCCCCTTCCACTAACTCAGTATCTCTTCTCTCTTTACTTCGTCTGCTGTCCTTCCCCCCCATATTCTAATTCTGCTTTACCTGTCTTATTCCTACGGTTCATTGCCCATCTGTTCCCCTACTTCCCTACTGTGCATCATGTCCGCCGCTGCCGTAGGGCGTGACATCATCCCCCCCACTGGAAAAAATTTAGAATCTTATTCATCTGAATATGTACAGACAAGGTATTGAGAATATATAGTGTGGGAGGCAAGTTGTTAGAAGCAGTGAAAAGTTTTTATGGAGGATGTAAGGCGTATGTGCGTGTAGGAAGAGAGGAAAGTGAATGATTCTCAGTGAATGTTGGTTTGCGGCAGGGGTGCGTGATGTCTTCATAGTTGTTTAATTTGTTTATGGGTGGGGTTGTTAGGGAGGTGAATGCAAGAGTTTTGGAAGAGAGGCAAGTATGCAGTCTGTTGTGAATGAGAGAGGTTGGGAAGTGAGTCAGTTGTTGTTCGCTGATGATGCAGTGCTGGTGGCTGATTCGAGTGAGAAACTGCAGAAGCTGGTGCCTGAGTTTAGTAAAGTGTGTGAAAGAAGAACTGTGAATAAAAGCAAGGTTATTAGGTACAGTAGGGTTGAGAGACAAGTCATCTGGGAAGTAAGTTTGAATGGAGAAAAACTAGAGGAAGTGAAGTGTTTTAGATATCTAGGAGTGGATTTGGCAGCAGATGGAACCATGAAAGCGGAAGTGAATCATAGGGTAGGGGAAAGGGGCGAAAGTTCTGTGGAAGTCGAGAACGTTATCTTGGAAAGCAAAAATGGGTATGTTTGAAGGAATAGTGGTTCCAACAATGTTATATGGTTGCGAGGCGTGGGCTATAGATAGAGTTGTGCAGAAGAGGGTGTATGTGCTGGAAATGAGATGTTTGAGGACAAAATGTGGTGTGAGGTGGTTTGATCGAGTAAGTAATGAAAGGGTAAGAGAGATGTGTGGTAATAAAAAGAGTGTGATTAAGAGAGCAGAAGAGGGTGTTTTGAAATGGTTTGGTCACATGGAGAGAATGGGTGAGGAAAGATTGACCAAGGGGATATATGTGTCAGAGATGGAGGGAACGAGGAGAAGTGGGAGATCAAATTGGAGGTGGAGTGAAAAAGATTTTGAGTGATCGGGGCCTGAACATGCAGGAGGGTGAAAGGCGTGCAAGGAATAGAGTGAATTGGAACGATGTGGTATACCGGGGTCGACGTGATGTCAGTGGATTGAACCAGGGCATGTGAAGCGTCTGGGGTAAACCATGGAAAGTTTTGTGGGGCCTGGATGGGAAAAGGGAGCTGTGGTTTCGGTGCATTATAACATGACAACTAGAGAATGAGTATGAACGAATGTGGCCTTTGTTGTCTTTTCCTAGCGCTATCTCGCGCACATAAGGAGGGAGGGGGTTGTTATTTCATGTGTGGCGGGGTGGCGATGGGAATGAATAAAGGCAGACAGTATGAATTATGTACATGTGTATATATGTATATGTCTGTGTGTGTATATATATGTATACGTTGAGATGTATAGGTATGTATACTTGCGTGTGTAGACGTGTATGTATATACATGTGTATGTGAGTGGGTTGGGCCATTCTTTCTTCTGTTTCCTTGCGCTATCTCGCTAAGGGTAAGGGAAGGCAAGCGTAGAACGGACGATGGATGCAATACATCGAAATATCAGGGTTACAGGTTGGCCAGAGTGGGCCCCAGGACACAGAGAGTTTTCTTCCTGTCAGAAAAGGAGCAGCATGAATGGCAAGTCTAACGTAAAGCGACCCTTTCCTGATATCAGGCCACTACTGCGTCAGATGCGTCACAGACCATATCTGTCCTCCCGGACCTTGCCATCCTGCTCGATTATGTTCCACTGTCCCAGTCTCTCACAATCAGTCCTGGTCTCCATCACATACGCCGACCTCCTTACCTCCCTTCACCTTTCTGAATGTGTACGCCCTTCCCCACCAAGTACACGTAATACCTATCATCCATTGGCCCTCAACCTCCTCATTATCCCATGACCTCCATCCTCAGCTGATTCTCTCCCTCTTCCCTAGACCACATCACCCTATTGGTTCCACAATCCCCTCCTCGAAAAACATCACCTTACAATGTCACACTTCCCTCATCCTTCTTTCCCATCTCGCACCACCTCCCCATTCCTACTCTGGTCGACCTTCCGTCTTTCTCCTTCTCCCTTCCTCCTCTCTTGACAACAACCACGATATTTTAGCTCCTTACCCTCCTCATCTCCGCCCTTTTTTTCTTCAAACTTTCCCTTGCTACCTTCTCTCCATCCTCTTAACTTTCGCCTGACCCATTTCTACCCCACGTCGCTCCCTCCTTGGAAAATCTGTCTCACGGAGCCCGTCCGCCACCCATCTTCTGAACCCAATATTAACCCTGGCTGCCTCCATAATAAATCCCTCACATTTCCATATTCGGTAATGTCTTCTGCTTCCTTTACCCGCTGCCGTCGCCCCGATTCATTCACCTTTTGTTCTTCAGCTTATTCTTGTACAAACACCATCTCGCTCACACATCCGCCCTCGCCTCCTCATTCCCCTTTTCAGGGAAAAATGGAGCGTCACTCCAAAAGACGGGATGAGTCTCCATTGCGATTTTGAAGCCCAGGCTCTCGGCCTATTTTGCTTTACATTAACCACGCTACAAGCTGACGGAAAAATTGGGACGAGGCCACATATCTCCGGCGGACTGGGCGAACACGGATGTGAGAGAGGAAGGGAGGTGGGATCGGCGAGAGAGAGGGGAAAATACGCAGGGAGAAGAGATGGGAAACTCTACTGACTGCATGTGCCATATTTCACCTTCCTGGAGGAGCAAAGCAGGATGAGTTCCTTGCTCCTAGTAGGTCGAGCAGAGGCAGGGTGAGCAAGACCCTGACGCGTAAGCTTACATTGTCTTATTTCTTTTCCTCTCTCTCTCTCTCTCTCTCTCTCTCTCTCTCTCTCTCTCTCTCTCTCTCTCTCTCTCTCTCTCTCTCTCTCTCTCTCTCTCTCTCTCTCTCTCTCTCTCTCTCTCTCAGAGAAGGTAAGCAACGATTGGTGTGATGGATGACAACCTGAGAACACCAGATGCTGTTAATATAGGCGGTGAGCTATACGCGTTGGCCATCCCGAATAGCAGTAAGAGAAATCTCGTCATAAGTAGTCTACTTTTACTTCGATGCTTGTCTCAAACTTCATTCTCTTTGTTCTCTCTCTTTTTTTCTTCCTCATTCCCTATCTTTTCATCCTTTCCTCTGCCTCTTACTCTTACATCTCTATCGTCCTTGCATTCACACACACACACACACACACACACACACACACACACACACTTCAGTGGTGTCGTAGTTAACGTTACTGACCTTGAATCTCCAAAGGGCCGCATAGGGTCGATTCCTTGGAACGACAGTCGGCCTGCACCCAACCCAGGTGTTCTTCCTCACCCTCGGGTTTAGTCGATGGATAAGTATCTGCCTTAGAATAGGGTGTGTGAGTATGTATATACACATGGAGGTAAAGACAGAGTACAAATATACAAGGCAAAGAGACAGGCCAACTCAAGAGGTAATTCTCTAACAAATACACTTTATTTTGCTTTGCCGGTGTCCCGCGATTGCGAGGTATCGCAAGGAAACAGACGAAAGAAATGGCTCAACCTACCCCCATACACATGTATATACATACACGTTCACACACTCAAATATACATACCTATAAATCTGAATGTACACATATATATACACACACAGACATATACATATATACACATGTACATAATTCATACTGTCTGCCTTTATTTTTTCCCATCGCCACCTCGCCACACATGGAATAACATCCCCCTCCCCCCACATGTATGCGAGGTAGCACTAGGAAAAGACAACAAAGGCCCTATTCGTTCACACTCAGTCTCTAGCTGTCATGCAATAATGCCCGAAACCACAGCTACCTTTCCACATCCAGGCCCCACACAACTTTCCATGGTTTACCCCAGACGCTTTACATGCTCTGATTCAATCCATTGACAGCACGTCGACCCCGGTATACCACATCTATCCAATTCACTCTATTCCTTGCCCGCCTTTCGCCCTCCTGCATGTTCAGGCCGCGATCACTCAAAATCTTTTTCACTCCATCTTTCCACCTCCAATTTGGTCTCCCACTTCTCGTTCCCTCCACCACCGATACATAGATCCTCTTGGTCAATCTTTCCTCACTCATTCTCTCCATGTGCCCAAACCATTTCAAAACAACCTCTTCTGCTCTCTCAACCACACTCTTTTTATTTCCACACATCTCTCTTACCCTTGCATTACTTACTCGATCAAACCACCTCACACCACATATTGTCCTCAAACATATCACTTCCAGCACCTCCACCCTCCTGCGCACAACTCTATCCATAGCCCACGCCTCGCAACCATACAGCATTGTTGGAACCACTATTCCTTCAAACATACCCATTTCTGCTTTCGGAGATAATGTTCTCGACTTCCAAATATTCTTCAAGGCTACCAGGATTTTCGCCCTCTCCCCCACCCTGTGATTCACTTCCGCTTCCATGGTTCCATCCGCTGCCAGATCCACTCCCAGATATCTAAAACACTTTACTTCCTCCAGTTTTGCTCCATTCAAACTTACCTCCCAATTGACTTGACCCTCAACCCTACTGTAACTAATAACCTTGCTCTTATTCACATTTACTCTTAACTTTCTTCTTTCACACGCTTTACCAAACTCAGTCACCAGCTTCTGCAGTTTCTCACATGAATCAGCCACCAGCGCTGTATCATCAGCGAAAAACAACTGACTCACTTCCCAAGCTCTCTCATCCCCAACAGACTGCATACTTGCCCCTCTTTCCAAAACTCTTGCATTCACCTCCCTAACAACCCCATCCATAAACAAATTAAACAACCATGGAGACATCACACACCCCTGCCGCAAACCTACATTCACTGAGAACCAATCACTTTCCTCTTTTCCTACACGTACACATGCCTTACATCCTCGATAAAAACTTTTCACTGCTTCTAACAACTTGCCTCCCACACCATATATTCTTAGTACCTTCCACAGAGCATCTCTATCAACTCTATCATATGCATTCTCCAGATCCATAAATGCTACATACAATGCGCAAAAGATGCTTGTGGCATGAGAGACGTGGGAGGTGGGTTCATTAAAAAGGATAGTGACTATTTGGATGAAGAAGTAAGATTATTAGTGAAAGAGAAGAGAGAGGCATTTGGACGACTTTTGCAGGGGAAAAAATGCAAATGAGTGGAAGTTGTATAAAAGAAAGAGGCAAGAGGTCAAGAGAAAGGTGCAATCGGTGAAAAAGAGGGCAAATGAGAGTTGGGGTGAGAGAGTATCATTAAATTTTAGGGAGAATAAAAAGTTGTTCTAGAAGGAGGTAAATAAAGTAAGTAAGACAGTGGAGCAAATGGGAACTTCAGTGAAGGGGGCTAATGGGGAGGTGATAACAAGTAGTGGTGATGTGAGAAGGAGATGGAGTGAGTATTTTGAAGGTTTGTTGAATGTGTTTGATGATAGAGTGGAAGATATAGGGTGTTTTGGTCGAGGTGGCGTGCAAATTGAGAGGGTTAGGGAAAATGATTTGGTAAACAGAGAAGAGGTAGTAAAAGCTTTGCGGAAGATGAAAGCCGGCAAGGCAGCAGGTTTGGATGGTATTGCAGCGGAATTTATTAAAAAAAGGGGGTGACTGTATTGTTGACTGGTTGGTAAGATTATTTAATGCATGTATGATTCATGGTGAGGTGCCTGAGGATTGGCGGAATGCGTGCATAGTGCCATTGTACAAAGGCAAAGGGGATAAGAGTGAGTGCTCAAATTACAGAGGTATAAGTTTGTTGAGTATTCCTGGTAAATTATATGGGAGGGTATTGATTGAGAGGGTGAAGGCATGTACAGAGCATCAGATTGGGGAAGAGTACGTATCAAATATATATATATATATATATATATATATATATATATATATATATATATATATATATATATAAATATATATATATATATATATATATATATATATATATATATATATATATATATATAAGATAAGATAAGATAAGATAAGATAAGATACTTTATTCGTCAAATTGTTATACAAAAAGTAATGCAAAATGAAATTCGTTTTGGCTTTAGAGCTCCTTAGTAGTTGTAAAAAAAAAAAAAAAAAAAAAAAAAAACATTAAAATATTAACAAGAAATATTGCATAGGTTATTTCATATAAAATGTTACTTTGCTATTGTGTACATGCGATATCAGCTTGTCACCATCCCTATCATGAACCATCACCTACAGTTATCATGAAACTTAAAGCTAGAAGTTATAGTGATGATAGATGATTGAAAAGCAGAATGCTTTTAGGTACAAACGACTTTTTGTATCTATCAGTGTGCAGCTTGGGCAGAGCTAGCCTTCTACCAGATTTAAGATACGTGTAACAATTATGTAACGGATGCGTTACATCTTTCATCATTCTGTCTACTTGTTTCATTGTACCTTTTTGATACAGCTTATTCAGTGATGTGGTCTTTGCACCTAGTTTTCTTGCTTTCTTAACAATCCTTCCCAACTTCTTTATATCTTTGCACGTAAGTTTTCCATACCAGGCAGTGATTGAAAAATTTATAACTGATTCTAAAATTGATTTGTAAAATAGGCTAATGACCATTTTATCTACATGTAGGTTATGCAAGATACATACAAAGTGTAATCTTTGGTTACATTTCCTTGACACCATATCTGTATTAACACTTCCCTTCAACTGGTCATCAATCATAAAGCCCAAATACTTATACTGGTTTACTCTTTCTACGTTTTCTTCCTCAATTGTTAATAAGTCTGGTACGTGTTTATTTTTAGTTCTGAAATCGAATATCATCTCTTTCGTTTTCTTTACATTAAGCTCCAAAAAATTTTGTTTACTCTAGTCAACGAATTTTTTAACTTGAGTTAAATAGCCTTCATAATTATTATTTACAATTTTTCCTAAGATAACTGTATCGTCAGCATATTTCATAATAGTACAATCATCAATTTCACTTCTACAATCATCTGTATACAAGGTGAAAAGAGCTGGGGACAATACACAACCTTGGGGGGCTCCTGTGTTGGTGACTATCACATTAGACTTAACATTATTTACATTGGTATATTGGGGTCTCTGGGTTAAAAAGCTAAAAATCCATATTAAGATATTTCTATTTACACCCAATTCTAGCATTTTATTGAGCAAAATATGAGGTTGCATTGTATTAAATGCTGAACTAAAATCAATGTATAGTGCTCTAATTTGTGAATTGGGCTTATCTAAATGCTTATTAATATCATTTAATAGTACAAGTGTTGCATCCTGTACACTCCTATTATTACGATAAGCAAATTTCATAGGGTCTTTTAAATTATTTGTTTTTTCACAGATATAGTTTTTCACAATGCTTTCTAAACATTTCATAATATTAGATGTTAGTACTACAGGTCTGAAGGCTTTGTGATCTTTTGGGTGATTAATTTTTGCAATAGGTTTCACTTCAGATTCTTTCCATTTATAAGGCACCACTCCCTGATCCAGCGAGTCCTGAAATAATGTGGTCAGTACGGGTGTCAATTGTTTTGCACAGCATTTAAGTACCCTAGCAGGTATCCCGTCTTTCCCTGAAGCTTTACCTGCCCGAATATTCTGCAGGGACTTCTGTACGTCTTCTTGCCTAATTATAATTCTTTCATCATTGTTAGATTGAATTTCTGTCATTACCTCATTACACGCATCACTGAAATCATGTCTTTCAAATCTCGCAAAGAACGCGTTCATTTCATTTACATATGTGTTGATATTTTCCGGTTCAGGCACACTTTGTTTCTTCTTGTGCCCCCACAGGGTTTTAAGTCCTTTCCAAGCGTCTTTTACTCTGTTTGTTTTAAACAAGCCTTCAACTTTTTCTTTGTATATTCTTTTCGATTCAGTAATTTTTTTATCAATATTGCTTTGCAATGTTCTTCTTTCAACATCACTTCCATTTCGCATATATATATATATATATATATATATATATATATATATATATATATATATATATATATATATATATATATATATATATATATATATATATATATATATATATATATCCCTGGGGATAGGGGAGAAAGAATACTTCCCACGCATTCCTCACGTGTCGTAGGAGGCGACTAAAGGGGACGGGAGCGGGGGGGCCAGAAATCCTCCCCTCCTTAAATTTTAACTTTCTAAAAGGGGAAACGGAAGAAGGAGCCACGCGGGGAGTGCTCATCCTCCTCGAAGGCTCAGATTGGGGTACCTAAATGTGTGTGGATGTAACCAAGATGAGAAAAATGGAGAGATAGGTAGTATGTTTGAGGAAAGGAACCAGGATGTTTTGGCTCTGAGTGAAACGAAGCTCAAGGGTAAAGGGGAAGAGTGGTTTGGGAATGTCTTGGGAGTAAAGTCAGAGGTTAGTGAGAGGACAAGAGCAAGGGAACGAGTAGCACTACTCATGAAAAAGGAGTTGTGGGAGTATGTGATAGAGTGTAAGAAAGTAAATTCTAGATAGATATGGGTAAAACTGAAAGTTGATGGAGAGAGATGGGTGATGATTAATGGCGCATATGCACCTGGGCATGAGAAGAAAGATCATGAGAGGCAAGTGTTTTGGGAGCAGCTGAATGAGTGCGTTAGTGGTTTTGATGCACAAGACCGGGTTATAGTGATGGGTGATTTGAATGCAAAGGTGAGTAATGTGGCACTTGAGGGAATAATTGGTATACATATGGTTTTCAGTGTTGTAAATGGAAATGGCGAAGAGCTTCTATATTTATGTGATGAAAAAGGACTGGTGATTGGGAACACCTGGTTTAAAAAGCGAGATATATATAAGTATACGTATGTAAGTAGGAGAGATGGCCAGAGAGCGTTATTGGATTACGTGTTGATCGATAGGCGCGCGAAAGAGAGACTTTTGGATGTTAATGTGCTTAGAGGTGCAAATGGAGGGATGTCTGATCATTATCTTGTGGAGGCGAAGGTGAAGATTTGTAGAGGTTTTCAGAAAGGAAGAGAGAATGTTTGGGTGAAGAGAGTGGTGAGAGTAAGTGAGCTTGGGAAGGAGACTTGTGTGAGGAAGTACCAGGAGAGACTGAGTACAGAATGGAAAAAGGTGAGAACAAAGGAGGTAAAGGAAGTGGGGGAGGAATGGGATGTATTTAGGGAAGCAGTGATGGCTTGCGCAAAAGATGCTTATGGCATGAGAAGCGTGGGAGGTGGTTTGATTAGAAAGGATAGTGAGTGGTGGGATGAAGAAGTAAGATTATTAGTGAAAAGAAGAGAGAGGCATTTGGACGATTTTTGCAGGGAAAAAATGCAATATGTATATATATATATATATATATATATATATATATATATATATATATATATATATATATATATATATATATATATATATATTCCTATGAGTCCACGGGGAAAATGAAATATATATATATATATATATATATATATATATATATATATATATATATATATATATATATATATATATATTGCTATGAGCCCACGGGGAAAATGAAACAAGATAAGTTCTCAAGTGCACTTTCGTATAATAATCATATCATCATAGGAGACACAAGAGATAGATATAACAGTCACTTGATATACAAAGAAGAGACGTAGCTAGGACGCCATTTGGTAAACATGCTATTGTCAATCGCATGTTATATTTCTCTCTTGTGTCTCCCCTGATGATGTGAATATTACACGAAAGTGCACTTGGGAACTTTTCATGTTTCATTTTCCCCGTGGACTCATAGGAATATATATATATATATATATATATATATATATATATATATATATATATATATATATATATATATATATATATATATATATATATATATATATATATATACTTCCTGGGGATAGGGGAGAAATGATACTTCCCACGTGTTCCCTGCGTGTCGTAAAAGGCGACTAAAAGGGGAGGGAGCGGGGGCGGCTGGAAATCTTCCCTTCACGGTTTTAATTTTCTAAGAGGAGGAACAGAGAAGGAGGCCAAGTGAGGATATTCCCTCTAAGGCTCAGGCCTCTGTTCTTAACGCTACCTCGCTTACACGGGAAAAGGCGAATATGTTTGATATATACATACATATATATATATATATATATATATATATATATATATATATATATAAATATATATATATATATATATATATATATTTTTTTTTTTTTTTTTTTTTTTTTTATACTTTGTCGCTGTCTCCCGCGTTTGCGAGGTAGCGCAAGGAAACAGACGAAAGAAATGGCCCAACCCCCCCCCCCACATACACATGTACATACACACGTCCACACACGCAAATATACATACCTACACAGCTTTCCATGGTTTACCCCAGACGCTTCACATGCCTTGATTCAATCCACTGACAGCACGTCAACCCCTGTATACCACATGACTCCAATTCACTCTATTCCTTGCCCTCCTTTCACCCTCCTGCATGTTCAGGCCCCGATCACACAAAATCTTTTTCACTCCATCTTTCCACCTCCAATTTGGTCTCCCTCTTCTCCTCGTTCCCTCCACCTCCGACACATATATCCTCTTGGTCAATCTCTCCTCACTCATTCTCTCCATGTGCCCAAACCATTTCAAAACACCCTCTTCTGCTCTCTCAACCACGCTCTTTTTATTTCCACACATCTCTCTTACCCTTACGTTACTTACTCGATCAAACCACCTCACACCACACATTGTCCTCAAACATCTCATTTCCAGCACATCCATCCTCCTGCGCACATCTCTATCCATAGCCCACGCCTCGCAACCATACAACATTGTTGGAACCACTATTCCCTCAAACATACCCTCAAACATATATATATATATATTTTTTTTTTTTCTTTTCAAACTATTCGCCATTTCCCGCATCAGCGAGGTAGCGTTAAGAACAGAGGACTGGGCCTCTGTGGAACATCCTCACCTGGCCCCCTCTCTGTTCCTTCTTTTGGAAAATTAAAAAAAAAAAAAAAACAAGAGGGGAGGATTTCCAGCCCCCCGCTCCCTCCCCTTTTAGTCGCCTTCTACGACACGCAGGGAATACGTGGGAAGTATTCTTTCTCCCCTATCCCCAGGGATAATATATATATATATATATATATATATATATATATATATATATATATATATTCTACCGTAAAGTAAAATGGTAAAAAGATTGTGTCACATGCAAGCAAAATTTCAATAACTTAGCAGCGTAAAAACAGGCAAACAAGGCAGGACCGACACCGCTAGTTTACATAGTGGTCTAAGTACAAAAATTGCAAAATAACCTGCCAAATGCACTCTAATTTCTGTTGTATAATGACTCCTACGTTAGGGTTATTGCAATTAATTGATCCTGGCAGGACGCTTTCCGCTTTGAGGAACCAGCAGTTAGGGCTCATCAAGAGCTTACATGACTCTTTAAGAGCCCCGTTCTACGGCAGTGTATCAAATTTATGGATAGAAGTTAAACAATGCGGAACTCTGTATGTTTGGTCCAGTGTTGAAAATCACGTAATATTCCATCTGTTCGTAAGACCAGTGGTTCTATATTTACTACATGATTCACACACACGTCAACATCAACAAAACTTAAAAGAAATAGAGGCATGACAAGGAACACGTGACTGATATTAAAGTTAATGAAAGACTGACTTTACTGATATGCAACCGTGATTAACTCTACTTCAGCACACACACACACACACACACACTATGAATATATATATATATATATATATATATATATATATATATATATATATATATATATATATATATATTATATATATATATACATATATATATATATATATATATATATATATATATATATAATATATATATATATATATATATATATATATATATATATATATACATATATATATATATATATATATATATATATATATATTCTTATAAGTCCACGGGGAAAATGAAACACGAAAAGTTCCCAAGTAAACTTTTGTGTAATAATCACATCATCAGGGGAGACACAAGAGAGAAATATAACAGTCAGTTGACATACATCAATGAGACGAAGCTTGGACGCCATTTGGTAAACATGTGATAGTCCAAAACATACAACGAGCGTTCATAGATTTATCATTTTACAAATCTTATCAACAATTAAGTTATCTAATTTCTATAGACCATCACTAATATTAAGATAATAATTCTTTATGTATTCAATAATAGAAGATTCAATTATATTTCTCTTGGTAATAGAGTTACAGTTAACAACTGAGATGGCACTACTCCAGTCAATACAGTGATCATAGTTTTTAACATGATTAAACAAGGCATTTGATTCTTGTCCCGTTTTTATACTATATTTATGTTGCTTAAGTCTAACAGAAAGATCCTTACCAGTCTGACCAAAAAAAAAAAAAAATATATATATATATATATATATATATATATATATATATATATATATATATATATATATATATATATATATATATATTTTCTTTTTTTTTTTCTTTGTCGCTGTCTCCCGCGTTTGCGAGGTAGCACAAGGAAACAGACGAAAGAAATGGCCCAACCCACCCCCATACACATATATATACATACGTCCACACACGCAGATATACATACCTACACAGCTTTCCATGGTTTACCCCAGACGCTTCACATGCCCTGATTCAATCCACTGACAGCACGTCAACCCCGGTATACCACATCGATCCAATTCACTCTATTCCTTGCCCTCCTTTCACCCTCCTGCATGTTCAGGCCCCGATCACACAAAATCTTTTTCACTCCATCTTTCCACCTCCAATTTGGTCTCCCACTTCTCCTCGTTCCCTCCACCTCCGACACATATATCCTCTCGGTCAATCTTTCCTCACTCATTCTCTCCATGTGCCCAAACCATTTCAAAACACCCTCTTCTGCTCTCTCAACCGCGCTCTTTTTATTTCCACACATCTCTCTTCCCGTTACATTACTTACTCGATCAAACCACCTCACACCACACATTGCCCTCAAACATCTCATTTCCAGCACATCCACCCTCCTGCGCACAACTCTATCCATAGCCCACGCCTCGCAACCATACACCATTGTTGGAACCACAATTCCTTGAAACATACCCATTCTTGCTTTCCGAGATAATGTTCTCGACTTCCACACATTCTTCAAGGCTCCCAGGATTTTCGCCCCCTCCCCCACCCTATGATTCACTTCCGCTTCCATGGTTCCATCCGCTGCCAGATCCACTCCCAGATATCTAAAACACTTTACTTCCTCCAGTTTTTCTCCATTCAAACTTACCTCCCAATTGACTTGACCCTCAACCTTACTGTACCTAATAACCTTGCTCTTATTCACATTTACTCTTAACTTTCTTCTTTCACACACTTTACCAAACTCAGTCACCAGCTTCTGCAGTTTCTCACATGAATCAGCCACTAGCGCTGTATCATCAGCGAACAACAACTGACTCACTTCCCAAGCTCTCTCATCCACAACAGACTTCATACTTGCCCCTCTTTCCAAAACTCTTGCATTCATCTCCCTAAAAACCCCATCCATAAACAAATTAAACAACCATGGAGACATCACACACCCCTGCCGTAAACCTACATTCACTGAGAACCAGTCACTTTCCTCTCTTCCTACACGTACACATGCCTTACATCCTCGATAAAAACTTTTCACTGCTTCTAACAACTTCCCTCCCACACCATATATTCTTGATACCTTCCACAGAGCATCTCTATCAACTCTTTCATATGCCTCCTCCAGATCCATAAATGCGACATACAAATCCATTTGCTTTTCTAAGTATTTCTCACATACATTCTTCAAAGCAAACACCTGATCCACACATCCTCTACCACTTCTGAAACCACACTGCTCTTCCCCAATCTGATGCTCTGTACATTCCTTCACCCTCTCAATCAATACCCTCCCATATAATTTACCAGGAATACTCAACAAACTTATACCTCTGTAATTTGAGCACTCACTCTTATCCCCTTTGCCTTTGTACAATGGCACTATGCACGCATTCCGCCAAACCTCAGGCACCTCACCATGAGTCATACATACATTAAATAACCTTACCAACCAGTCAACAATACAGTCACCCCCTTTTTTGATAAATTCCACTACAGTACCATCCAAACCTGCTGCCTTACCGGCTTTCATCTTCCGCAAAGCTTTCACTACCTCTTCTCTGTTTACCAAATCATTTTCCCTAACCCTCTCACTTTGCACACCACCTCGACCAAAACACCCTATATCTGCCACTTTATCATCAAACACATTCAACAAACCTTCAAAATACTCACTCCATCTCCTTCTCACATCACCACTACTTGTTATCACCTCCCCATTAGCGCCCTTCGTTGAAGTTCCCATTTGCTCCATTGTCTTACGCACTTTATTTACCTCCTTCCAGAACATCTTTTATTCTCCCTAAAATTTAATAATACCCTCTCACCCCAAGTCTCATTTGCCCTCTTTTTCACCTCTTGCACCTTTCTCTTGACCTCCTGTCTCTTTCTTTTATACATCTCCCACTCAATTGCATTTTTTCCCTGCAAAAATCGTCCAAATGCCTCTTTCTTCTCTTTCACTACTAATCTTACTTCTTCATCCCACCACTCACTACTCTTTCTAATCAACCCACCTCCCACGCTTCTCATGCCACAAGCATCTTTTGCGCACTCCATCACTGATTCCCTAAATACATCCCATTCCTCCCCCACTCCCCTTACCTCCATTGTTCTCACCTTTTTCCATTCTGTTCTCAGTCTCTCCTGGTACTTCCTCACACAAGTCTCCTTTCCAAGCTCACTTACTCTCACCACCCTCTTCACCCCAACATTCACTCTTCTTTTCTGAAAACCCATACAAATCTTCACCTTAGCCTCCACAAGATAATGATCAGACATCCCTCCAGTTGCACCTCTCAGCACATTAACATCCAAAAGTCTCTCTTTCGCGCGCCTGTCAATTAACACGTAATCCAATAACGCTCTCTGGCCATCTCTCCTACTTACATACGTATACTTATGTATATCTCGCTTTTTAAACCAAGTATTCCCAATCACCAGTCCTTTTTCAGCACATAAATCTACAAGCTCTTCACCATTTCCATTTACAACACTGAACACCCCATGTATACCAATTATTCCCTCAACTGCCACATTACTCACCTTTGCATTCAAATCACCCATCACTATAACCCGGTCTCGTGCATCAAAACCACTAACACACACACACATCTATATATATATATATATATATATATATATATATGGCAAGTGGTTTGGTGAAAAGTAAAGACGGTTTCCTTGCGTAAGGCAAAACGTAGTATGGTGACTGGAGTGGATGGATATTGTGATTAGATTTCTTAAGGAAGCCATGAACTGACTATTGACGTTAAGTCGGGACTATCATTGTAGGGATGGATCAAGGTGAGGTACCTGAGGATTGGAGGAATGCATTTATTGTGTCCATAATTCTTGACAGCACACATCTCACACGAATCGTTCTTGGTAGCCATACATATTCCAGATGCGCACTCGAGCTTTACCTTTTGGCAAAAATTTCCTTCGTAAGTATTGGTAGCTAAGTTCTCTCTCTCTCTCTCTCTCTCTCTCTCTCTCTCTCTCTCTCTCTCTCTCTCTCTCTCTCTCTCTCTCTCTCTCTCTCTCTCAGACCCCTTTACAGTTACCCATCAAATTTCTCAAAATTTCCTCATATTTCTAAGCCTCACTACATCATCAGCATAAAACAACGTCCTCTCGTCAAAACCTCTGTTTAAACACGTCCCATTTCCATATTCCCGTCACCTCTTTTCCCAGAGGCACTATATAATGAATACTCTAGCAAAACGACACATACGAGCAGCCTCAACTTTCATTCCCAAATAAATGATTCACTCGCGTTTTAACCTCGGAAAAAAAAATCTATTTTTCCCTAAGGATTATTTTTTTTCTTTTGAGAAAGCAGGGGGAAGGGAGGCAGTATACATCTGAATACTAATCTTTCATACTCGTTCGCCTTTTCCCGTATTAGCAACGAAGCGCCAGGAACAGACAGAGAGCCTCAATCGCTCACATTCCTTCTCGAGCAGTGTTGCGTAATGCGCCGAAACTGTAGCCTTCCCTATCCACAACCAGGCTCCACATACTGTTCCGTGGTTTCATTAGGCTGCTTCATATGCCCTGGTTCAGTCCACTAGCGCCAAATGTCCCTGTATACTCTTGAGCTTTGTTTCACTCAGAGCTAGAACATACTACCTAACTCTCCTCTCATTTCATCTTGTTTTCATCCACACACATTTAAACACCTCAGTTTGAGCCATAGAGTAGGATGAACACTCCCTGCCTGGGTCCTTCTTCTGCATCTTCTTTTTGAAATTGATGTACAAGAAGAGGAAGGACTCCACCTCCCCACTCCCACTCCCGCCCCCTTTAGTCGCCATCTACGTCACACAGAGAAAATGAAGGTAGAATTCTCTCTAACTTAACTCAGGGATATATATATATATCTATATATATATATATATATATATATATATATATATATATATATATATATATATATATATATATACATATATATATTGCGCTTGTAATACTGACACAAAACCAGACAAGACAATTATACCGGGTAGAGCACTAGGCGGGTGCTGTGTTGGTGTGGACGCTGTTCGGTCTGTGCCGGTTCTCTGTTAGTGTGAAAATTGTTGGTTCTGTGCGTCTGTTGTGATAGCGTGGAAGTCATTTAGTCTGTACGGCCTTTGTGCTGGTGTGGAAGCTTTTCCGTCTGTACCGTTATAGCGCTATGTTGCGTGGAGGTTGTTCGGTCTGTACTACTGTTGTGTTGGTGTGGAAGCTGTTCGGCCTACACGGTTGCTGTGCTGGTGTGGAGGCTAATCTGTCTCTGGACTACTAATGTGGCCTGTGTGCTGCCCATACATCGACGACATCTCTCAGTAAGGTCCCCACTTGATGAATAATAATTAAATGCTAAGATTTTTCTGATTGCTAGAGAAACAGTGGCAACAATGGGCCAGCGTACTGTACTGGAATCAAAGGACCACAATTGGGTAACGACTGTAGCACGGTCGTTTTTTGAGTAGTCTCCTCATTAACCATTTTCTTCGATAATCAATGTATTATTAGCAAGGATGTTTCATATGGAGAAACAGTGGTTATTACTAACCTCATTTTCTACAACAAAAATATTGTGGCGCATTTGTTGAACATATCCTGTTGCTTGTCGAGTACGACTCTAATGATTCTTACAAGTTTCTCCTTGTTTCTATATACCTTCAGCGTTCAGAAAAACAATTTCAATTAACCTCATGCCTCCTATAACTGGTGTTGCTATATCCTATAAATAGGTCTTATTTCAAATGTTTATCACGAAGGATAACCTATGTCATTGCTGATACCGGCGACAGTAATTCCCTGTTTATGATGAAACATTGCTTCCTCGCCTCGTCGATAGAGGGAACCACATTCAGGTGGGGGGATGGGGGGACCGTAGGGATGGGGTTGGATGGGGGGGTAAACGGCCTTCTCATTGGAGTGTGATTTTACGTTGCGAGTGTTCCGTGCTTCCATATATTGTATCGTATCATATCTCCGTAATCTTACAACCATAAGCAGAAAATCTGGTGCCACTGGAAAGTTGTCTAGTGTTCGCAAGAGCCAACATAGTGCTATTCTCGCCGTGAAAGTTGATGTGATGAAACGCAGTAAAAATTGAGGATGGGCTCTCGATATTGTGCACCATCTTGGCTTACATTCGACTGAGATGATGGCGAAGTGAAACCGACAGCACAGCAAGCCCACCCAGTCCATTTCCAAGGTAATGATAATAAGAATATTTTTTTCATGTCATGTTGTGTTATATTTATACATTTGGGTATTGTTACCGTTCCGGACATCCAGGGAATTTTGTTAAGTTAGCTTTATTAGATTAGGTTAGGTTTGACTGAATCCGATGGATTCTGATGTATTTTAATTTATATTGACCTTCATTTCTAAGGCAAACAAGTGGATGTCCTAAGCTGGAAGTTTACCAATATTTGTTATGGGTTTTTGGTAATGTTGCAGACTGACTTGCGTGGTACAGCTTGATCTAGTAATCACACTGTGTGAGCGGGAGTCAAATTTCCAAAGAGGTAGTTACTTGTTCGAGCCTGACTACTGTAGTTAGCTGGGTTGGTGGGAGGGAGTGCAGTGTGGGAGTGGCTAGTAGATGTCTCTCTCATATCATCACCACGAGATTATTGCATCATTTCATTATCCACCTGATACATTATACATTTACGAGAATCTGATACTTTAAGTTGAGATTTTATAAAGTAAATGCATAAAGATTGTTAGGATTTGTATTAGTTTCTCAATATCCTCAGGCCGTGGAGCGGCTGATGACCGGGTCGAAACTCCCCCACCCCTCACATCACACACACACACACACACACACACACACAAGCGCATCTGCGCACTGTGGCCAACCCTTACTGCTTTAACAAGGTTTATAACTTTTAATATAGCCTATACTAAATTCCTTATATCACTGCCTGTGTTTACTCATCAGCTTGGTGAGTAGTATAACACGTATACAGACCAACGTGTATGGTTAGACTCGTTAATGTTATTGTCCTCCTTCTATGCCTTCTTTTTCAAATCATCTATCATTTTCCCTTCCGTTTCTTCCTATATGTTCATATGTGATACAAACAAGCTGGGTATAAAATTCACAGATGCATTTTTACTTATTATTTCATTACTCGTCCAACCGCCTTCCCTCTGAATGATCATGTGTTTGAGGGCGTTATAGAGGCTTCTGTCTTGACCATTTCCCATACTGTGGAGACTCGCCCATCCCCGCACATTCACAGTTTGGTGGCCAGATCTTGCCCATTAGTGTTCTGCCTGTCAAATCTGTGTGACAGGAAAAAAGATGACATTAGTTTAATTTCATTATGGGCTGAAAAAACAGAATATGCCGAATTCTACGATATAAATTCCCATTTTGCCAACAGTACGAAAGACATGAGAAAATGAAAGTAACTTACCGGGTGCTGTTTCGTCTCCAAATCCACCATCAAGTATTTCTTTTTTCGTTCGTGAAGATCACTCTCGACCAAAACTCGTCCCCTGCGTCGGCGTACCGGCGTGCAACCGCGAGCCTCAGTTCCCAATGACGCTCGATGAAGGGCTCCTTGGGCGCTAGGACCTGGTGGCGCACGCCTGCTTCGTGGAAGCGACGTTTCACTGTCCACCGGTGCACCTACAGCTGCAGGGCGTCGCGGATGGCGACGGAGTTTGTTAATGGATTTGTCTCAGCTGCCATGACTGTTGCCCTGTCTGCAGCTGTCGGGGTGGTGCTCCAATAACCCCCCCCCCCCCACCCCACCCACCCCTAATACACACACACACACACACACACACACACACACACACACACACACACGTCCCAATTTGGTTAGTGTTGAACATGGACATATGACACGCCAAGACAAATGTTGTAAATTCATTTATATAATTACCTATACATCCACCTCAAGAGAAACCCTTGAGATGCCCAAGCGGGTGGCTATTTCCCGAATAGAGGGCCCATGTCGGCGCACACCAACTATGGAACCACGTACAGTTATCATACTCTGTTGCCTCTCCTTGTTTGCTTCCAGTGGTTGTGTGAAATACCTGATGATAGCAGCACCCTCAGTACATTCAGAGTTAATGATGGCAGCACAGTTTATTCAGCCAAGAGTTAGTACAGACTAATGTCTTTTTTTTCTGTCACACAGGTGTAACAGGCAAAACATATGTGAAGATACAGAAAATGGGGAGTTGGACGTCATGTAATATATAGACTGTGTGTGCGAATTTCTATACTCTGTTTGTTTTTATCACTTATGAACATATAGGAAGAAATGGAGTAGGAAAAGATTGTGCATTTGAAAATCAAGTTGTCAAGAAACCAGTTTAAGATATATTGTTAATGAGTTAAATCATAGGTTTCTACTACCCATCCATGCTTATAAGTAAACACAGACACTAGTAGACATTCAGTTCAAGTCATATGAAATGCTTTAAACCTTGTTACAACAATGAGGGTAGGCTCACCACGTCGGTGCGTTTGTGTGTGTGTGTGTGAGTGTGTGTGTGTGTATGTGTGTGTGTGTGTGTGTGTATGTGTGTGTGTGTGTGTGTGTATGTGTGTGTGTGTATGTGTGTGTGTGTGTGTGTGTGTATGTGTGTGTGTGTGTGTGTGTATGTGTGTGTGTGTGTGTGTGTATGTGTGTGTGTGTGTGTGTGTGTGTGTATGTGTGTGTGTGTGTGTGTGTGTGTGTGTATGTGTGTGTGTATGTGTGTGTGTATGTGTGTGTATGTGTGTGTGTGTGTGTGTGTGTGTATGTGTGTGTGTGTGTATGTGTGTGTGTGTGTATGTGTGTGTGTGTGTGTGTGTGTGTGTGTGTGTGTGTGTGTATATGTGTGTGTGTGTGTGTGTGTGTGTGTGTGTGTGTGTGTGTATGTGTGTGTGTGTGTGTGTGTGTGTGTGTGTGTGTGTATATGTGTGTGTGTGTGTGTGTGTGTGTGTGTATGTGTGTGTGTGTGTGTGTGTGTGTGTGTGTGTGTATGTGTGTGTGTATGTGTGTGTGTGTGTGTGTGTATGTGTGTGTGTGTGTATGTGTGTGTGTAGTGAGGGGGGTGGGGGAGCTGTGCACAGGTATCAGCACCTCCACCAGCTAGGGATATTGCTACACTAAACAAATCTAAACTTTATACATATACTTTAAACACTCATCCTAAAATATCGCCTTTCCTTACATGTATTATGTATCAGCTGGATTATGACTATACAATGCTCTCGTAGCGACATACAAGAGTAGATCCCGTCAGCCGCTTCTACACAACCATCCCTCCCCACCCACCCAGCTAACTACAGCAGTCAGGCTTGAGTAACTAACCACTTGTGTGGAAATTTTGATTTCGCTCACACATTGTGTTTATCCAACCCAACTGTACCATGGAAGTCATTCCGCAACTGTGCATATTTTACCTACGTGGCAGTGGACATGTGTCAAGAACGTATCTCAAGTTAATTACTGTAATCCCTGTTGGGGAAAATTCCGTTTATAGGTCGTGTTTTTGGGGACGTAACCATGGTTTGATCGAATAAGTAATGATAGGGTAAGAGAGATGTGTGGTAATAAAAATAGTGCGCTTGAGAGAGCAGAAGAGGGTGTATTAAAAAGGTTTGGTCACATGGAGAGAATGAGTGAGAAAAGATTGACGAAGAAGATATCTGTGCCACAGGTGGAGGGAAAGAGGAGAAGTGGGAGACCAAATTGGAGGTGGAAGGATGGAGTGAAAAAGATCTTGAGCGATCGGGGCTTGAACATACAGGAGGGTGAAAGGCGTGCAAGGAATAGAGTGAATTGGAATAATGTGGTATACTGGGGTCGACGTGCTGTCAATGTATTGAACCAGGGCATGTGAAGCGTCTGGGGTAAACCATGGAAAGTTTTGTGGGACCTGGATGTGGAAAGGAAGCTGTGATTTCGATGCATGAAATGACAATCCCCTTCCCCACACGCGCACGAGGTAGCGCTAGGAAAAGACAACAAAGGCCACATTCGTTCACACTCAGTCAATAGCTGTCATGTATAATGCACCGAAACCACAGCTCCCTTTCCACATACAGGCCCAACAAAACTTTCCATGGTTTACCCCAAACGCTTCAATGCCCTGATTCAATCCATTGACAGCATGTCGACCCCGGTATACCACATCGTTCCAATTCACTCTATTTCTTGCACGCCTTTCACCCTCCTGCATGTTCAGGGTTCCGATCGCTCAAAATCTTTTTCACTGCAACACATCCACCCTTCTCCGCACAACCCTATCTATAGCCCACGCTTCGCAACTATATAACATTGTTGGAACCACTATTCCTTCGAATATAACCAGTTTTGCTTTCCAAGATAATGTTCTCGCCTTCCACACGTTTTTCAACGCTCTCAGAACTTTCGCTCCCTTCCCCACCCTGTGACTACTTTCCGCTTCCATGTTACCCTCCGCTGCCAAATCCACTCCCAGATATCTGAAACACTTCACTTCCTCCAGTTTTTCTCCATTCAATCTTACCTCCCAGTTGCCTTGTCCCTCAACCCTACCCATGGAAGTAGAAGTGAATCATAGGGTGGGGGAGGGGGCGAATGTTCTGGGAGCGTTGAAAAATGTGTCGAGAACGTTATCTAGGAAAACAAAAATGGTATGTTTGAAGGAATAATGCTTCCAACAATGTTATATGGTTGCGAGGCGTGGGCTATACATAGAGTTGTGCGGAGGAGGGTGGATGTGCTGGAAATGAGATGTTTGAGGACAATATGTGGTGTGAGGTGGTTTGATCGAGTAAGTAATGAAAGGGTAAGAGAGATGTGTGGTAATAAAAAGAGTGAGGTTGAGAGAGCAGAAATGGGTGTTTTGAAATGGTTTGGTCACATGGAGAGAATGAGTGAGGAAAGATTGAAATAGAGGATATATGTGTCGGAGATGGAGGGAACGAGGAGAAGTGGGAGACCAAATTGGAGGTGTAAAGACGGATTAAAAAAGATTTTGAGCGATCGAGGCCTGAACATGCAGGAGGGTGAAAAGCTTGCAAGGAACAGAGTGAATTGGAACGATGTGGTATACCGAGGTCGACGTGCTGTCATTGGATTGAATCAGGGCATGTGAAGCGTCTGGGGTAAACCATGGAAAGTTTTGTGGGGTCTGGATGTGGAAAGGGAGCTGTGGTTTCGGTGCATTATACATGACAGCTAGAGAATGAGTGTGAAAGAATGCGGCCTTTTTTTTCTTTTCCTAGTGCTACCTAGCGCACATGTGGGAGAGGGGGTTTTCATTTCATGTGTGGCGGGGTGGCGACGAGAATGAATGAGGGCAGACGGTATGAATTACGTACATGTGTATGTATGTATATGTCTGTGTATGTATATATATATATATATATATATATATATATATATATATATATATATATATATATATATATACATATATGTATACGTTGAGATATATAGATATGTATATGTGCGTGTGTGGACGTGTATGTATATACATGTGTATGTATGTAGGTTGGGCCATTCATTCGTCTGTTTCCTTGCGCTACCTCACTAACGCGGGAGACAGCGACAAAGTATAATAGAAAAGAAAATACACACACACACACACACACACACACACACACACATATATATATATATATATATATATATATATATATTGGATATATCACAAACAACGAGGGGAAACAGGGAGGGGAAGTTAAAGGGAAATGAAAGGGTCTCGGAGGAAAAGGAGGAAGGGGAACGGTGGGGGGTACCCACGGACGGGGGGGTAATGTGGGGTTTGGGCTCGACAATGAGATGCCCGGGGCGGCGGTAGTGGCGGCCGGGGTGACTCTTCCTTACCAAGGAAATACGGTGGCTTCTGAGGTCTGTTGTGTGCTGAGGAACTGCTGTTGTGAGGGCCTGAGGGGAGAGGCAAAGAGTCTGGGGAAAGAGACGAGGGGTGGGAGGGGGACGAGCGAACACGAAGGGGAAAAATATAAAAAGAACAGGATGGTGAGGGAGTCAGTGACGAGGGATGGGGAGCGGCAGCTGGAGGTGGGAGCAAAAAAATTGACAACGAGGCCTCCAACTGAACCGTGAAGGCGAGGATAGAGAGGCTGGTTAAGTAGATGGGATATTAAGAATACGAGGCAAGGTTAAGAAATAACTGATTCGAGGTAAGAGAGTGGGTGAAGAGTGAAGAGCGATGTAGGGAAATTCCTGAAGTCTGAAAACCGAGACTGAAAAACCCGGGGAAGAGATAATGAGGTGTGATGCAAAGATAGCAAGGGGGAAGTTGTGAGAAGGGAGTAAATGAAGCAAGGAAGGAGAGGTTGCAGAAAGAACACCGTTATCTATCAGCGTTATGAAAATAGATTATGAGAGAGCGGTTCCGTTAGACAATACTGGCTATCCGGTCATGAATGCAGCAGGGAAAAGCACCTCTAAACAACACTGTCAGGAAATCCATCCAAGACCAGCGTTTACTTGGATATCTGACTCTTGTGCCATCCTCTCAAAAACGTAACCAGAGACCTGCTCTGCGCCTAAGGTCTCGCTCCGTGACGTGTCTTCTCATCCTGCAACCGACAGTTTGCCTCAGAGGACTGACTCTTAAGACCTTTCTTGAGGACCGCATCCACTTGGACCCAGCACTGCTGACGCGGTGAGGATGATGGACTCCAACTCTTGATCTTTGCTGTGCCAGCTGATAGTGAAAGGTGGGGGGAAAGGAGATAGGCTTTGTGAGGGGAAAGGAACTGAAGGGGAGCTGAGGAAGGGAGGACTAGAGGGGACCTCTGGAAAAGAACGAGGAAAGAAGGCATGAGGTAGCAGGAATAGAGAAGGTTATGAAGAGGGATTGGGGGACTTAGGGGATTGCGGAGGAGAGCAAGGTGAGGGGGAAATAAGGATAAGGAGAGAGGTGGAGGGGGTCCTACGAGAGCGAGACTAGGTTAAGTGGAATTGCTAGAACTGGTACTCGGGAGGAGGATTTTGGACGTGGGGGAGGAAGCGAGAGATTACTAAGGGACATCATTCTGTGAAAAAGAATAGGGAACATCAAAAAATTGACAGAGATGGAAGGAGAATGCAAGGAAGATTAAACAAGAGATAGACATACAGAACAGAGAGAATGGAGAAGTCGGGGGTTGAGTGAGATAAGATAGAAACAGAAAAAATTGAGGAGTATCAAAAAATTAGATTGACGTAGTGTAGATTCTTAACATGGGAAGTGTGGACGATTGACGCGTGTGGGAACAAACGAGAGGGTGTAGGAATAGATGGTTGGAATGTGGATGTGATTGATAGGGGTGTAGGAAAGCTTGATGAGGTGTAGGGAGGGTTGACGGTGTGTGTGGATGGATGAAAAAGGTGTGGGGTTGGTTGACTGAGGTAAAGAGATGGCTGAAGAAGGTATAGGAATGGTTGACGAGATGTTGGGATGACTGACGCACTGTGGGTATAGCATTAATCTTTACATACAGCATTCGAGAGGTAAAGGAAAGGCTTAAGTCGCGCGATGAATATCAATAAGCGTGATGATGGAAGAGCCAGGTAAGGGGAAGCGATAGCGGGCAGCGAGATGCATAGGGAGGCGCAGGGGATGAGACAACAGGCGTAGAGATGCACGAGGGGGGTGGGCGCGGAATTGATACAATAGGGTTGGAGATGCCCCAGGAGGCAATGGCATGGCACAGTAGGTGTAAAGGTACCCTGTGGGGCGTGGGGATTATGCAACAGGCTTGGAGGCACCTCAGGGGATGGTGTATAACAGACCCAATTAGAGACGGGATAAGATTGCTAGCGTAGGACTGTCGTTGAAAAAGTAAGCACTGGAGGGGTAGAGGCTGACGGGAGAGACGTCGAGAAAGAGCGGGGAGCTCCAGGCTCGTCGACACTGTACAAACATCTTCATTGATTATGTAAACCATTTTCAATATCATAAGAGTGGCTGCCTCCTCGTTCACTCACTCAGCCAGCCAGGTTGGCTGACTGGTTGGCTGGATGAGTGAACGAGGAGGCAGCCACGGCTGGTAGATGCGGTTGCCTCTCCTGGCTACCATGTTCACTGGCTGTGTAGGTTGAGGTTGGATACCGTTCGTTCCCAGCTGCTTTGCCGTTACTTGCCACATCTAAAGTGAACCCTTAACCGAACAGGTTTTACGTAACTGAGATTTTCTAGTCAGAAAGTAATTTCATCTTTCGGGCGTCCCTTTGATTATGTTTGATGCCACTTTTAGATGAATGCTTGTTTGGTTATGTGACCGCATGATTGTGCTTCTCGGGTTATTGCTGTTGAGTTTTTGTGCTTATCCGTCATTTTTATTGATAATTGTTTAACTGTAACTTTTTTTCCTTGTCGTGTGGTTGACAACTCGATTACAGGAGGGAGTGACACAGTGAGTCTCAGTAACAGCGCTGCTGTATGATTACGTATTCCAGCCAGAGAATATGTTGATGATGCTGTCAAAACTTACTGGAATCCAATGTGTCAAAACAATGAACCAGCGTAATCTTGTTTGAATATGATTTGCCAAAGTTAACTCCGGTCCTAATACGTCACACTCTTCCAGTGTGATATATCCTATTTTTTTCTCTCATTCGTCCGTCCTTTTAAGTGAAGAATAACAATGGATGAACCAGTCTATAATGTCTCTAATTTACTATGTCAAATTTTGATTAGGAAAAATATTTATTTCTTGATAAGTCAAAAGTGTTTGTAGCGACGTGCGAACCGCATCTAGAATACCTGAAAAGCTTGAGGGATTCCCTACAAAACCTGAATTACTGTAACTCATATATATATATATATATATATATATATATATATATATATATATATATATATATATATATATATTGGGAGGTGAGTTTGAATGGTGAGAGGCTGGAGGAAGTGAAGTGTTTTAGATATCTGGGAGTGGATCTGTCAGCGGATGGAACCATGGAAGCGGAAGTGGATCATAGGGTGGGGGAGGGGGCGAAAATTTTGGGAGCCTTGAAAAATGTGTGGAAGTCGAGAACATTATCCCGGAAAGCAAAAATGGGTATGTTTGAAGGAATAGTAGTTCCAACAATGTTGTATGGTTGCGAGGCGTGGGCTATGGATAGAGTTGTGCGCAGGAGGATGGATGTGCTGGAAATGAGATGTTTGAGGACAATGTGTGGTGTGAGGTGGTTTGATCGAGTAAGTAACGTAAGGGTGAGAGAGATGTGTGGAAATAAAAAGAGCGTGGTTGAGAGAGCAGAAGAGGGTGTTTTGAAATGGTTTGGGCACATGGAGAGAATGAGTGAGGAAAGATTGACCAAGAGGATATATGTGTCGGAGGTGGAGGGAACGAGGAGAAGAGGGAGACCAAATTGGAGGTGGAAAGATGGAGTGAAAAGGATTTTGTGTGATCGGGGCCTGAACATGCAGGAGGGTGAAAGGAGGGCAAGGAATAGAGTGAATTGGAGCGATGTGGTATACAGGGGTTGACGTGCTGTCAGTGGATTGAATCAAGGCATGTGAAGCGTCTGGGGTAAACCATGGAAAGCTGTGTAGGTATGTATATTTGCGTGTGTGGACGTGTGTATGTACATGTGTATGGGGGGGGTTGGGCCATTTCTTTCGTCTGTTTCCTTGCGCTACCTCGCAAACGCGGGAGACAGCGACAAAGTATAAAAAAAAAAAAAAAAAAAAAAAATATATATATATATATATATATATATATATATATATATATATATATATATATATATATATATATATATATATATACGTTTTTATATATATATATATATATATGTATATTATACTTTGTCGCTATCTCCCGCGTTAGCGAGGTAGCGCAAGGAAACAGACGAAAGAATGGCCCAACCCACGCACATACACATGTATGTACATACACGTCCACACACGCACTTATACATACCTATACATCTCAACGTATACATATATATACACACACAGACATATACATACATAAACATGTACATAATTCATACTGTCTGCCCTAATTCATTCCCGTCGCCAACCCTCTCCCCCCGCATGTGCGCAAGTTAGCGCTAGAAAAAGACAGCAAAGGCCACATTCGTTCACACTCATTCTCTAGCTGTTATGTATAATGCACCGACACCACAGCTCCCTTTCCACATCCAGGCCCCACAAAACCTTCCATGGTTTACCGCAGACGCTTCACATACCCTGGTTCAATCTATTGACAGCATGTCCACCCCGGTATACCACATCGTTCCAGTTTACTCTATTACTTGCACGCCTTTCACCCTCCTGCATGTTCACGCCCCGATCACTCAAAATCTTTTTCACTCCATCCTTCCACCTCCAATTTGGTCTCCCACTTCTCTTCGTTCCCTCCACCTCTGACACATATATCCTCTTGGTCAATCTTTCCTCACTCATTCTTTCCATGTGACCAAACCATTTCAAAACACCCTCTTCTGCTATCTCAACCACACTCTTTTTATTACCACGCATCTCTCTTACCCTTTCATTACTTACTCGATCAAACCACCTCACACCACATATTGTCCTCAAACATCTCATTTCCAACACATCCACCCTCCTCCGCACAATTCTTTCTATAGCCCACACCTCGCAACCATATAACATTGTTGGAACCACTATTCCTTCAAACATACCCATCTTTGCTTTCCGAGATAAGTTCTCGACTTCCACACATTTTTCAACGCTCCCAGAACTTTCGCCCCCTCTCCCACCCTATGACTCACTTCCGCTTCCAATGTTCCATCCTCCGACAAATTCACTCCCAGACATCTAAAACACTTCACTTCCTCCGGTTTTTCTCCATTCAAACGTACCTCCCAATTGACTTGTCCCTCAACCCTACTGTGCCTAATAACCTTGCTCTTATTCACATTTACTCTCAGCTTTCCTCTTTCCAAAACTCTTGCATTCACCTCCGTAACAGCCCCATCCACAAACAAATTAAACAACAATGGAGACATCACGCACCCTTGCTGCAAACCGACATTCACTGACCAATCACATTCCTCTCTTCCTACACGTACATCCTCGATAAAAACTTTTCACTGCTTCTAACAACTTGCCTCCCACACCATATATTCTTAATACCTTCCACAGAGCATCTCTATCAACTCTATCATATGCCTTCTCCAGATCCATGAATGCTACAAGCAAATCCATTTGGTTTCCTAAGTATTTCTCACATACATTCTTCAAAGCAAACACCTGATCCACACACCCTCTACCACTTCTGAAACCACGCTGCTCTTCCCCAATCTGATGCTCTGTACATGCCTTCACCCTCTCAATCAATACCCTCCCATATAATTTCCCAGGAATACTCAAACTTATACCTCTGTATTTTGAAGACTCACCTTTATCCCCTTTGCCTTTGTACAATGGCACTATGCAAGCATTCCACCAATATTCAGGCACCTCACTATGAGTCATACATACATTAGATATCCTTACCAACCAGTCAACAACACAATCACCCCCTTTCTTTATAAATTCCACTGCGATACCATCCAAATCCGCTGCCTTGCCGGCTTTCATCTTCCGCAAAGCTTTTACTACCGCTTCTATGTTTATCAAATCATTCTCCCGAACCCTCTCACTTTGCACACCACCTCGACCAAAACACCCTATATCTGCTAATCTATTACCAAACACATTCAACAAACCTTCAATGTACTCACTCCATCTCCTTTTCGCATCACCACTACTTGTTATCACCTCCCCATTAGCCCCCTTCACTAACGTTCCCATTTGTTCCCTTGTCTTACGCACTTTATTTACCTCCTTCCAAAACATCTTTTTATTCTCCCTAAAATTTAATGATACTCTCTCACCCCAACTCTCATTTGCACTCTTTTTCACCTCTTGCACCTTTCTCTTGACCTCTTGCCTCTTTCTTTTATATATCTCCCACTCATTTGCATTATTTCCCTGCAAAATTCGTCCAAATGCCTCTCTCTTTTCTTTTACTAATAATCTTACTTCTTCATCCCACCACTCACAACCCTTTCTAATCTGCCCACCTCCCACGCTTCTCATGCCATAAGCATCTTTTTGCGCAAGCCATCACTGCTTCTCTAAATACATCCCATTCCTCCCCCACTCTCCTTACGTCCTTTGTTCTCACCTTTTTTCCATTCTGTTCTTAGTCTCTCCTGGTACTTCCTCACACAAGTCTCCTTCACAACCTCACCTACTCTCACCACTCTTTTCACCCCAGTATTCTCTCTTCTGAAAACCTCCACAAATCTTCACCTTCGCCTCAACAAGATAATGATCAGACATCCCTCCAGTTGCACCTCTCAGCACATTAACATCCAAAAGTCTCTTTCGCGCGCTTATCAATTAACACGTAATCCAATAACGCTCTCTGGCCATCTCTCCTACTTACATACGTATACTTATGTATATCTCGCTTTTTAAACCAGGTATTCCCAATCACCAGTCTTTTTTTCAGCTCACAAATCTACGAGCTCTTGACCATTTCCATTTACAACACTGAACACCCCATGTATACCAATTATTCCCTCAACTGCCACATTACTCACCTTTGCATTCATATCACCCATCACTATGACCCGGTCTCGTGCATCAAAACTACTAGCACACTCATTCAGCAGTTCCCAAGACACTTCCCTCTCATGATCTTTCTTCTCATGCCCAGGTGTATATGCACCAATAATCACCCATCTCTCTCCATCCACTTTCAGTTTTACCCATATCAATCTAGAGTTTACTTTCTTACACTCTGTCACATATTTCCACCACTCCTGTTTCAAGAGTAGTGCTACTCCTTACCTTGCTCTTGTCCTCTCACCAACCCCTGACTTTACTCCCAAGACATTCCCATATATATATGTGTGTGTGTGTGTGTGTAGGATGCTTGAAGATGTGAAACTCTCTGTAGTCCTAGAATGTTAAACTCTTGTAATTTGTAGGACTCTTGGAAAGGTTCGACTGCTCAGACAGCTTGATTTATCTAGCTGATTCAATACTGACCTACGCCGAACACCCGAGAAATATACTGAAAAGTCCGTCAGAATAGAGTCTTACCATAAAGAGGACTTGGGTCACTGTGAGGTCAGAGTTGGGTACTGATGGAACCTTGAAGATTTGAGACCCTACCAGTCGTGAAGCTTCAGTCAATTCTAATGTGACACTTTTGGGAATCTGGGAGTTTAAGATGTGCACAGCTGATAACATGGAAAGTTTGAACCATGTACTATAAGCACTGAAGTGCTCACTGCCTTGAGTTGAAGGATGTCAGAGTCACACACTGCGAAAAGATTTATATGCTTTGACGCTTACGTCACTAAAGCCCAAGAAGAACTCAAGTGCGCATTGCTACAGCAGTAAAAGGCGTAAATCACAAATAATGGAACCTAAGAGGTTTAGGACATGCAGAACGTGAGTCCTGAGAAAATGAAATGTGAACTGTTGAAACTGTGAGGTCTAAACTATACGTTACCACAGCCGTGGTATGTCACAGGCTTGCACCACCGGAACCCTGGCAGGCCTGAAGTATCCACTGCTGGAGCTGTAAGACGTTGAAGACGATGCTACGTTGAAACCTTGAACGCTGTATCCCAGAAGAGCTTACGGCATACATACAATGAGAAAACCACGAACGGTCCGAGGTGCACAGTGCTGGAGTTCCTGAGGACTTCAGCTGCATATTGATGGATTTCCCAAAAATGTTTGTGAAGGTGTGTGGAGTCCTGAATGAATTCAGATACACAGTGCCTCTGCCATCAAGACTCACAGGGCGCTACATCGAAGCCCCATATAGGACGATGTTCTAACTACAAGATCCCTGAGGGATTTCAAACTTTAAAGTGATGAAGCCTTCCTTATGTCCTGTAGCATCGGAAGACCCAGGGCTGAACTTCTTGTTGGTGTCAGGTCTATACTGCTAAAGTCTTGCTAGGCTCATTGAAGAGGGGAAATGCTGGATGCCTGTTGGAGGGTACTGTAGAGCCCTCCAGGATTTCAAGTTCTGTAGAAGAGCCTGAAGCGATTTAGGGTCGTTCACAAATTAGACTCTGGAGGGGACAAATGAAGCCCTGGAAGGCACGAGACCGATATGTGGTTTGAAGCCTCGCGCATCTTGGAAAGCAGGATGAGGTGTCCTCCCTTGGTCGTCCCCTGGACTCAGCAAACAACTTCCCAATGTGTGAAAAAGTTATCCTACTTGAGAATCGCTGAGTCTGTACTTAGATTGTATATCCTACGTGATGAGGCGTTTTGGGACGTCTCCCTTGAATGAGTTGTTGGCAGAGGAAGTGCCGTCGAATATCTTGGACAGTCTGATTACTTAATATTTATGGAGCATTTGTTCTTGAATGTATTAGTGCTGATGTTTTTGACACAAATGTAAACACACTTAAGCCTTTGTGCGCAGAATAAAAGACAAAGAAACACAAGCAAAAATTACATACACGTATATAAATATATATAGTACAAATTTCTATTCAGAACTTCCCACATGTTCAAACAGCTACATACATCTTTCCTACAAGCCAATAGCAATTTCTTTACCATCGTAAAACCTTTGCTGCACCTCGATCACATAAGTTTAAGAATGGTATAAAATCTCCAGGTACTTCTCCTACGCTGTATATTTTTCGCTTTCGCATCCAAGACCATGCCGGAGAAAGACTCTTTGAGTCAGCTTTTCTTCTTATCACCCTGTCAGACGCATCTGTTTACAATCTCTCACCTTTGCTGGAACAACTTCTCACTTACTTCAAACTTTCCACCACTTCTTTACTCCGTCCACTCAACCATAACTTTCACAGGCCTTCGCCTCCACTCTTCATTTTACCTATACCAAGTTTCACCTCTGTGTAAGTACAGCTCCAAAATTCCCCGTCCTCCATATGATTCCCCGTTCTGTTTATCAAGTAGGACACCACAAGTCCCATAAAAGTTAGAATTTCAAACATTTATTCATTCTTACTGAATCATCTGACAAAAATCTGATACTTGTATACAGATAGATCTCTTTAGGAGAATCACTCATCATGTATATGAGCCAGTTCAGAACCTTTGCTCCCTACATTCGTCTCTTTCAAATTAGAATCATCCTTTCACTGTAACAACACCACCTTTTCATCTGGACACGTCCCCCGTCCCACGCACTGTCCTTGACCTCACATCGCTCTTCCCACCTTCATTGCTCGGAGCAGCATCAGAGAGGTGTATCTCCCACCCTACCTAGTACCTGCTGTGTGTCTGACGAGGGTGATTCCCTCCTTTTTACACTGTAACACTTCGCACGAGAACCTCCAAACCTTTCACAAGGCTAATCCCAATAGGAATTGTTTCTTTCTTGAATCTACTATGGCGTTAATCATATATGCTTGTAAGCCTTGAAACGCTGGGCAGTAGATCAAGGAAAACATTTCTGCACCATAAATCTATTTCAGGGAACGAGAATATTCCAAAAGGTGAAGCCAGTGCAGTGTAAGCGATGAGCTGATGCATATATACATATACAACCTTTGGCTTTCTTATTGTGCGTGTGTGTGTGTGTGTGTGTGTGTGTGTGATTGTCACTTTATCTATTTAAGTTCTTCCTCCGATATAACACTATGAAAACTGGGACATGTATCGCAAGGCATTACACTTAGAAACATGACGTTCCTTAGAAAACTCAGACCATTACGCCAGATCATTAGAGAAGTTGGATATCCACCATTGCGTTCGATACTCCACGTTTTGTTACGTCTAACTTTTCTCAGACATTCCTGAAGCCGTCCTAAAAATCGTCCCATCTGAGACGAATCGATATAAAAAAAAAACTCAAACTTCTTTTATCACACACTTTTTGCTGTCAATCGCCGTTTAAAAGTATATGAGGCGAGGTTTGTGTACATCACGAGGAGGCAAGTTAACCTTGGTAAGAGCCACCATTGCTCTGAACCTGCACTTGATTTTAAGAGAGTAATAATAATAAGCCACAAATATATATTTGCATAGATACGAGCATCGAAGAGCAGTACAAGCTATCGCTCATAAGACCTAAGACTTATAGGTATCAGACAGAATTTTCAAAACTTAAAATGTCGAAGATCAAAGATGCAAAATGAGAGGGTTCCTCAGTGCTGTTCGCCTCATTCTTCTTTTTTTCTGTCTCGAACGATTTTCGACATCTTCAGGAGTGTGTAAAGATTCTGTACACAGGGAGACGCCCTGATCACCTCCCAATTTACATCTATCTCAGGCTAAAATGCTCCCCCTCTCCACTTCTTCCCAAAAATAATCCAGTTTCCATTTACCAGATATTATGAAAATGCCTCAGAAACGACTGTGAAAAAAAAAGAGTTCCAACGAGGAAGACATTTCAAAAGCCAAAGAAAACATTTTGTCACATAATATGACAGAGAAGCAGAGTAGCCCGCTGTACCTTCTCCCCTCCACGCCCGCATCTTTCATACATACCCGCTTCATCATCAATGACACGTTCATAACTGGTCTCTCCGTATTCCAGTTAGACACAGGTAAAGGTGCTTCTCTCTTTGGGTTCAACAGTCAAAGTGTGATTTGCATATTTGATTTTTCTTGTATAAAAGTATGGGCTTTGTCGATGGTGAAGTGTTACTAGCTCATTGTTGTTGTATTTATTTATATAAGTTCATTGCTGGACAACACAAAATTTTCATTGTGTTGTATCCACTTTAGGTTACTCCTGAAAAGAATTAGTGTGTTGTTTTCAAGGCAGGTTATTTATGGATAACAAGTTATCAGTGTGCTGCATTCATCGCAAGTTATTACTCAGTAACACAAGTTGTAGTCATTGCAGGTTATTACTGAATAACACAAGTTATCAGTGTGTTATAGTCATTGCAGGTTATTACTAGTTAACTCAAGGTATCAATGTCTTGTATCTAGTGCAAGTTTATCTGGATAACTCAGATTATCGATGTGTTGTATTCACTTCAGGTTTATTACTGAATAACACAAGTTATCATCGTTTTATCTGTGCAGATTGTTAATTGATAACACAAAATATTGAGTTGTATAAACTGTAGGTTATTACTGATATACAAGTTATCGAGTTGTATTAAGTGCAGGTTATTAATGAATACTCAAGTTATCACTGTGTTGTATTCACTGTAGGTTATCGGTAACTTGTGTTAATCAGTAATATGTTATATACTTCAGGTTTATTAAAGGATAACACAGGTTATCATTGTGTTATAGTCATTGCAGGTTATTACTGAATAACACAAGTTATCAGTGTGTTATAGTCATTGCAGGTTATTACTGAATAACACAAGTTATCAGTGTGTTATAGTCATTGCAGGTTATTACTGATATACAAGTTATCGAGTTGTATTAAGTGCAGGTTATTAATGAATACTCAAGTTATCACTGTGTTGTATTCACTTCAGGTTTATTACTGAATAACACAAGTTATCAGTGTGTTATAGTCATTGCAGGTTATTACTGAATAACACAAGTTATCAGTGTGTTATAGTCATTGCAGGTTATTACTGAATAACACAAGTTATCAGTGTGTTATAGTCATTGCAGGTTATTACTGAATAACACAAGTTATCAGTGTGTTATAGTCATTGCAGGTTATTACTGAATAACACAAGTTATCAGTGTGTTATAGTCATTGCAGGTTATTACTAGTTAACTCAAGGTATCAATGTCTTGTATCTAGTGCAAGTTTATCTGGATAACTCAGATTATCGATGTGTTGTATTCACTTCAGGTTTATTACTGAATAACACAAGTTATCAGTGTGTTATAGTCATTGCAGGTTATTACTGAATAACACAAGTTATCAGTGTGTTATAGTCATTGCAGGTTATTACTGAATAACACAAGTTATCAGTGTGTTATAGTCATTGCAGGTTATTACTGAATAACACAAGTTATCAGTGTGTTATAGTCATTGCAGGTTATTACTAGTTAACTCAAGGTATCAATGTCTTGTATCTAGTGCAAGTTTATCTGGATAACTCAGATTATCGATGTGTTGTATTCACTTCAGGTTTATTACTGAATAACACAAGTTATCAGTGTGTTATAGTCATTGCAGGTTATTACTAGTTAACTCAAGGTATCAATGTCTTGTATCTAGTGCAAGTTTATCTGGATAACTCAGATTATCGATGTGTTGTATTCACTTCAGGTTTATTACTGAATAACACAAGTTATCAGTGTGTTATAGTCATTGCAGGTTATTACTGAATAACACAAGTTATCAGTGTGTTATAGTCATTGCAGGTTATTACTGAATAACACAAGTTATCAGTGTGTTATAGTCATTGCAGGTTATTACTGAATAACACAAGTTATCAGTGTGTTATAGTCATTGCAGGTTATTACTGAATAACACAAGTTATCAGTGTGTTATAGTCATTGCAGGTTATTACTGAATAACACAAGTTATCAGTGTGTTATAGTCATTGCAGGTTATTACTGAATAACACAAGTTATCAGTGTGTTATAGTCATTGCAGGTTATTACTAGTTAACTCAAGGTATCAATGTCTTGTATCTAGTGCAAGTTTATCTGGATAACTCAGATTATCGATGTGTTGTATTCACTTCAGGTTTATTACTGAATAACACAAGTTATCAGTGTGTTATAGTCATTGCAGGTTATTACTGAATAACACAAGTTATCAGTGTGTTATAGTCATTGCAGGTTATTACTGAATAACACAAGTTATCAGTGTGTTATAGTCATTGCAGGTTATTACTAGTTAACTCAAGGTATCAATGTCTTGTATCTAGTGCAAGTTTATCTGGATAACTCAGATTATCGATGTGTTGTATTCACTTCAGGTTTATTACTGAATAACACAAGTTATCAGTGTGTTATAGTCATTGCAGGTTATTACTGAATAACACAAGTTATCAGTGTGTTATAGTCATTGCAGGTTATTACTGAATAACACAAGTTATCAGTGTGTTATAGTCATTGCAGGTTATTACTAGTTAACTCAAGGTATCAATGTCTTGTATCTAGTGCAAGTTTATCTGGATAACTCAGATTATCGATGTGTTGTATTCACTTCAGGTTTATTACTGAATAACACAAGTTATCAGTGTGTTATAGTCATTGCAGGTTATTACTGAATAACACAAGTTATCAGTGTGTTATAGTCATTGCAGGTTATTACTGAATAACACAAGTTATCAGTGTGTTATAGTCATTGCAGGTTATTACTAGTTAACTCAAGGTATCAATGTCTTGTATCTAGTGCAAGTTTATCTGGATAACTCAGATTATCGATGTGTTGTATTCACTTCAGGTTTATTACTGAATAACACAAGTTATCAGTGTGTTATAGTCATTGCAGGTTATTACTGAATAACACAAGTTATCAGTGTGTTATAGTCATTGCAGGTTATTACTGAATAACACAAGTTATCAGTGTGTTATAGTCATTGCAGGTTATTACTGAATAACACAAGTTATCAGTGTGTTATAGTCATTGCAGGTTATTACTGAATAACACAAGTTATCAGTGTGTTATAGTCATTGCAGGTTATTACTGAATAACACAAGTTATCAGTGTGTTATAGTCATTGCAGGTTATTACTGAATAACACAAGTTATCAGTGTGTTATAGTCATTGCAGGTTATTACTGAATAACACAAGTTATCAGTGTGTTATAGTCATTGCAGGTTATTACTGAATAACACAAGTTATCAGTGTGTTATAGTCATTGCAGGTTATTACTGAATAACACAAGTTATCAGTGTGTTATAGTCATTGCAGGTTATTACTGAATAACACAAGTTATCAGTGTGTTATAGTCATTGCAGGTTATTACTGAATAACACAAGTTATCAGTGTGTTATAGTCATTGCAGGTTATTACTGAATAACACAAGTTATCAGTGTGTTATAGTCATTGCAGGTTATTACTGAATAACACAAGTTATCAGTGTGTTATAGTCATTGCAGGTTATTACTGATATACAAGTTATCGAGTTGTATTAAGTGCAGGTTATTAATGAATACTCAAGTTATCACTGTGTTGTATTCACTTCAGGTTTATTACTGAATAACACAAGTTATCAGTGTGTTATAGTCATTGCAGGTTATTACTGAATAACACAAGTTATCAGTGTGTTATAGTCATTGCAGGTTATTACTGAATAACACAAGTTATCAGTGTGTTATAGTCATTGCAGGTTATTACTGAATAACACAAGTTATCAGTGTTTATGTCATTGCGGGTTTTTACTGATAACCAAGTTTAAAAGTTTTATCTTGAAATTTTTTTGATAACCAGTTATCGGTGTTTATTCATTCGGTTTTACGAATAACACAAGTTACATCGTTTTTTTTGGCAGATTTTAATGAAACCAAAATATTGGTTGTATAAATGTGGTTATTACTGATTACAAGTTATCGAGTTGTTTAAATGCAGGTTATTAATGAATACTCAGTTTCACTTTTTGATTCATTTGGTTTATGTAAGGTTATCGTTTGTTTATACTTGGTTTTTAAATAACACAGTTATCATGTTTATACCCCTTGGGTTATTCGGGATAACACAAAAAATCATGGGGGTAAGCGGGGGCCGCACGTTTATTAGTTACCGAAAGGTCCTCCCACATTTCCATGTTTCCTATTTTTTCCCCCCTTCAAATTTAAATCTCTAAATTTTCCTTTTTTCTTGGCTTATGATTTCGACTCGTAAGTACAGATTTCGTATTTGTCTCCTCTGATTCATTACTGAAACTTCATCGTTTTCATCTACTTCGAGATATCACTATACATCTCGAAACTCATTTTGGAGTCCTCAAGGTACAGTTGGCCTTCTTTGTCCTTTTGTCCATGTGTCACTTTGCTCTACATTTATTTAGAAACGTCGAACAGTGTGGTGATATCACCGTAATGTGATCCAGCCTGAAGCCAGACGTGCCAGGGAGGGAAGAACCAGATCTCCGGCCGCTCAGGGGCTCGTTCGAGAGCTTGCCTGCCTCTTTAATGCCGTTTTAAGCTGGCTTCCGCTCTATCAGGCTCTCTCTCTCTCTCTCTCTCTCTCTCTCTCTCTCTCTCTCTCTCTCTCTCTCTCTCTCTCTCTCTCTCTCTCGTCACACACAGTTACCACACTTCATTCCTCATCAGTTTAATTCAGATCTCTTATTCTCCATTTCCCCCTCCGTAGTAACCAGTTACTCCTCTCTCATCAACTTTCAAAACTCTTCCAGCACTCCATTCCTCAGTGCACATCGTTTCTCTTTCATCTTCCTCACTCTTTCTTCAGTTTGTTCTTGCATTATTTTTTCTTCCATTACCCTTTCTTCCCTCCCATCCTCCTTCCATCTGTCTTCAACCATCACATCATTTCCTCCTCATCATCAATCTGTTCTTCCTATAACATCTTTTTTTCATTCTTCTTATATAGTTCCCTTAATTCCTCAGACATCATTCCTCTATTCCTCTTCTCTCATCTGCTCCTTTATCTTCATTCACCTATCCATACGTATCTTTCTGTTCCTCTTCTTATCACCCTTTTATTCCTCCCATACCACCCAGTAAGTCACCTCCCATCATCTCTTCCATGTCTTCCTTAATCCTTAGCTTCTATCCCTCCATCATTATCTTTCCACCCCATCACCATTTCATATCTTTCCCCTCGTATCATCCACCACCCTCTCACACCTCATTCTTGCATTTCTCTTCCACCATTCTCTCACTCCTTTCCCACCATGATTCATTACCCCAACCCTTTCCCATTTTCCTTTCATTCCTCTCCACCTCAGTTCATTACCCCAACCCTCTCCCATTTTCCTTTCATTCCTCTCCCACCACAGTTCATTACCCCAACCCTATCCCATCTTCTTTTCATTTCTCTCCCACTATTCCTCCATTCTCTCCCACCTTCCCGTGTTTTACCCTCTTGGCCTCCAGCTGTCCAAGTGATCCCGTGTGGCTAGATTATTTATCTTGACCTTTGGTATACGTATAATGGTGCAGCGAGTATACGCACAATTTCAAAGATTCAGACTGCCCAGGGAAAGGTCGAGCTAGGAAGGTCTCATACCCAACCTCCGTCATACGAACTGGTAACGACACACTGGGTCGGAGGATACAGCAGCACACACCAGATGAATTTTCCTGGATCACGGGTGCTATGTTCTCGGTACTCGTGAAATTGGTGCATCGTGACTCCTCTGGTATATCCAATTGCTTCTCTAGAGTATGTGAAGTTGTTGAGAAAGAGTTTTGGGGGTTAATAAGAATGGCGGAATACGCTTTGTCAGTCCTTCATACAATCTTATATCTTAAACCGTAAGATGTTCACAGACTATAGGAGATCAAGAGGCTGTGGGAGATCCACCTGACGTAGGAGATCCAAACACTCTAAGTTCATAGCAACTCGAACATCCACGAACTGTAGGTGATCCACATACTCTAGAAGAGTTACAGACTGTGGAGCATCCACAGACTGTAGGAGATCCACAAACTTTACAAGATTCACCAACTGTAAAAGATCCACAAACTGTTGGTGATCCACAGTCTGAAGGAGCTCCACAGACTGTGGCAGTTCCACAGACTATGGCAATTCCATAGACAGTAGGAATCCACATACAATTTGTGATACACAGACTATAGGTGATAAACAGACTCTAGGAGTTCCACAGACTGTAGGTGATAAGCTGAATATTGAAGATCCACATGTATGTAGATGATTCACATTTT
>NC_092261.1:18489645-18539645 GCF_036320965.1 Panulirus ornatus | reverse complement strand
AGTTATGTGCAGCTCCTCTCCGCTTGTGTTGTCCACAATTTCTAGATTCTATTTCCTATCCACAATGTGGCAAAGAACCTATGAAGAGTTTTGATCGAGTGAAATGTTCTCATATAACACAAGTACGTCAGTCATCTAAGAACTTTGCATCTACTACCGTAGGCATATGTCCACTAGGTTTGTTAAATACTTCTGAGATTTTCTCTATATGCTCTGTTCACAGAGTGTCAGATTTTTTTCTAAACTACTTATCTTCCGAAAAATAATATTTGCACAATAGAGCACACACACACACACACACACACACACACACACACACACACACACGGGTCATGTTAACGTGACCGGCTCAGGGTACCGTCTATACCAGTTACAACAGTCACTGCGACGTTTACACCAGTACATTTAGACGGTCAAAGCACTAAGTAGTCAGTCACAGTCACACCAGCGCACCCATATAGTCATCCCACAACACAGTCTGTAACAGCTAAACTAGTGAATGTTGACTCCAGCAGTCATGATGATAGTGAGACATCTGCATATCCTGAGTAGCAGTGTACAGTCTATAGCAGTGGTCGTGTGTGTAGCGTGAGAATGTGTAGTGTGTGTGTGTGTGTGTGTGTGTGTGTGTGTGTGTGTGTAGGTTGTGTAGTGGGTGTGTGTGTGTGTGTGTAGTAAGCGGTTGTGTAGTGGGTGTGTGTGTGTGTGTGTCGTAAGCGGTTGTGTAGTGGGTGTGTGCGTTGTGAGTGGGCGTGTGTTTAATGGATATGTGAGTGGCGGGAGGTTGTGTAATGGGCGTGTATGTCTTACACGTTGTGAGAGTCACAGCAGCGGAATAAGCACAGCCTCTTATAGTGTCAATTTCTTTTAACTATATCTTCTATACCTACTCATCTCTTATACTCAAAATTCATTTTCATGAAAAGGCATCGTAATGTAACGTATTCCCGGTATTCCGAGAGCAATACGTTTGATGAACTAAATTTGTCGTCTCGAAGACATGCCAGTCTCTCACAAGCATCTTCTGAGGAACTTACAGACGGCGGTGATAGCGAAGGCGTGGGCAGGTCTTACCCAGTGTATGGAAGGAGCACAGGACGCATGTTGAGCCTTCTGGTGGGTGGGGAGGGGGGAGGGGGAAAGGGAGAGAGAGATAGGCTAAGTCGTGAGTCTATTTGGCTGTGTAAAATGTGGTCCGCGGGGAATGTTGGTGCAGGAGATGGTTCGGGTTTGTTGGTGTTAGTGTGGGAGGTGGATTCTAGGTGTGTTGGTTGCTGTGTAGGAGGTGGACCGTGGGCTCACTGGTGGTGGTGTGGTCTGTGGGTTGAAGGTGGTGATGGTGTGGGAGGAGCGTTGTGGTTAGTGGTGTAGGAGATATTCCGCTGGTGGTGATGGGTGTGGGAGGACGGCCGTGGATTGTGGTGGTGTGGGAGGAGGGCTGTCAAAAGAAAGCCATGGGCGTGGTGATGGTGGTGGTGTGGCAGATGGGCCGTGGCCGTTGTGATGGATGGAGTGGGAATGGTGGGCGGTGGGGCAGAACTAAGGCCCGCGTGGCATCTGATAAAATATGCGTCTCGGGAGAAGTTCTCGGCGTCACACAGGAGACATTTGTGCCAGGTCGGCGATAACCCCTCTCGGCTCTCCCTTCCCTCCGTCAGGCACGTCAGTCATACTGTCTGCTTCTCGCATGAAATTGATTTCTCCCCGAACTCCTTACCTTTAGGGATTTTGTCATATAACTACTCCACAACGACCACCTATCTTCCCAGATAACCCATTAATAAGATGGATGATCAATCTGGCTTAAACTCTAATATATCCTGAACATTCCCTGAAGAGTTAAGGATTATCATAACCTGTAATAAGTTCCATGTATAACTAACTTTGATATCATATAACTAATCAAGTACACGGTGGTAGCCTACGATGGTAGTCTACAGTGGTAGCCTATGTTGGTCTTCTGCGGTGTTAGCTTACGATGGTAGTTTACAGTGGTAGCCTATGTTGGTCGTTTTCGGTGTTTGCCTACGATGTTAGCTTATAGTGTTAGCCTACGTTGTTAGCTTACGGTGTTAGCCTGATATTGTGGTCTACTTTAACACAGCTGTCCTATCATAGTAAGATTATTGCCATTAGTGTTAGTTATTGTCCTCTGGTGCTGCTTTCTTCAGAGCGTCACAGGAGGAGAAAACTAGTAGAGGTTGACAAGGAGTCCCTTCTATCCTCTGTAGGTCGCCCTCGGCACTCAGGAAGCAGACCACGTCCTCCCGGTGGAGCCACAGGTCATAAAATGCAGTGATGTTGCATGCGTGGCTATGTGGTGAAATTGCGAACGTCATACAAAAAGCTCAGACCACAAAAGACTTTAAGCCACAAAATGAGTGCGTTACACTCAAGCACAAAGTCAATGCAGATTGGTAGGCTATAATTACTGAAGCTTAATTAGCGTACAAGTCTGGTGTAATATCTGGTTCTGTAGGGTAAATGTCTCATTATGTAGTGAAAACTGGTCCTGTGAATATCTGGTCATGCAATATAAATGTCTGGTTAAAGGGTTTAGATATTCGGCTACGGAGTGTCAATTTCAGTTTAAGATGTGTAAATATCTGGTTATGGAGTGTGAATATCTGTTTAAGAAGTTTTACTGTTTGATTATGGAGCGTAGTAATATTCGCTTATGGAATAGAGATATCTATTCAGGAATCGTAAATTGTCTGAGCATGGAGTCGAAATGCCTCGATGTTGTACAGCCTTTGGTTTTACAATGTTAGGTTGTTTTTGATTGTACAGTTTCTGATTGTAACTCTAAAGGACTTCCATTCTTAATAAGAAAAAATCGTTAATAGGTGGTAGCCTAGGGCTAGCGCTAGCCTATGTTCCTTCAGTGGTAGCCCTCGGTCCCGTGGTCGTATCCTATGGTGTTAATCTACGGTGGCAGTATACAGTGGTAATTTACGGTGGTAGTCGACAATGGTAGTTTGCTGTGGTAGACACCTGTGGTAGCGTACTATGGTAGATGACGTTGGCAGCCTAGGGTGGTAACGTTAGTAAGGTATATTTTAGTCTGCGGTAGTAGTCCACAGTGTTAACCAGTGGTGGTAGTCTATGATGGTTGTTTACGATGTTAGGCTATAGTGGCAGTCTGCAGTTTTAGCCTACCATGGTAGCCTACGGTGGTAGTCTACGATGGCAGGCTACGGTTAGCAACCATGGTAGCCTACGGTGGTAGTCTACGATGGTAGGCTACGGTGTTGGCTTATCATGGTAGCCTACGGTGGTAGTCTACGATGGTAGGCTACAGAGTTTGCCTACCAAGGTAGCCTACGGTGGTAGTCTACGATGGTAGGCTATGGTGTTAGCGTACCTTGCAAGCTTACAGTGGTAGTCTTTGGTGGTAGTCTACGGCGGTACATTACGATGTTAGCCAACGTAAGTTGACTACAAAGTTAGCCTACGGTGGTAGTCTAAGATCGTATCTTACTGTGGTAGTCTAAGATCATAGCTTATGATGATAGCCTAAGGTTCAAAACCTCATGAAACCTATATCGATCAATGGAGATATATATATTATTCAGAGGCAGACGGACGAATCACGGTGGCGAGCTAAAAGCAATATTGCGAAAGCCCGTATAAATATTAATAGAGTCCGGAGAATCCCATGGTGTGAGTGTGTGTGTGTGTGTGTGTGTGTGTGTGTGTGTGTGTGTGTGTGTGTGCGCGCGCACTGGAGGCTGGTCGAACTTCCCAGAAATGAAACAGAAACAAACGAGTAATCTGTAGTACAAATTCTCAGCCACACGCATCCGTTCTCGTGGCTACGCCCAGCCATCATCGCGTAACTATCCAGTTATGATCATTTTTCTCAGACACGCGCTGTCGACCAGACGAAATTTTGCACTGGCGTGGTAACCGTGGCTCCTACTGAGTATATAAGCATAGACAGATACTTTGATAAAGAGAAACAGACCAATAACGTTGTACACCCTTCCCCACTTTCTCATTCCATGCGACGTCACTAAAAGGAATCGAGGAAACAGCAAATCAGCAAATTGTTTGCTGTAATGACTGTTAGTTAAATGATGGTCACTAGCGGAGGTATCCTGGGGTGGCAATTTACTGAAGATCTGTGTTACATCCACACTAACAGGACACAAAAATGATATCCAACACAAAGGGTAGAAATACTTAACAAGACCAAAATTCAGTACTGATCTTACTACAGTTCTGAGAAATTCTGTCAACTTTCAGCAGTTTTAGAAAGACCACAGTGTTATCACAACTGTTGCAGAATTAACAGGAACCTTTGCAAATAGTTACTGCTATGTACTTCTCTATCATGCGTAGTTGTTGAAATAAATCTCATTACAGTTGCGTTTGTACAGCAAGGTTCTGTAAAATGCTAGCTGCTTGTAATTTGAGCCTGATGAGATTTGACCGGTGTAGACCCCGTTGCCCATGGATGTGAGACGAAGGGTGTTCGATTACTTGTAATTGAATAGCTTTTTCCCTATTAGGGGCGATCATAGCCGAGCGGTTACAGTTCCTGTCAACCACGCAAAAGATCCTGGGTTCGTGTTCATATGCGCTGTATTCATGTTCATATACCTCCACTTTTGTACAATAAGGTTCTGCAAAATACTAGCTGCTTGTAACGTGAGCCTGATGGGTTTTGACCAGTGTAGACCCCGTTGTTCATGGATGTGATACAAAGGGTAATCGATTACTTGTAAACATTCATTTCTCTGTTAGGGGCGATCATAGCCGAGCGCTCAGTGCTCCCGAATACCATGCAAGAGGTCCTAGGTTCGAATCCTGGCTGTTGGAAGGCATTATGTGTTCTATGAAAGTGCGCGTTCACATGCACTATATTCATGTGTGTGTGTGTGTGTGTATGTATATATATATATATATATATATATATATATATATATATATATATATATATGTATATATATATATTACATACATATTTACCGTTTCCCGCGTTAGCGAGGTAGCGTTAACAACAGAGGACTGAGCCTTATAGGTAATATCCTCACTTGGTCCCCTTCTCTGTTCCTTCTTTTGAAACAAAAAAAGGGAGGTGAGGATTTCCAGCCCCCGCGCTCCCTCCCCTTTTAGTCGCCTTCTATGACACGCAGGGAATATGTAGGAATATATATCAATTCATTTATTATACTTAATCGTTGTTTCCAGCGTCAGCGAGACAGCGCCAGGTAACAGACGAAGAATGGCCGATCCATGCATATACATATAAATAAATGCCCATACACGCACATATACATAAGTATACATATCAATGTATACACATACGCATACACATACACAAAAATAAACACATATACACATGTACCAATTCACACTTGCTTGCCTTCATCCAATTCCTGGCACTATCCCACCCCACAGGAAACAACATCACTACCCCTTACTTCAGCGAGGTAACGCCAGAAAAGCAGACACAAAAGGTCACGTTCGTGCACCCTTAGTCTCTAGCTGTCATATGTAATGCACCGAAACCACAGCTCCCTAACGACATCCAGGCCGCACAGACCTTTCCATGGTTTACATCAGACTTTTCATTACATTACTTGATAAAGCAGACAACCACATACGTTGTAACACTTCCATTTCCATCACATCACCCTCCTCAAGAACTCAGAAATCACCCAAATCAGCAAATCCTTTCTTTGACTTTGAGTTAAATGATGTCACACGAGTATTGTCAATTTCTGAAATCTGTTACATCCCCTAACACGAAACATGATATCCAACCAGGTTCCCTTACAAGCCAAATTCAATACTGATTATCTTCAGAACAATTTTCAACTCCAGTTTTCCATGTTATCAAACTGTATCAAATTACGGACCCTTCAAACGTACTGCTACCTATACTGCTATTTTAAATTAATCTCATCAGTTGCTTTTAAATTCTTAAAACTCTACCTTTAAACTTGCACCGTTTATGAGTTTGTTAACCCGCTTGCAAAACCAGCATACGTATGTACTTTTCATCAGCGGCGATCAATACCGAGCAGTTACAAGCCTGTCAACCACAAAAGCTGGGTTCTTGTTCATTGCTCTATTCATGTCATATCTCCCTACAATCCCATCGCAAAATACTAGTTATAACAGCCATGGGTTTGACAGTAGACCCCGTTGTCAGCAATACAAGGAACGTCACTTGTAGAACATTCATTTCTCTGTTAGCGATCATACCATGCCTATCTCCCGATAATAAAGTTCCTAGCTTCGAATCCTGGCTGTTGAAGCAATTGTGTTCTATGACATCCACAGAGATTCATATCAACTTATTCATATGCCTTTCCGTTTCCTGATGCTACATACTAATATCCATTTCCTTTTTCTAAGTATTTCTCACATATACATATTATAAAATAATAAACATGATCGACATATTTCCTTTACCACTGTTAGGAGCGTAACAGCGACCTTGTCTTCTTCCCTAATCTGATGCTATCTGTACATGCTGTTTCACCCTGTCAACTTCAATACCCTCCCTTTAGTTTACCGGATACTCAACGCAGGACTTATACCTCTGTTAATTATAGATCACTTCACATGCCTTGGTTCAGCCTACGGACAGCGGGTTGACCCCGGTATAGTACATCGTTACAATTTACCCTGCTCCTTGCATTCCTCTCATCGCCCTGTATGTTCAGGCCCCGATCGCTCAAAATCTTTTTCACTCCATCATTCCATCTCCAATATGGTCTCCCGCTTCTCATTCCCTCCACCTCTGACACATATATCCTCACTCATTCTCTCCATGTGACCAAACCATTTCAAAACACCCTCTTCTGCTCTCTCAACCACTCTCTTTTTATTACCACACATCTCTCTTACCTTTTCATTACTTACTCGATCAAACCACCTCACACCACATATTGTCCTCAAACATCTCATTTCCAACACATCCACCCTCCTCCGCACAACTCTATCTATAGCCCACTCCTCGCAAACATACCCATTTTTGCTTTCCGAGATAATGTTCTCGCCTTCCACACATTTTTCAACACTCCCAGAACTTTCGCTCCCTCCCCCACACTGTAACTCACTTCCGCTTCCATGGTTCCATCCGCTGCCAGATCCACTCCCAGATATCTAAAACAATTCACATCCTCCAGTTTTTCTGTATTCAAACCTACCTCCAAATTGACGTGACCCTCAACCCTACTGTACCTAATAACCTTGCTCTTATTCATATTTACTCTCAGCTTTCTTCTTTAACAAACTCTACCAAACTCAGTCACCAGCTTCTGCAGTTTTTCACCCGCATCAACCACCAGCGCTGTATCATCCGCGAACAACACCTGGTTCACTTACCAAGCCCTTTCATCCACAACAGGCTGCATACTTGCCCCTCTCTCTAAAACTCTTGCATTCATCTCCCTAACAACCCCATCCATAAACAAATTAAACAGCCATGGAGACATCACGCACCCCTGCCGCAAACCGACACTCACTGAGAACCAATCACTTTCCACTCTTCCTACTCGTATACATGCCTTACATCCTCGATAAAAACTTTTCACTGCTTCTAACAACTTGCTTCCCACACCATGTATTCTTAATACCATCCACAGAGCATCTCTATCAACTCTATCATATGCCTTCTCCAGATCCATAAATGCTACATACAAATCCATTTGCTTTTCTAAGTATTTCTCACATACATTCTTCAAAGCAAACACCTGATCCACACATCCTCTACCACTTCTGAAACTACACTGCTCTTCCCCAATCTGATGCTCTGTACATGCTTTCACCCTGTCAATCAATACCCTCCCATATAATTTACCAGGAATACTCAACAGACTTATACCTCTGTAATTTGAGCACTCATCTTTATTCCCTTTGCCTTTTTACAATGGCACTGTGCATGCATTCCGCCAACCCTCAGGCACCTCACCATGATTCATACATACATTAAATATCCTTACCAACCAATTAACAATACAGTCACCCCCTTTTTTAATAAATTCCACTGCAATACCATCCAAACCTGCTGCCTTGCCGGCTTTCATCTTCCGCAAAGCTTTTACTACCTCTTCTCTGTTTACCAAATCATTTTCCCTAACCCTCTCACTTTGCACACCACCTCGACCCAAACACCCTATATCTGCCACTCTGTCATCAGACACATTCAACAAACCTTCAAAATACTCATTCCATCTCCTTCTCACATCACCACTACTTGTTATCACCTCCCCATTTACGCCCTTCACTGAAGTTCCCATTTGCTCCCTTGTCTTACGCACCCTATTTACCTCCTTCCAGAACATCTTTTTATTCTCCCTAAAATTTACTGATAGTCTCTCACCCCAACTCTCATTTGCCCTTTTTTTCACCTCTTGCACCTTTCTCTTGACCTCCTGTCTCTTTCTTTTATACTTCTCCCACTCAATTGCATTTTTTCCCTGCAAAAATCGTCCAAATGCCTCTCTCTTCTCTTTCACTAATACTCTTACTTCTTCATCCCACCACTCACTACCCTTTCTAAACAGCCCACCTCCCACTCTTCTCATGCCACAAGCATCTTTTGCGCAATCCATCACTGATTCCCTAAATACATCCCATTCCTCCCCCACTCCCCTTACTTCCATTGTTCTCACCTTTTTCCATTCTGTACACAGTCTCTCCTGATACTTCTTCACACAGGTCTCCTTCCCAAGCTCACTTACTCTCAGCACCTTCTTCACCCCAACATTCACTCTTCTTTTCTGAAAACCCATACTAATCTTCACCTTAGCCTCCACAAGATAATGATCAGACATCCCTCCAGTTGCACCTCTCAGCACATTGACATCCAAAAGTCTCTCTTTCGCACGCCTGTCAATTAACACGTAATCCAATAACGCTCTCTGGCCATCTCTCCTACTTACATAAGTATACTTATGTATATCTCGCTTTTTAAACCAGGTATTCCCAATCATCAGTCCTTTTTCAGCACATAAATCTACAAGCTCTTCACCATTTCCATTTACAACACTGAACACCCCATGCATACCAATTATTCCCTCAACTGCCACATTACTCACCTTTGCATTCAAATCACCCATCACTATAACCCGGTCTCGTGCATCAAAACCGCTAACACACTCATTTAGCTGCTCCCAAAACACTTGCTTCTCATGATCTTTCTTCTCATGCCCAGGTGCATATGCACCAATAATCACCCACCTCTCTCCATCAACTTTCAATTTCACCCATATTAATCGAGAATTTACTTTCTTACATTCTATCACATACTCCCACAACTCCTGTTTCAGGAGTATTGCTACTCCTTCCCTTGCTCTTGTCCTCTCGCTAACCCCTGACTTCACTCCCCAGACATTTCCAAACCACTCTTCCCCTTTACCCTTGAGCTTCGTTTCACTCAGAGCCAAAACATCCAGGTTCCTTTCCTCAAACATACTACCTATCTCTCCTTTTTTCACATCTTGGTTACATCCACACACATTTAGGCACCCCACTCTGAGCCTTCGAGGAGGATGAGCACTCCCCGCGTGACTCCTTCTTCTGTTTCCCATTTTAGAAAGTTAATACAAGGAGGGGAGGATTTCCGGCCCCCCGCTCCCGTCCCCTCTAGTCGCTTTCTACGACACGCGAGGAATACGTGGGAAGTATTCTTTCACCCCTATCCCCAGGGATAATATACATATATATATACACACACACACACACACACACACACACACACGCACACACACACACACACACACACACACACACACACACATACATATATATACATATGAAAAATGTAAGAAACAATTTAGAAAACAAACTTTTAGCTTGAAATGAATGAAAAAATGAACGTCACATAATGGTTCAACCTCTGGCTATGGAAAAGGAAACGTACAATTTATTCACACAAACGTCAATAGCAGTTCTCATCAATTTCACCACTGAATCAATAAGCTTCAATGTCTAAGCTACATTTTTCTCCAACTTCACTATTTTCTTGTCAAAACACCATGCATGAAAACTATCACTCCAGTAACACAACTATAAACATTTACTTCCCCTTTAGAAAGTTCTGGGGAAGTCTGTCTCGATACACTGCGGCGAGGCGACGCGACGCTGACACAGTCACTGTCACAATATCACTTCTGCCTCCTTCCAAGCGTTGTTTCAGGGAATAATTCCGGGTTGCTGAAGTGCCGCATAGGCTGGCACGATAGCCCGGGCCACATCGAAGACGTTATGAGCCCGGCCGTTGTCCACAGATTCGAACGCAGCGTCGAGTCTCCTTTAACTTCTTTATATAACCAAGATATAGAACAGTCTTGGAATTCAAAATCCAGTCACTCTCTCCATTGTCATTAAAGCCATGGTATATGATGTAGGTTGGGAGGCTGGTATTTAAGGGAGAATGGTTGAGGTTGTCTAAATCTTCAGGCAATAGGCGGTAGTAGTCCCTGTCTCCTGGGTTGGACCCGCAAGAAACGTAGTCAAGATGATGGACGTCATTATGTGTTGAGCTGACACTGTGGGTTGCTCCCTTGCCAATCGTGTACTCAAACCCGTATCTTATCAGCCGGTGTCGTGGCCAGGACGTCCCAGTGCCATGCAGGACCTATGTGTACGCTTGTTGGTAGCTGTTTGTGGCGCTGCCCGTCATATTCTGTCTGTGAACGCTGTCTCTCTTCAAATATATATATATATATATATATATATATATATATATATATATATATATATATATATATATATATATATATATATATCATTTCTTTTTAGTGTGCATAATCGCCAGGAAACAGACGAAGAATGATCCATCCACTCATATACGCATATACATATATAAACGCCCATAGGCGCACATATAAGTACACATATGTAGATATTACATACATGCACCTGTACATATTCATACTTGCTTGCCTTCATCCATTCCTGTCGCTGTCCCACCCCTCAGTAAAACAGCATCGCTATACCCTTCTTAAGGTAGCGCGAGGAAAACAGACAAATAAAGGCCACATTCGTTCACACTAAGTCTCTAGCTGTCATTCAGAATGCATATATATATATATATATATATATATATATATATATATATATATATATATATATATATATATATATATATATATTTCTTTCTTTCAAACTATTCGCCATTTCCCGTGTTAGCGAGGTAGCGTTAAGAACAGAGAACTGGGCCTTTAAGGGAATATCCTCACCTGGCCCCCTTCTCTATTCCTTCTTTTGGAAAATTAAAAAAAAAAAAAAAAAAATAAGAGGGGAGGATTTCCAGCCCCCCGCTCCCTCCCCTTTTAGTCGCCTTCTACGACACGCAGGGAATACGTGGGAAGTATTCTTTCTCCCCTATCCCCAGGGATAATATATATATATATATATATATATATATATATATATATATATATATATATATATATATATATGTATATATATATATATATATATATATATATATATATATATATATATATATATATATATATACATATATATATATATATATATATATATATATATATATATATATATATATATATATATATATATACATATATATATATATATATATATATATATATATATATATATATATATATATATATATATATATATATATTAAGTTAAACAACCATGGTTGTTTAAATTATTTATGGATGGGGTAGTTAGGGAGGTGAATGCAAAAGTTTTGGAGAGAGGGGTAAGTATGCAGTCTGTTGTGGATGAGAGGGCTCACTGAGTCAATTGTTGTTCGCTAATGATACGCTATGGTGGCTGATTCGGGTCACAAACTGTAGAAACTGGTGGCTAAGTTTGGTAGAGTGTGTGAAGGAAAAAAGCTGAGAGTAAATGTGAATAAGAACAAGGTTATTAGGTACAGCAAGGTTGTGGGACAAGTCAATTGAGAGGTAAGTCTGAATGGAGAAAAACTGGAGGAAGTGAAGTGTTTTAGATATCTGGAATTGTATTTGGCAGCGGATGGAACCATGGAAACGGAAGTGCGTCACAGGGTGGGGGTGGAGGCGAAGGTTCTGGGAGCGTTGAAGAATGTGTGGAAGGCAAGAACATTATCTCAGAAAGCAAAAATGGGTATGTTTAAAGGAATAGTAGTTCCAACAATATTTTATAGTTGCGAGGCGTGTGCTATAGATAGGGTTGTGTGGAGGAGGGTAGATGTGTTGGAAATGAGATGTTTGAGGACAATATGTGGTGTAAGGTGGTTTGATCGAGTAAGTAATGAAAGGGTAAGAGAGATATGTGGTAAGAAAAAGAGTACGGTTGAGAGAGCAGAAAAGGATGTATTGAAATGGTTTGGTCACATGGAGAGAATGAGTGAGGAAAGATTGATAAAGGGGATATATGTGTCAGAGGTGGAACGAACGAGGAGGAGTGGGAGACCAAATTGAAGGTGGAAGGATAAAGTGAAAAAGATTTTGAGCGATCGGTGCCTGAACATGCAGGAAGGTGAAAGGCGTGCAAGGAATAGAGTGAATTGGAACGATGTGGTATACCGGGGTCGACGTGCTGTCAATGGATTGAACCAGGGTATGTGAAGCGTCTGGGGTAAACCATGGAAAGTTTTGTGGGGCCTGGATGTGGAAAGGGAGCTGTGGTTTCGGTGCATTATACATGACGGCTAGAGACTGAGTGTGAACGAATGTGGCCTTCGTTGTCTTTTCCAAGCGCTACTCGCGCATGAGCGGGGGGAGGATGTTGTCATTTCATGTGTGGCGGGGTGGCGACGGAAATGAATAAAGGGAGCAAGTATGAATTATGTACATGTGTATATGTCTGTGTATGTATACATATGTATGCATTGAAATGTATAGGTATGTATATGTGCGTGTGTGGACGTGTATGTATATACATGTGTATGTGGGTTGGTTGGGCCATCCCTTAGTCTGTTTCCTTGCAATACCTCGCTGACGCGGGGGACAGCGACAAAGTATAATAAATAATAAATATATATATATATATATATATATATATATATATATATATATATATATATATATATATATATATATATATATATTGCTAAATCGCTTAAAGACTCACGATAAAGTAAGAATAAATCAACAACACACAAAGCTTGTCGAATCCTCCCCACAAACATTTCTTCTCGACGAAAATTCCAGACGAAAAACATAACTCCTGAGTAAATCCGCTGTGGGAGAGAGGGAGAGAGAGAATCAAATCCTCCTTTTATAAAGACGAACGTAATTGTTTCGTAAAACAAAAGCAAATCGGATTTGTACCTTCACCTATAACAGCACGAGTCAGTGAGTCGCAGATGGGTTTACATGTGATGTTTATGTTTTGCCTGCAAGCTACCAAAATGTGTGTAATTAAAGCAAAATTTATCATAAGTAGGTACGGAATGATGTCCCATATCATCTGATCAAACTATTCGTTACATGCTTAGAAATAATGATAGTAATGCTAATAATGATAATGATAATAATAATAATAATAACAATAATAATAATAATAATAATAATAATAATAATAATAATAATAATTTTTTTTTTTTTTTTTTTTTTGCTTTGTCGCTGTCTCCCGCGTTTGCGAGGTAGCGCAAGGAAACAGACGAAAGAAATGGCCCAACCCACCCCCATACACATGCCTTGATTTAACCCACTGACAGCACGTCAACCCCGGTATACCACATCGCTCCAATTCACTCTATTCTTTGCCCTCCTTTCACCCTCCTGCATGTTCAGGCCCCGATCACACAAAATCTTTTTCACTCCATCTTTCCACCTCCAATTTGGTCTCCCTCTTCTCCTCGTTCCCTCCACCTCCGACACATATATCCTCTTGGTCAATCTTTCCTCACTCATTCTCTCCATGTGACCAAACCATTTCAAAACACCCTCTTCTGCTCTCTCAACCACGCTCTTTTTATTTCCACACATCTCTCTTACCCTTACGTTACTTACTCGATCAAACCACCTCACACCACACATTGTCCTCAAACATCTCATTTCCAGCACATCCATCCTCCTGCGCACAACTCTATCCATAGCCCACGCCTCGCAACCATACAACATTGTTGGAACCACTATTCCTTCAAACATACCCATTTTTGCTTTCCGAGATAATGTTCTCGACTTTCACACATTTTTCAAGGCTCCCAGAATTTTCGCCCCCTCCCCCATCCTATGATCCACTTCCGCTTCCATGGTTCCATCCGCTGCCAGATCCACTCCCAGATATCTAAAACACTTCACTTCCTCCAGTTTTTCTCCATTCAAACTCACCTCCCAATTGAATTGACCCTCAACCCTACTGTACCTAATAACCTTGCTCTTATTCACATTTACTCTTAACTTTCTTCTTTCACACACTTTACCAAACTCAGTCACCAGCTTCTGCAGTTTCTCACATGAATCAGCCACCAGAGCTGTATCATCAGCGAACAACAACTGACTCACTTCCCAAGCTCTCTCATCCCCAACAGACTTCATACTTGCCCCTCTTTCCAAAACTCTTGCTTTCACCTCCCTAACAACCCCATCCATAAACAAATTAAACAACCATGGAGACATCACACACCCCTGCCGCAAACCTACATTCACTGAGAACCAATCACTTTCCTCTCTTCCTACACGTACACATGCCTTACATCCTCGATAAAAACTTTTCATTGCTTCTAACAACTTGCCTCCCACACCATATATTCTCAATTCCTTCCACAGAGCATCTCTATCAACTCTATCATATGCCTTCTCCAGATCCATAAATGCTACATACATATCCATTTGCTTTTCTAAGTATTTCTCACATACATTCTTCAAATCAAACACCTGATCCACACATCCTCTACCACTTCTGAAACCACACTGCTCTTCCCCAATCTGATGCTCTGTACATGCCTTCACCCTCTCAATCAATACCCTCCCATATAATTTACCAGGAATACTCAACAAACTTATACCTCTGTAATTTGAGCACTCACTCTTATCCCCTTTGCCTTTGTACAATGGCACTATGCACGCATTCCGCCAATCCTCAGGCACCTCACCATGAGTCATACATACATTAAATAACCTTACCAACCAGTCAACAATACAGTCACCCCCTTTTTTAATAAATTCCACTGCAATACCATCCAAACCTGCTGCCTTGCCGGCTTTCATCTTCCGCAAAGCTTTTACTACCTCTTCTCTGTTTACCAAATCATTTTCCCTAACCCTTTCACTTTGCACACCACCTCGACCAAAACTCCCTATATCTGCCACTCTATCATCAAACACATTCAACAAACCTTCAAAATACTCACTCCATCTCCTTCTCACATCACCACTACTTGTTATCACCTCCCCAGGTAGTGGTGATGTATATATATATATATATATATATATATATATATATATATATATATATATATATATATATATATATATATATATACACACACATTTACATAATTCATACTGTCTGCCCTTATTGATTCCCGTCGCCACCCCGCCACACATGCAATAACAACCCCCTCCCCCCGCATGTGCGCGAGGTAGCTCTAGGAAAAGACAATAAAGGCCACATTCGTTCACACTCAGTCTTTAGCTGTCATGCATAATGCACCGAAACCACAGCTCCCTTTCCACATCCAGGCCCCACAGAACTTTCCATGGTTTACCCCAGACGCTTCACATGCCCTGGTTCAATCCATTGACAGCAAGTCGACCCCGGTACACCACATCGTTCCAATTCACTCTATTCCTTGCACGTCTCTCACCCTCCTGCATGCTCAAGCCCCGATCACTCAAAATCTTTTTCACTCCATCTTTCCGCATCAAATTTGGTCTCCCACTTCTCGTTCCCTCCACCTCTGACACAAATATCCTCTTTGTCAATCTTTCCTCACTCATTCTCTCCATGTGACCAAACCATTTCAAAACACCTTCTTCTGCTCTCTCAAGCACACTCTTTTTATTACCACACATCTCTCTTACTCTTTCATTACTTATTCGATCAAACCAACTCACACCACATATTGTCGTCAAACATCTCATTTCCAGCATATATATATATATATATATATATATATATATATATATATATATATATATATATATATATATATATATATGTATATAGATACTCTAGATTACCAATGCTGCCACTACGCTCTTCCTGCGCAAGGTCTGTTAGTGATCTCTACCATTCGACTCACTTCCTGAATACTGGCACTTCTCTTCCATGGACTTTGGGATATATCTTTTCGTAGCCATAAGTATCCACCAAACATACGTAATGAAGTCTTTCTTTTCTAAACCTTCATTTCATGGCTTTACTTCTCCTCCGTGCATAGCTTCGCTTTCGGCCATTCCATACGGCTAGCTGCTGATGGAGCGGCTTTCCGCTCATATTGTGTTACCGTTGGTGCCTGTCTTCACATCGCCTACCTTCCTTCCTTCTCTCCAAGAATGATCTTTCTTTAATCTCGAGCGCCATTTTCTCTTACGCTGATGAATCCCCTGAACACACTTTGGGTCGCTTCCCCAACACTTTTTCTTCCCATCACTAGTTCTTTTTCTTACACTGAACATATTTCTTTCACTGATTTTAAACTATGCTACATCTTGAAGTGGGAAAGAAGTAACTTGGTTGACTTCAATACTACAAAAACGCAATCTCTACCTATATCTTTCTGAATCTCACTCGTTAACCATTATCAAATTTCAAAACACAAAAATTTAATCTCTCTAGAACACCATACATATATTGGGCATACAGTAACCATATCCTCAAGTCAAGCCTAGATACATCACATTATAAACATTAGGGAATCTGGGTATTTTGAACATTCACCATATTCATTTTCCTTGTGAGCAGATACTTCTCACCTACAGGAACTCTATTCGCTTCAGTCGAGTGGAGTCAAACGATTCATCTCATTAACTCTCATGCTATACCTGTTTTCAGTCATCTCTTTCCGTCTGTCCTGATATTGCTGCGTTCTCTATGTTTTACAAGTGTTTTTTTCGACCACTTTTTCTAGTGGGCGATTTGTCTGTGTCCCATCCATTAAGATACTGGTTGCTATCTCCCATAGCTTCTCTGTGGAAACAAACCTCACCAGGTTTGACCGTTGTGATATATCCTCCTTTCCTCAAACAACGAATCCATAACATACCCTTCCTTCCTTCCTTTGTCTTTCCGTCTTCGTTTCCACCTTAATCCTTTCATCCGAAATGACCACTTTAAGAGTATATCCTTGTCCATTCATTATCAGCTTCCATGAAAAAAAAAAGAAAGCTGTTGGAATTCAAACTTAAATGTTTCAGGTGTTGTTCCTACTGCACTTGACACGATTCATGTGTCTTAATTTGAGAAGGAGAAACTGTTTCGTTCTTTTATGCATCCGTGTTAAGTTTTTTAAAGTGCATATTCTCCAGACCGAGGTGCTTAACCCAGAGAGTGAAACTGAAATAGTGCCACGGACTTTCACATTACTATCAAAAACATATACGAAAAAACGGAACGGCACAAAAAGATAAAAGTTGGCGATCCTATGAAAAGAATATTCTGCAATAAGCTACTTCTGTCCTCATACTTCAGTGAAACCATTCCTTTACATCATCTGAAAATGATTCAACTCGCAGTCTAAGTCAAGAAAAATATACGACTAGACAGCAACCTGTGGCCATTCTATACCAAGGTTGCGCCTGGGTGAACCTCCAAACAAACGCTATCATCAACGTTGCATAAAACCAGCTCTGCCGCACCTATGTGTCTTTAAGACGTTCCCTCGGTTTACTTGGCTTGCGGCTGCTTCTTCAAGAAACAGTCTGAGGAGCAGGGTCGTCTCTAAAGGGAGCGACATACTTATTAGCACATCAGTTGCTCACGTCGCAGCAGACTCACACCAACGACGCAAGTCTTTTGAAGTAGTACCTTTAGATTTTGTTTGACCATCCTGTGCTAAAACTGTCTTCTATTTAAAGTTTGACGAACATCAGCAACATCAGACAGTAAAGTTAAGTCGATAACATCGTGTCAAAATGAGGTGCTTCCTGATGACGTCAGTCGGATTCGAATGCTGTCCGGCACTCTACCGTGCACTAGGAGTTAGTCCAACATTTCAGCATCCTCGCAGTATGTGTGAGACGTGGCAAAAGTATTCAGAAATGTCTCATGACCTTTGGATTCTGGCTTAGAATTAAAGAACCTCCTCTTTATCACGAAGGACACTCAAGAGTCTACAGCTAGATTTCCACAGTCTGCGAACGAAATATTAGATCATCAGTCAAGACAGTAGTGGATATAGAATTTCCTAATGATGTCCCAAAACATATTCGTTTTGCCATCCCAGCCATGTCCAGCCAAGTGAAACTAGGGACATTATGAGACTGAGATCACAACCCTACCTCACTCCATGTCTACAAGTAGAAATCAGATGTGTCATCATGACCCTTGGGCAGTGAATTTTCTTAACCGTTAAATGCTCTAGACTAGAGACATTGCATGCATTCGAAAAACTTGTGTATAGATTTGTACATATATGTATATATATATATATATATATATATATATATATATATATATATATATATATATATATATATAGAGAGAGAGAGAGAGAGAGAGAGAGAGAGAGAGAGAGAGAGATGCACAGACCACACAGACCCAAAGTCCAAGAGAAGTGGTCTGGCGTTAGCACTACTTGGGAAAAAATTGCAGTCCCCTTACAACAAGAGAAGAAAAGGATAGCGAAGCAAGGGCTCTCTCCTCACCCTCCATTCCATCCGGCACATGTCGGACGAAAAACAGTTAAGAAAATATACCTTGTAGGATTGATATGCACGAGGGAGATTTTTATAGGAATATCTTAATGTAGATTGAACATAGATATGTCATCATGCCTGTATAATTCCGGATGATGAAGAATGATACAATGATTCTTACTCTCTCAAAGCAGGTGAAACGGGTTGATCAATGTTGGCATGTTACTGTAGCACGGTCAGGGAAAGATCAGCGGTTGAAAAGGTAACATGATATATCACTGCGTATGATGACTGATTAAATGAATTATTCAGTATCGAAGAGTGACAAGTGATGATCAAGCCTAATTATGAAAATATTAAGGGTGTTGCATTGAACAGCATTTTCTGGGATCTCATTCCACGCCTCAGTAATGTCGTTGGTAAATGAATATTTCACACAGTCCACATGAACTCGGTTACTTCTAAATTCTAATCCATTTTCTCTCGTCAGTAACGCTGGCGCTACAGTAATGAAATGTTCAATATCGACGTTGTAGAATCCTTTAATTATTTCAAAACATTCTATTAATTTGCCCCAGAGCCGTTTCTTGCTTAGGGAGAACAAGTTTAATTATCCCAGTCTCTCCTGATAAAGTTTGTTACGTAAGGAAGGAATCAATTTAGTTTCTCTTCGATGCGCTGCTTCTCATTTAAGAATATCCTTGCTTTAAATAATGGACCCAAAACTGTACTACATATTCGAGGTATGGTCTAACTAGACTTCACTACAGTGGCAATACCACATCCTTGCTCTTGTACGTAAAGTTTTTGTTTATAAATCCCATCACCCTATTTTCTTTCATAGCAAGTTCATTGCAGCGCTGTGAGAATCTGAAGTTATTGGATACACAAGGAATGTCCTTTATCTTGTGACTCATCAGTTCATATTCAACTTTTTTTAAGGCATGTGTGTGTGTGTGTGTGTGTGAGAGAGAGAGAGAGTGAGAGAGAGAGAGAGAGAGAGAGAGAGAGAGAGAGAGAGAGAGAGAGAGAGAGAGAGAGAGAGCACAAACAAGCAAACATGATATAATTCATACGAAGAGGAAACAGACATAAATGTGGAGGCACATATTTCACAAAACCTGGGTCGCCGGAATAACTCCGTGGTACAGGGTTGAGTGGCCGGAGGCGGACCAGAGGTCGGGCTGGACGTCGTGTTGTACCCCGGCCGACCATTATATCTTGCCAGCGGCCACCACCGCTCCTGCTGCTGCTGCTAGTGGCCAAGACCACCGCATCACCGCCACCTCCGCTACCCTTACCTGCTGGTAGTGGTGGCTAAGACCAACCCCCCATCACTGCCACCTCCGCTGCTCTTACCTCCCCAGAGTTTGTTCCTTCCCCCTCTTCCCCCCCGATTTCCTTCCCCCTTCCCCACTCCCTTCTCTATCCTCTTTGCCGCACCATTGGACACTGCTAGGTAACGGACGGAAAGCAAAGGAAAACGCCGAAGTTTGGCTCGTTAGGTGAACTTTTCACTGTACCGGTTTTGATGGAATGAAAGAAAAACTATTTTCCTCTATAGAACAGCATCTGTTGGTGTATATTCCTTGTCGCAAAGGTCATATTGCCGTCTGGGTGATGCCTTTATGTAAAGTCATTGATGCGTTATTGTTGAACTGATGGACGCTTCGCTACAGTCTAGTTTCATTAATTGAAAGTTCCCTTGTAATCCGATTAGAGTTCTTTTATGAAGTCTGATCAATGCCTGACCTGCGTTTGATACGCGGAGTGATCAGTGGTTCACAGGATTATGCAATCATCGTTCACGCGTTGGTGTGTATACGTGTTCACAAAAATGGTCTGACCGGATCCCTCAGATATAATAACGTGACCTTTGACCTGACCCAAAGGGGTTTCAGGTCAAGAACCAGACCATCATACTCAAAGGTGTTACCCTCGTGCTTAAGATAGTTAATGCATACTATGGTAAATGTTATCAGTATGGAAGTGTAATGGTTTATAGTACTGAAAGACAGATTTAGATCTAATCTACGTTCAAAATGATGGTTTAGCTTTACCTTTGGTGCCCTAATGAATATCATTCTGACTGATGAACTAATATTTTCCTAGTCTAATCAGCACAAATACAGTGGTATCATCAATGTGTACAAGTTTTTTTTTATCCATCTTGGATATTTCTCGAGAAATTTCATCTCACTATTGAGGATAATCAAGAGAGGGTATGACGGGATAGGTTTATTTGATGATACATGCATGTGGTCGCTCAGCATACATATGTTTTGTACTTGTGTTTCTACAATGTGGCATAGAATGAAATGTGAAGAGCTTGACACTTTATGATGCTGTAGAGGTCTACAGATGAGTTAGTGCACCCGGACATAGTATAATGAGTAGCTTTATCACTATTCCTTGAATGATCTGATCGAGATGGTTTTGAGTGATTTGATATCTATCATTACGTGGTAACAGGAATAATTACAGTATGGTATCAACAATCTTTGGGTTGAGGATGGTGTTATTAACACAAATACTGCTATTTGACAGAAAAATATGATAACTTATCGGGATTTGACCCCATGGGGTAAATTGGTCTGAGCATTATTTGTGGTTATGGATAACGTGTTTTAATGGAAGACATTGGCGAAGATGCATCACACTTGCTTGACTGATTAGTGCGACTTCCGTAAAAGTGTGCGAGCATTTGAAGAAGTATGATAATGCTGAACGATTCCTAATACGAAAGTCACTGGGAACTTGTTCAGATAAGTTGAAAACGCGCACCATTGCTCAAATAGATTTCAAGTTCAGTAAACATTCTTTTGTCCAAATTTTATTTTAAATTTTTGCGATACATTCCGTCACTAAAAGACAATGAACTTGGAGACAAACCATCGACCTGCTGCTGGAGGTCACTGCTTAGGATACTCAATTCATCAGCTCAGTCGCAGCCTTATTTCCATCCTCATCTTTACCTCATCCTAGGAAGAAGGGAGTTTCAGCAGCCATAGTCTCCCTCTCCAGCCAGGATATACACGATCATCTACACCTCCTGTCACAAAATTTGTCTGAGGATGAGAAGAATTCACCCCAACACTTTCGCACCCAGTCCCACAGCACTAAGATAGGGATGAAAAGTGGGCTGGGTTGTATATTGTTTCCTCAGTCTCCCACACAGCCACTAATGCCCCACCCCAACTCACAACCACAATCCTGGGATGGATGTCACTGAGTCTATACGGATTCAGCTTCCTCCTCCTTCCGGACGGGGAATGATTCCTCACCCCGTACATCCCACTAGGCCCTGTAGTCCCTGGCTACAGACCCTCACCTCAGGTAGCCTTGTATCGCCATTTGTAAGTCATATTCCCAGGCCTCACCTTTATCACCGACTTTTGACCTCACTCTTATATGTCAGCTAAGGAACTAAAGATAAGGTCATTGAATAAATCATGGTGATGTCTCAAAATGTGTAATACAATGAAGAATGATAGCAGATGTAATCACTACACTAACAGAATGAAAGACATCCTGTCACTCAGATACGCTGTAGTGTAGAAGAGATGAATAAATCAGTTGATAAACATGAGTAAAGACCAAATTTGGTGTTGGATGTGTTGAACGGTTGAAGAATATACAGAACGTTTGAACAAAACGTCATTTTATTATCTTTCTCCTCTACACAAACGCGGGAACTGAGACTTCAAAAATAGTGAAAGGTGCCGCTGTGAGAACCAATAAAGCTCGCAGACCACCGAGGGAAAATGTTTATACCATAGGGAGAAAAATCCAGCCTTTGGAGACATACCTCCTGGCTAGTTATATTCCCGGCTATTTTTCGAAAAGTCTGAGCTCGAAGTGTATAAGTTCCGCCCACTTCTGCAGCGCGGAATGGAAATACTGAAAATCCCTAAAATATTCTGAAAAGCCGGAGTGTAGGTCAGACTTATATAGAAAATGGATATTGAATCTCATTCTTATGAACTGCAGTCGTAATAGGCCAGATATTGTTAATATTTTTCTTATGGGAGACTTGGACACATATTCTTGCAATCCTATGGTTGTCTTGCATTAGTTTGTGACAGCTTTCAGTGCGCTGAAGTGTCTCGGTAAGATAGAAATAAACAGCAGTGTGTCTCCATGTGTTAGTGTGAGGTTGTCGTCCAGCCTTTGTCCACAGACCACTCCCTACGTTTCATAAAGTTTTGTCGTGTTTTATCATCATCCTGACAAAGAACGCAACAAAATATCTTCACCTTTCGCCATAACGATCTATTCACATTGACTCCTGTGCTGTTTCTCCACAAATACACTTTCCCATCACTGACGCTCCACATTCACACTATCCCCATCACTGGCACTCCCCACGCACACTAACCGCAACACTGGCACTTCCCATCCACAACGTTACTATCCTCTACATTCGGTAAGTTCCAAACTTTTACTGTTTTCTAACTGCACCTTCCTCACCTCCAACATCATCACGCGTATTCCTCATCCCTATCCTGCACCACTCCAATATCTAATACCTCATCCTTTATCCACATTATCCTCAAACGGACATCTTCCCCATTTCTACTGTCTGCTCACCATAATTTCTCCTCACTCACAGTTCACATCCTCCCCGGTACTCGCCACTCCTTGCCGCCTCGCCTTCTCACCCTAGTACCAGATGTCCCCTTTTGTGAGGGAATAAGTCGTCTGGTACCATGAAGAGCCTGTGGAACGCAGTCCTCCTCCCCCTCGCTATCTCCCCTCTTCATCTCCAGTCTAGGTCTACAGCCTTCCCTTGTCTCGCACCATCTTTCTGCTCAATTTACTCTGTCGTCTTCGCGTCGCCTTGCGATCTTTCTCTTGAATTCTTCCTCTCTTGCCTTCGCGTCGCTCCTTTTCATTTGTCATTATCACCACTTGTTCACTACATGGCCAGCAGTCTCTCTCTCGAATCTGTGTGGGAAGTTCTCTGATGTATCGTCGGTAATTTTTTTTTTCATTTTTAAATTCTCCCAGTGGATCATTGGCATTCAAGCCATTTACTAGTCTGGTATCATTATCCCTGCTCAGCAGGCATCATCTGCTTCATTTTCTGTTATCATGAACGTTATCAGTAGTGGCTGTCTTGCCGTTATCACCACGTGTTCTCCAGGTCTATTGTTGATACCGTCTTATTCAAGTTTAGAGTCACAGTTCAGACCCTTGTGATCTCTGGGGTTTATCATTTCGAGTGTGTGTGTGTGTGTGTGTGTGTGTGTATGCGTCATTACCTATCTATAATCACTCATATGTACTGCACGGGGAGGGAGTTTTACACTCATGGGGCCCCATTTCTTGAGCATTCTCTACTATCATACTTCTTACGTTAATGTATGCTGTCTACTTTAACAATGTCCTCAGTCACTCTGTTTTATTCATCCATCACTCTTATACTACAAAAGTAATTCTTTAAATCATTTCTGAAAAGACGTCTTGTTTAATTTCATGCAATGTCTTTTGGTTGCTCTGTTCCGATATCTTTCGAAGATCTGTCCACTGTCCACGTCATCGATCTGTTTTAAAAACTAAAAAAGCTGTGATTAAGTCACCCCTCACTCTTCTTTCTTTCAAGGTGGTCTGATTCAAAGCGTTTAGCATTTCCCTGCAACTTTAATTTCTTAATTTTGATATAATTTTTGTTGTCGTCCTCTGGACCTCCTCTATTAGCTCTCTATGTTTTCTAAGGGCAGAGACCAAACTTGAGAAGCACATTCTAGCTTTAGATATGAACAGTCTGCTAAATATTTCCTTGTCCATATACTAAAAGATTATTCTGATATTTGTCAGCAGACAATTTTACCTCTCAGCTATTCTCTTACTATGGGACTCTGGCGAACAATTACACTGAGTCCTACTTTTAATCTGACCCATCTTCATTACTCTGCATCTACTCAGGATAATTTTCCTTAACCCGTATCAGACCAACTTTGGATTCTGTATAGGTCCCCTTGTGAGCTGATGTAATCCACCTTACTTTTTCTTCACTCATGACTCTGAAACTATCAGCAACTATATTCAGTTAGCCCTCATACATTCAAGCAAGTCATTCATAGATTAGGAAGAGTAATGGTCACAGAATAAAACCCTGTTGTACTCCACTGCTCACTCTGACTCCGGGGAAGGTTCCTCTGACATGAAGGAGTTTCGCCCTGGTGATACGGTACAGTGCCAAATGCTTTCTATGAAGCCAAACACAAAGACTCCACCCAGCCTACCCTTTTTCTACGGCAGAGCTTACTCCCTCGAAGAAATATTAGTACTTTGTTACAGATGACCTTTTCCTTAAAACGTGCTGTTTCTCACTGAGACGATTTGACCTCCGTAGAATGTCATCCCTTTGCTTTATGATTATCTTTTCCAAAACCTTACACACTACACTAATCAGTGAGCTTCGTCTGCATTTCAGCGTCTGTTCTCGGTTTCCTTTCTTATAGATAGGTATGAAGTCTGTCCTTTTCCATTCCCCTGGCATTCTGCCTCTCCAGCGACACCTTGAACAGTATTCACAGTATTCCAAGAGGTTTATCTCGTATAACTACACATATCTACAGCATATGGTGAAATATGGTCAAGATCATGAGCTTTATATGGGTGAAAACCTTTAAGAATTCTGTTGATGTGTTTGATAGACAGTCTAATGTCTTCTAAAGCCTCCACATCCCGTCTCACTGGTGTTGGGGCTACAGTGTCTTCCACTGAGAAAATAGTTTAGAACTTTTCCTTCAGTTAGTCACATATCCTTACGTTATCTTTTGTGTGTGTGTGTGTGTGTGTGTGTGTGTGTGTGTGTGTGTGTGTGTGTGTGTGTCTGTATGTAGGATCACTATTTGACTATTTGTGGGTTCCGGGGAGAGAGTTTTCCACTCATGTTGACCAGTCTTCATTCCTATGTAACTTTACATACACGCATCCCCCAACCTAAGCCAGGTACCCATTTATTGACCAGCCGTAAGGGGAGGATGGGCACCTAATCTGAGTGTAGGCCGACTGCCACGCCCAGGATTCGAACCCATGTGAGTTCGACCCCGGACTGGTCCATGGTGACCCATGGCCCGTAATTTTCTTTTTTTGTGTGTGTGTGTGTGTGTGTAATTACCTACCTATCTATACAGAACAAGGAGGGAGTTTTGGTCTGATAGTCACAATTCTTGAACTTTAGCAAATACAATCTTAAACTTTTGCATGCCGTCAGCTTTTACATCACCAATTAGCTCATTACATTCATTCGCTGCTCTGACTCAATAAAAGCTTAAATGCATACTTTTACATATCGGTAGTAACATTCGAAAGAGCTGATAATAATTTCTGTTGACCTAAAGCCAAGTAAACAGTACAGAGAAGCAGTTAAAATGGCTAACAAAATTCAAATTCTAAGATTCATAGGAAGTGCCTTCAAATTAAAGTCTAGGGAAATCATCTTTACTCTTTACAGGTTAACTGATGTCACCTTATTTTCAATATTGCGTTCAGTTTGGGTCACTCTAACTGAAGAAAGACAATGACCGAGTGAGAGTACAGCGCTAACCCACCAATATGATTCCCGCACTGAGAAACAAATTTCATGAGGGCCGACAAAACGACTTATTTTAGAAAAGAGGATCGTTAACACACGAATTGATTTATCGATTAGAGTTGTTGAAAGCAGTGCTATAGATACGCGAAAGAACAACACTGACAGATATTTGGCTTCAAGTTCACGACTAATGTTATCTGCATCTTCTTAGCCACATAAAAAGTTTGCAGGTTTTCTCTTTGAATCATCCGTATGCCCTACTGCTCTTACCTCAGTACTCTGTAAGTTTCTGATATCTTCCGCTACTACGAACAGCTTCGAAAGGACTTAGTAGTTTGTTGCATTACTTTACATTTACTCATGTGGAATACCTTCCACCGCGTATCAGAGCAACTCCATAGGTTGTCTACGTAGATTCCCTTGTAAATTGATGCAATCCTCACCATTTTCTACTACGATCATGAAATTGACTTCATCCACAAATATTTTCAGCTGGCAGATCAATTGCATAGATCAAGAGGAGCAATGGTGTGAGGAACAAGACTTTTAAGAGAGGGTTTCTCTAACATGCGTCCTTTGTTCTCTTCCATTAAGGTCATGTATTATCCATTGAAGGCACCTTCCGTTATTCCTGCCTGAAGATCCAGTTGATCTAGTAATATCCTGTGTAGTTCACGTCTCTCGCTTTCAGGCGGTCGACATACACTCAGTCCACCCAAATCTCTCATATCTGAATCGAAGCCCACTCCATCAGAGAAGTCTCTGGGATTTGTTACTGAAGATCCCTCTGAAGATTAGAGTTATCTCATGTAGGTGATATCTCCCTTGCCAGGAGTCATCCATATCCTTTTTGATTAACTTTTCCAGTATCTTACAGACAACATCCGTCAGCACAATTTCCTGATCTATTTTCTCTAATGCTTGGTGTATCTGTACGCTTCCTCAGTTCATATGGAGAGGCATCATAAGGACCTTAAACCGTATATGGGTCAAGGCCGTTTGATGACCTACTTACGACTTTTCAGGCCATTTCAGTGCCCTGTAAGACCTCTTCCTCCTTACATCTTACCGGCGTCGGGATTATAGTGTCATCCACAATCAAACCACCTTTCAGGCTGTCATCTCGCTTCTATCTTATCAGTGCACCGCCCTCTACAGCCCTTCCTCCAGAATTCCGTATATTGACAAGGTGTTTCTGAACCGACAATATGATATGTATATATCGCTGATTAGTTTCTGGAAAAGTTTTGGATTATTCCTTATCTTGTCCACAATATTCTCTGGATAGTTTCTCTTCTTTCCTTATCTTGTCGTATTAGTTGCTTGCTCTCCAACATTATGCAAACTCCTTTGCTATTGAAATTGTTTCTTGATTTTTTTTCTTGCACAGTCTGTAAGACCTTGTGTTTCCATGAGAGTATGTGTGTGATAACTATTTGTGATAAGTAGTTGTGTGTTGTGGAGAGAGTTTTACACCGTGACCAGGATTCGAACCATGATGGCCGATCCGCGGGCGGGCCCGTGCTGAATTATGGTCAGTAAAGATAACCACAACACCATGGAGGTTGTGTGTGTGTGTGTGTGTGTGTGTGTGTGTGTGTGTGTGTGTGTGTGTATGTGTATATTATCCATGGGGATAGGGTAGAAGGAATACTTCCTACGTATTCCCTGCGTGTCGTAGAAGGCGACTAAAAGGAAAGGGAGCGGGGGGGCTGGATATCCTCCCCTCTCGTTTTTAATATTCCAAATGAAGGAACAGAGAATATATATATATATATATATATATATATATATATATATATATATATATATATATATATATATATATATATATTCTATATATATACATATATATGCATACACAGACATATACATATATACGCATGTACATATTCGTACATGCTGCCTTCATCCATTCCCGCCGCCTCCCCGCCACACATGAAATGATATATATATATATATATATATATATATATATATATATATATATATATATATATATATAATACATAAACCGAAATCCTGCCTACATACTGATTACAAGAGGTAACCTTGGAACTCGAAGCAGAATTCCGCTCATATTTCTGTGATTTCTTTGCTCCTTTACCTCGAAAACGGAAAACGTAGAAATCAAGGCAGAAGTTGAACAGACTTGCACCATTATATTTCATATTTCACGACATGTAAATTTTAGAAATCCTAACAGTCACTTAGATGAATTAATAATAAGTCATTTTCATATGTTACTAACTTTCAATGTTATTTTCAGATATTCTTCACTTAGTTTCAATGTAATTTCTTTATTTTTCACAAGATGTTGTTAAAGAACAGTTTACCTACAATTACTATTCACATTCCGAGAATTTCTTGAACTCCTTAAGCACGACAGTACGACCCTTGAGCACGCCGCTATGACCCTTAGATATACAAGAGATGGGTTTTGACGTGGCCTTGAAGGGTCAGGTCAAAGGTCACGTTATCATACCTACGGGTTTCACCATCGTGCAAAATGTATCGTCCCGTTGTCCTCACGGGGTTAAATGAGAGAAGACGAGATTACCTTGCCATATTCCTATTTGCGTTATGCCTTTCCCTTGATGAACGAGTCACATATATGTAGAAGAGTCAAGATAAGATTTCCCCCGTCAGTACGCTGACGTGGCGAGGAAAATTTATGATGCATGAGGGCGTTCCTGGGGTGTCTTGTGGACGAGCGTCTGCTGGACGACCGTCTTATGTACGAGCATCTTGCGGACGAACGTCTTGTGTACGAACGTCTTGTGGACGATCGTCTTGTGTACGAACATCTTGCTGACGAACATCTTATATACAAGCATCTGCTAAACGACCGTCTTGTATTCGAATATCTTATGGACAAAAGTCTTGAGAACAAGAGTCTGCTGGACGAGCGTCTTCTGTACGAGCATCTTGTGGACGAGCGTCTTGGGCACGATCATGTTGAGGACGATCATGTGTTAGACGAACGTCTTGTGGACGAGCATCTACTGAGCGAGCATCTTGTGTACGAGTATCTTGTGGACGAACATCTTGTGGACGAGCATCTACTGAGCGAGCATCTTGTGTACGAGTATCTCGTGGACGAACATCTTGTGGACGAGCATCTACTGAGCGAGCATCTTGTGTACGAGTATCTCGTGGACGAGCGTCTTGTGAAAGATCATGTTGTGGACGAGCATGTGCTGGACGAGCATGTTGTGGGCGAGCGTCTCGTGGACAAGCGTCTTCAGGAAGTAGCAACATGGCACCAGAGAGTCAACTTTGTACTACTCTGGATGTTTAGTATACAATCTTAATATTTAGTAAAGTTTCAACATTCTCTCTCTCTCTCTCTCTCTCTCTCTCTCTCTCTCTCTCTCTCTCTCTCTCTCTCTCTCTCTCTCTCTCTCCCAGCTCTTAAAACAAGGTGACGACACACACACACACACTGTCGGGAAGATATTCTGGGCAGTTTTCGTATAAATCACACTGCTGCCAGTTGCTTGCATTATGCAGAAGCAAGAATATAATCTGAAAGGGAGGAGGTTTTCCTCAGGTGGTGGAGCACCTCTAGACTGGCGTTCATGCGCGCGCGCGCGCGCGTCTGTTGTAAACTTGTGATGACTATGTGCGGTACAGGGAGTGACTTTACATTCGTGATGCCCGTCTCAACGTTACATGCTGTATATGTGCCATGACTTTACTCCTACAGACACACATTCGCACACACACACACACACACACACACACACACACACACACACCACACACACTACCAAGCCTAAGCCAGGTACTCATTTATAGGCCAGCCCCGCCCCGCCCCGAAGGATGATGAACACATTAGGTGGATGTAAGGGTGATTTCCAGGCCAAAGATTCGAACCCTTAAGGGGCCAACATCTGGCTTGCTTGTGCTAACTAGTGGTCAGTAACGCTAACCACTACGCCACAGAGGCCCGTGTGTGTGTCAGTCTATACATATGTGTGTGTGTGTGTGTATGTGTGTGTGTGTGTTTGTGTGTGTGTGTGTGTGTGTGTGTGTGTGTGTGTGTGTGTGTGTGTGTGTGTGTGTGTGTGTGTGGTCAAGAAGATTAACCAACAGCATAGCAGGGGAAAACACAAGGAAATATAAAATTCCTCAGGGGCGATTCAGGCCAACGGAAATACATTATTGCTGTCATCCCTGGAAATGAAATGATGTGATGAACGCTTCTTGCTGATCTGCAGAACCGTATGGTAGGAACAAAAATACAGGAAGCAGTCCGGCGGGGCGCTGTTTGACGGCGGGAAATGATGGCAATAAACCAGGAGGAATATAGAAAAATCCTCGCGGCAGCGGCAGCAGGACCTAAATAGCTTACACAGACTTTATGAAGAGCGACTGGGAAAGTATGCTCATTACACACGACAAATTAAGGCTGCTCCGCTGGAATCTCTCATTTAGGGAAACTTTTCAATGTTATTCGTTGGCTCAGAAGTGTTGCCAGGTCAGACAGATAATGAATGGCCTGACTGAATCATTATTACAGTTGGCAACGACTGAGTATTCGCCTTGGCTAAAAGTGAATATTCGCCGTTAAGTTATCGGGCATACATCATCCTCTGTTGTGAGTTAATTAATAGAAGAATATCCTTGGTGATTACTTCCACTGAATGTCTTATGTATATGTAACTCCATTATGTGCTCGCTAATGAGCTTGTCGATTGAGGAAAATAATCTTAAGAAAATTAAGTCGTATATACATATATGTATATATATATATATATATATATATATATATATATATATATATATATATATATATATATATATATATATATATAATCCCTGACGATAGGGGAGAAAGAATACAAACGCACAGAAAAAAAGAGAAAGCGGCCAAGTGAGGATTTTGCTAGCGCGGGAAATGGCAATTATGCATGTAAAAAAGCAATGAGAGAGAGAGAGAGAGAGAGAGAGAGAGAGAGAGAGAGAGAGAGAGAGAGAGAGAGAGAGAGAGAGAGAGAGAGACCAATGTTCTAAAAAATTTTGTTGAATCCGCAGCATCGTTCCAATTATCAGTTTCAGTGAAGTACGTTCTCATTAGCACTGTGATTAATGACGGTTCATACACACAGATATCTTCACTGATGCCGTTACCTACACCAGCAACACAGTGTTTCATCATCACTATTGCCACCATCTGTCACACTATTACTGACATTACTTATAATTACTTATGATTCCATGTCCATCACGATCGTCATCGTTAGCCCATCACACTGTCGTAATATGATCACCTGTAGAGCAATAGTCAAAATCACCTGCATCGACACTATCACCGTCATTAATCCTCACTGGAGAATCATCACTACTATGAACATCATTATCATCAACTGGTTCGTTTGCGTAACAAATTGCTTCATCTAACTGGGTCTTGATTTCTCTCGTCTCTCAAAAAATGTCCAGTTTCCATCTGTCATATTTCTTTCCCCTCTTTTTCCCTCTTTCTAACCCTCTCCAAGCGTCTTCTATCTCCTTCTTTCATCTCGCTTCTCTCCCTTCCCCTTTTCTCCCTCTTCTCTGGCTTTGTCTCTTTGTCCTATTCCTTTACCTTCTTTCTCAAGTGAAATCCTATTCCGTCCCCCGTAGCCTCCACTGTGTCATCTCGATTATTTGTGCTTCTTCCTACTTTTCTACCAACTCTCTCTTTCACACGACGCGCTATTCTTAGATATAGATTTTCAGGTATCGAGCGCTACGTGTTGGCCCTGCCTCGTGGCAAAAGATTGTATGTACGCGTAGGTAGGTAGGTAGGTAGGTCCTCTCTCTCTCTCTCTCTCTCTCTCTCTCTCTCTCTCTCTCTCTCTCTCTCTCTCTCTCTCTCTCTCTCTCTCACGTCTTCTCCGTCCCCTCCCTCCTCCCCTCGTAACTCAGGTGACCCCGCCCCGCCCGTCCCTGGCTGTCCTATCCATCCTTCTGCTCCTCCTGCTGGCCCCGTCACTCTGGCCGCCTCTCCTCGCGCCCTCCCTTCCTCCTCCACAAACTTTACTCACCACATTTCTTTTCTGCTCTTTGTTCCTAAATTTTATTCCTTGTGCTTTGTTCCTGTCTCTCCCTCTTTTTTGTGAGCCTTTCTCTCGTCATTTTTCCTTCTTGGCATTTTCTTTGTCCGGCTCACAATCTCTGTTTCACACCCTTACTCACTGCAGTCCCTCTCACTTTCATATACATGATCTCCATTTCTCTGCCTTAAATCAGTAATCCTTTCTTTAACTCCCCTCACGTTTTCTTTTGTCTTAGCCATCCCTCTTAACCTACCCACCTGTCCCAGTGCTCTCTCTCTTTCTAACTTTGTCTATCCCTCTCTTCCATTGTCTACCGCTTCTTTACCTCTCTTATGACCCTCTCACTTTTCCCTCTTAACTCTCCATCTATCCACCAGCTCCTTCCACCTTTCTTGCCCTTCTTCTTATCTCTCCTTTCTCTACCTCTCACCTCAGGATACCTCAAATCCTTCGTTCTATCTATTTATACCTACCTGTGCATTCATCTTTACCTCGCTCTCTATTACCCCTTTCCTTATCGCTCCACATCTGATTCTGTCTATCTCTCCTTCTACCTATCATCTCCTTCGTCTTCTTTTCCCATCTCTATTACTCTTCCTCTCCTCCCACCCACCCCCGCATCTCCCGCCTCTCCCACCATAACTCTGTGGGCCCCGCCTTACACCCACTCATCACTCTCCCACTAACTCCTTTTTCCACCGTCAAGAACTTTGTTAGGTATTCTGCCAGCCTTTCTTTCCCTAGGAGTCTGCTGCTCTCCCATTTACCATTATTCATCTCCGTTTCGTTGGTGTTCTACTGTTGTACCTGTGTCTCCTCAGGCAAGAAATCTAAAATTGGTTCTTCCTTCCAAACACCTACCTTTATTATCAGAATTATCTGTTTATTCGTTTACTGTCTTTTTATTTCATTCTTCCTTCACTGTACTAACATTTGCCCCTGTCCTTCTTTTGATTTTGCTTTCCTCATATTTTCACATCACGTGTATCCTTGTCTTTCCCACTCCAAAGGTCTTTCTTTCTATCTTTTTTTCATATTTACTCGCTATTTCCGGCATTAACGAGGTTGCACCAGGAATAAACGAAGAAATGGCCTCATTCGCCTACATTAATTCTCTAGCTGTAATGTGTAATGCACCGAAACTACAGCTCCCTTTCTGCAACCAGACCCGACAGACATTTCCGTGGTTTCTCTTAGCTGCTTTATATAGTCCTTGGTTCTGTCCAATGACAGCACGTCGCCCCTGTAATCCACATCACTCTGATTCATTCTATCCAATGCACGCCTTTCACCCTCCTGTATGTGAGTACTTTGTCTTTAAACTCTTCTGTATTTTTTCTTTATCGTTTCCTTCATAGTATCATCATATCTACAGAAAGTCTATCTCGTCATCCCGCTAAATGAAGTCTTTCTCATTCTCCTTCCAAAGGAAGTCCTCATATTCCTTCTAGATGGAATTCTTCTCATTCTGCTTCGAAATTAAGTCCTCTTTCTCCCTCTAGACTGGGTCGTTTTCGTTCTTCTTTGAGATGAAGTCCTTCTCATTTTACTTATAGATTCAATCTTTATCATTCACCTACATGAAGTCCTGATTTTAGGGGTATTTGTACCTTGAAGTTGCCTCGGTAACGCACTTTCCCATCCACAACATTCAGTACGAAATATTGAAACAAGGAGAGAGATGCCCCCACCCAGCCACGAAAACTGTAATTTCCTCCCAAGTCTGCCTTCCAGGTTGATACCAGCGACAACTTAGCATTAATCAAGATTTAAAGGAGGATGTGTGATGTGAATAGTGAGTTGTGGTGGAGGGTTGCTGGGTGTGGCTAGTGTGAGGTGTGATCATGGTGGTGGTGGTGGTGAAGGGTTGTTGGCTGTGGACTGTGTGAGCTGTGATCGTGGTGGAGGCGGTGGTGGAGGGTTGTTGAGAGTTTTTGGGTGTGGACGGTGTGAGCTGTGATCGTGGTGGTGGTGGTGGTTGTGGTGGAGTGTTGTTGGCTGTGGACTGTGTGAGCTGTGATCGTGGTGGAGGCGGTGGTGGAGGGTTGTTGGGTGTGGGCAGTGCGAACAGTGGTCGTGGTTGTGGTTGTAGTCCAGAGTTTTTGGGTATGGATGGTGTGAGCTGTGATCGCGGTGGTGGTGGAGGGTTGTCGGGTGTGGACGGTGTGAGCTGTGATCGTGGTGGTGGTGGTGGTTGTGGTGGAGGGTTGTTGGGTGTGAACGGTGTAACCTGTGATCGTGTTTCTTCTGGTGGTGGTGGGGGGTTGTTGGCTGTGGACATTGTGAGCTGCAATCGTAGTGGTGGTAGTGGTGGTGGTGGAGAGTTCTTGGGTAAGGTAGTGGTGTTGGTGGTAGTGGAGGTGGCTATGGACTGTGTAAGCTTTGGTAGTGGGGGTGGTGGCGGGATTGGTTGTAAGTAGAGGTATGCGGTAGTGGTTGTGGACGGCGTGAGCTGTGGTAGTGAATTAATGGTGGGCTAAGCTTGGGAACATGGCCGAGGATGTGTGTGGTACAAGGGGCGATGACATTCACAGCACAGTAAAATCTATGATGAATGAAAATTATCCCAGTTTTTAGTGAAATCTGTATTTTACCATGATAAACCCATAAGCCAAATAAATACAACTAACCTGTGAATATATATATATATATATATATATATATATATATATATATATATATATATATATATATATATATATATATATATATTATATATATATATATATATATATATATATATATATATATATATATATATATATATATATACATATATATATGGATTTGTATGTAGCATTTATGGATCTGGAGAAGGCATATGATAGAGTTGATAGAGATGCTCTGTGGAAAGTATTAAGAATATATGGTGTGGGAGGAAAGTTGTTAGAAGCAGTGAAAAGTTTTTATCGAGGATGTAAGGCATGTGTACGTGTAGGAAGAGAGGAAAGTGATTGGTTCTCAGTGAATGTAGGTTTGCGGCAGGGGTGTGTGATGTCTCCATGGTTGTTTAATTTGTTTATGGATGGGGTTGTTAGGGAGGTAAATGCAAGAGTTTTGGAAAGAGGGGCAAGTATGAAGTCTGTTGGCGATGAGAGAGCTTGGGAAGTGAGTCAGTTGTTGTTCGCTGATGATACAGCGCTGGTGGCTGATTCATGTGAGAAACTGCAGAAGCTGGTGACTGAGTTTGGTAAAGTGTGTGGAAGAAGAAAGTTAAGAGTAAATGTGAATAAGAGCAAGGTTATTAGGTACAGTAGGGTTGAGGGTCAAGTCAATTGGGAGGTGAGTTTGAATGGAGAAAAACTGGAGGAAGTGAAGTGTTTTAGATATCTGGGAGTGGATCTGGCAGCGGATGGAACCATGGAAGCGGAAGTGGATCATAGGGTGGGGGAGGGGGCGAAAATTCTGGGAGCCTTGAAGAATGTGTGGAAGTCGAGAACATTATCTCGGAAAGAAAAAAAGGGTATGTTTGAAGGAATAGTGGTTCCAACAATGTTGTATGGTTGCGAGGCGTGGGCTATGGATAGAGTTGTGCGCAGGAGGATGGATGTGCTGGTAATGAGATGTTTGAGGACAATGTGTGGTGTGAGGTGGTTTGATCGAGTAAGTAACGTAAGGGTAAGAGAGATGTGTGGGAATAAAATGAGCGTGGTTGAGAGAGCAGAAGAGGGTGTTTTGAAATGGTTTGGGCACATGGAGAGAATGAGTGAGGAAAGATTGACCAAGAGGATATATGTGTCGGAGGTGGAGGGAACGAGGAGAAGAGGGAGACCAAATTGGAGGTGGAAAGATGGAGTGAAAAAGATTTTGTGTGATCGGGGCCTGAACATGCAGGAGGGTGAAAGGAGGGCAAGGAATAGAGTGAATTGGATCGATGTGGTATACCGGGGTTGACGTGCTGTCAGTGGATTGAATCAAGGCATGTGAAGCGTCTGGGGTAAACCATGGAAAGCTGTGTAGGTATGTATATTTGCGTGTGTGGACGTATGTATATACATGTGTATGGGGGTGGGTTGGGCCATTTCTTTCGTCTGTTTCCTTGCGCTACCTCGCAAACGCGGGAGACAGCGACAAAGCAAAAAAAAAAAAAAAAAAAAATATATATATATATATATATATATATATATATATATATATATATATATATATATATATATATATATTGTGAGAGCCTCAGTTGTTGCTATGAAACTTGTCATATGTCTGTCACACAAAAAAATCGACTGTATCTGTTTATAGATGGCAAAAGAAGGGTGCGCCTTGATACTCCCAATATCATATAAGGATCGGAAAATGCCGTAAAAGAAATTTAATAATCTATGTCGAAAAAAATGGACGCGGAATGTTTCCCTTTTCAGAATTCTTTTCTTTTTTTTTTGTCTGCAGCATTATCAGATATTTTCTTGCCTCGTGTTATATTCACCACACCTTATCGGCTTATATGCTGTTGAAATACTGATACAGTGAAATGGAAGGTATGGTACGAATGGGAAGAAAGTATATACATAATGATCTTTGCAAACGCCGATGAGTATCATCAGAGAATCTGAATATTTATCGAATGACGTATCAGACGACAGCCTCGAACCCCAGTTCTGGGATTATTCTGGTGACAATAAACCAGTGTGCCATCCTCCTCCACACTTCTAATGCACCCGGCAGGGGTCGTCGTACTGGTCTTCCCGAGGACGCACCACTTACCAGGTCACGCTCAAAGGCCATACCAACGTACCCTATAGATACAGCTTGGAATGGGCGCGCTCCCAGTATGTGGGCTGGGAGCTGGGAGGAAGGTGGCATATATATATATATATATATATATATATATATATATATATATATATATATATATATATATATATATATATATATATATATATATATATATATTATAAGACCATGTGGTACCGGACTCCACCCGCTCGAGGGTACACCGCGAATGGAGAGTCACCTTTGGTGAGGCTGCAAAGGAGTCCACATTTTTCTGCTGCTGAAGGTAGTAGAGCCACGTACTGCAGGAACCTTTAGAAAGAAGACTTGGGTAACACCTGGACTTGCATAAAAATTGGCCTTAGATAATATATATATATATATATATATATATATATCTTTTTCTTTCTTTTAAACTATTCGCCATTTCCCGCATTAGCTAGGTAGCGTTAAGAACAGAGGACTGGGCCTTTGAGGGAATATCCTCACCTGGCCCCCTTCTCTGTCCCTTCTTTTGGAAAAAAAAAAAAGAGAGGGAAGGATTTCCAGTCCCCCGCTCCCTCCCCTTTTAGTCGCCTACTACGACACGCAGGGAATACGTGGGAAGTATTCTTTCTCCCCTATCCCCAGGGAGAATATATATATATATATATATATATATATATATATATATATATATATATATATATATATATATATATATATATATATGTATATATATTCCTAACGTTTGAGGAGGTATATAACAATGGTAGTTGATTATACCAGTATAATGCCTCATTACTATTCGCCAGATTATACAGCGTCGTATAATCCTTTACTGTCCGCGTCAGTACCCAGATACATCAGGGCAGACCCACCCCACGCCGGGACATATTTCTGGCGCTTCCATAACCTCTACAGTATTTTCTGCAGCAGGATTTATAGCGGCTGGGAATTATAGAGGGCGAAAGTGAAGAAATGAGGGCGGAGCAGGTGAGGGCGGAGGGGTGTGGGCGGTGTCCATAAGGCTTGACCTCTGACCCCCGACGCCCATCCCAAGCCCACACCTCAAGGAATGGCTCAATCTTTTTTCCCCAGTGACCTTCATGGACGGAAAGGGTGATGTTCTGGTGGTGGAGAGGGTGATGTACGGATGGTGGAGAGGGTGATGTTCGGGTGGTGGAGAGGGTGATGTTTAGGTGGTGGAGAGTGTGACCATTGGGTGGTGGAGAGGGTGACGTACGGGTGGTGGAGAGGGTGATGTTCAGGTGGTGGAGAGGGTGATGTTCAGGTTGCGGAGAGAGTGATGTACGGGTGGTGGAGAGGGTGATGTCCAGGTGGTGAAGAGAGTGATGTTCAGGTGGTGAAGAGGGTGATGTTCACGTATTGGAGTGGGTGATATTCGGGTGGTGGAGAGTGTAATGTTCAGGTGGTGGGAAGGTGATGTTCAGGTGGTGGAGAGGGTGATGTTCGGATGGTGAAGAGGGTGATGTTCAGGTGGTGGAGAGGGTGATGTTCAGGTGGTGAAGAGGGAGATGTTCAGGTGGTGGAGAGGGTGATGTACGAGTGGTGGAGAGGGTGATGTTCAGGTGGTGAAGAGGGAAATGTTCAGGTGGTGGAGAGGGCGATGTACGAGTGGTGGAGAGGGTGATGTTCAGGTGGTGGAGAGGATGATGTACGAGTGATGAAAAAAGTGATCTAAAGGTGGTGGAGTCAGCGACGTGAGGGTGGTGGAGTAGGGTGATGCGCTCTTGATAAAGGCAGTGATGTGCAGATGATGGAGAGAGTGATGTACAAGTGAGGGAGAGATTGATGTGCAGGTGAGGGAGAGGGTGATGTAAAGGTGAGGGAGAGAATGATGTGCAGGTGAGGGAGAGGGTGATGTACAGGTGAGGGAGAGGGTGATGTACAGGTGGAGGAGGCAGTGATGTACAGGAGGTGGAAGCTGTGATATATAGACAGAAGATTTCAGACAAGTAGAGGAAGTGTCGAGAAACAGATTGTGTGTACATGGAAAAGATGGCGATATAGAGGTGGAGCAAGAGGTGATGAATAAGGGAAGTGGCTTCTGGTGCTGGACTGGCGACAAGTGGAGGTTCTAAAGTACATGTGGAGGAGATAGTCACTAGTAGAGGTGGTATCGTTCTGGTGGAGGAGGTAACAAGTGGAGGCGGTAATGTACTAGTGGAGGAGATGATAACAAGTAGATGTGTTAATGTACTGATTGAGGAGGTGGTGACAAGTGGAAGTGGTAGGCTAACGTACTGGTGGAGGAGGTAGTCAAAAAAAGTGGAGATAGTAGCGTGCTAGTGGCGGAGGTAGTAGGGTTACTGGCAGTGGGGTGTGTAACAAGACAGGTACCCAGGTATCCCAGGCCGAGGCTGAATGACTCCCTTGTTGCTGGTAGTGGTACTGGTCAGCCAGTCGTGACACCCATTAGGGACGAGCCTTAGTGGCCTGGTATGCCGGGTATACTTGCTTGTGTGCAGTGCTGGACTGAAACCAGTAGTTTGTATCAAGACTAAAAGAGCATTCCAGAGTTTCTAATGATTCTACCGAGGGATGCTGGCAGCACTGGGAGGTTAAGGCGCAGGAGTTAGTGAGTTAAGAGAAGTGAAGTATTGCTAGTGGAAGAGGTGATGACACTTGGAAGCAGTGACGTTCTAGCACAGGAAGTGGTGTGCTGGTGGAGGGGGTCACGTTCTAGTGGAAGAGGCAGCGTGCTGGTGAAGGGGGTCACGTTCTAGTGGAAGAGGCAGCGTGCTGGTGAAGGGGGTCACGTTCTAGTGGAAGAGGCAGCGTGCTGATGGAGGAGGTGGCGTACTTTAGGAGGAGATGGGCATTCTGGTGGAGGAGATGTCGTTCTGGTGGAGGAGGTGGAGTGTTCGTGGAGGAGGTGGCGTACTGGTGAAGGAGGTGGTCTACTGGAGGAGAAGGTGACATTCTGGTGGAAGAGCTAAAGGAGATGCCGTTCTGGTGGAGGAGATTGGGGCCAGTGGAGCGGATGGAGCACTGCTGTAGGAACTGGTGACAACTGTAGGTGGTGGCAGCGTTAGGCCTGGAGCGGCAAAGACCCTGAGCCCCACACTTTCCACACCCAACCCTACACAACATGTAACAGCCGACGGCACAGCACACGAACTTCCAGTAAAAATATTCTACACACCCATCCATTAAGCACACACATCCGTCAGCCACGCCCGCACGCCACGACCGCCCACGTCTACACACACACACACACACACACACACACACACACACACACACACACACACACACACACACACACAAGCTCTTGCCACACCCCCAAGTCCACAAATCGCACCCAACGACTGCGCCCCACACAGGTCTATTCCGGCGTCGACAGTTACATTTCTCATTTCGTTTCTCATATTTTCTTTAACGTATTTGCGTTAGATGACGTTAATTACACCACAAAATATTACCCACAACACGATTCCCGCCCCCCTTTCATATTACTGCGTTGCTCCAGTTTACTCTTCGATGGTTCAATTCTTTTCAGATATTCCTCTCTTAATGATTCAATTCTTTCTTTATAATACTTGGAATTATTGTTTTTCAAGTCTTCCTTTCCAGTTCGTCATATTGTCCCTTCCTTAGTTTTCTCTCCCACTTCATTTCTTTGCTACCTTCATCAGCAGAGGAAATAACTCAAACACCATCCATCTCTTTGCACATCATGTTATTGCCCTTCTCTCCATCGATCAACAAACCTCTGTCTTTCCTCAACTTTCATGTTTCATTACTTTTCTTGTCTTCATCTCCCAACCTATTTGTTTCTGCCTTGCACTCAAAACATTTTCATCCTCAGTTCTCTATTCTGTTTCCCTTATATACTTATCATCGCCCTATTTATCTTTCCTCCTCCTCCTCCTTTCTTTCTTCCATCGTAATCTTTCATTACTTTCTATCAGCTTCCTGTCTCCTAAGTTCATTCATGCATTCCACCTCCCAACCACCTCTGTGCTTACCTTCGTCTTTCTCCACTAAACCTCATTACTTCCCCCATCATTAACATTACTTCTCACCCAAACTTCATAAACTATATTTCCTCCTCAACATAAAGTTTCATTTATTCTCCATCACACTACCTCTTTCCTCCTCCATTATGCAGTTTTTTTCAAGACTTTCCTCCGGCTAAATCTTTACTCTGTATTATACTGTCTCCATCATCATCATCTTGTTTCATCTTCTCTCATCATTCATTTTTACTCCCGTTCACCATCTTCAGCATATATCCACGTTTCCTCTTTTACACAACCCCCTTCGTCACTTCATCCTTTAATTTCCCTCACTCTTAACATCCTTCGCCAGACTTCCTTCAGACTATCCTCACTTACCACTCGTCCCACCTCCCATCCTGGCCCATCATTCACCCTCCCTTCCTTCTCAGCTCCCGAGGAAAAAGCAGGCCTGCTTCCGACTCTAATTACATTTTATCTGGTGCCATTCCTCATCGCCCAGCCGCCCCTTACTCAATGTTATCTTGCCGCATCTCTTCCCCGTCATTATTCTATTCCTTATCAGTACCTTCACTGTCATCCTGTCTTTGGGGTCTGCCTTCCAGCTGACGTCACTGTCTCGCTTCTTCTTGCGTATCTGTCCGAATCTTTTTCATCACTCGGTCCTCCTTGCGTCTCTTTCCGTTGCCCATTTGTCTCTCGATCCTCCTGTTAACTCCCTGTTCATCTCTTCGTCTGTCAGTTATCTTGTCGTCTTTTCAATATTTGTTTGTTCGTCTTTATTTCTCCATCAATCATCTGTTCTTCCTTCTTTCTCTCTTGTAACTTGGTGACTTTGTCGCTTTCTGACCACTTCATTCTTTGTCTGTCTGTCTGTTCATTCATCAGGCAGGCTTGTCTGTCTGTCTGCCTGTCCGTCTCTCTGTCTTCTATGTATGTTAGTGTGTGTATCTAATAAACCTCCCTGTCTGTCTGTCTGGCTGTCCATTAGGCCTATCTGTCTGCCTATGTAATGTCTCTGCGTCTGTTAGTCTGTCCTCTACTATACCTGCCTGTCTGTTTGTTCGTCTGTCTGTCTATAAGGCCTGCCTGCCTGTCTGTCTGCCTGTCTGTCTGTTTGTGTCTATAAGACCTGCCTGTCTGTCTTGCTGTCTGTCCATCCGTTCATTAGAACTGCTTGTCTTTCCGTCTGTCCGCTCTTCCACACAAGGTCCCCTTCCTATGCCCTAACATATCGATCTCCCTCCCCCCACTTCTCTCCCTTCCCTTTCTCTGTCCTTCCCCCCCCCCCCCCATTCCTCCCCCACTTTCCCCTTACTCTCTTCCCCTTCCTCCCCTCCTTATTAGCCTTGCGTGTATATTTAGCTGTGGACAAATATCTTTTTTTAACTCTAGATACATACCCACGAGCCCATTATGTATAATTTTCCTGTAATTGTGCGTTTTTCAAATTAATGTGTGTGTGTGTGTGTGTGTGTGTGTGTATAGAAGCGTGGCTGATGTGTTGAGCTATGTTTATATGCTGGGATCTACACATTATGTTTCTACAAGTATGTTTTCAACCGTCATGTGTACATGGTATTTGTATATATATATATATATATATATATATATATATATATATATATATATATAATAGAAACCTCTAACAGCCAGAATCGAACCCGGAACCCCTGTGCAACAGGCGGGAATGCTACCGCTAGGCTATGGGCCTGGCTAATAGGAAATAACTATTCGAATACTATGTACTCAAATGCCCTTCGTGTCACGTTGGTGAGCAACGGGGTCTACACCGGTCATATCCCAACAGTAGGTGGGGAGGATTTTCAGCCCCCCGCTCCCTCCCCTTGTAGTCGCCTTTTACGACGCACAGGAAATACGTGGATGGGAACGGGGTGCTAGAAATCCTCCCTTCCAGTTTTACTTTTCCCAAAGAAGGAACAAAGAAGTGAGGCTTTTTCCCTCAAAGGCTCAGTCATCTGTTCCTTACGCTACCTCGCTATCGCGGGAAGTGGCGAATACGTATAAAAAGAAGCGAAACACACACACACACACACACACACACACACACACACACACACACACACACACATAAGATAGAGGCTACTGGCTCCCTCTGGAATAGAGAGGAGTAAGGGGTAACCTTACAACAGCCTTTAAGTAATTCAAGTTTTTAAGCCAGTCTGATGACATCAACAGTGAACAGGTCTTTGAAAGAAGTACATATGACTCACCAGGCCACAACATGGGATTAAGCGAGAAAATGAGAAAATGTAAAGAAGTACTTCTCTAGCCTGAGTGATGAGGCTATGAATGTTGATAGCATAAAGAAAAATTTGAAAAGTTTATGTGTCAAGAAATTTTAAGAGATGGAGCCCTACATGTGTATTAGTTCCCTCTCCCGTACCGAACATATAGAGTTAGATTCTAGATTTCAAAAAATTATTCTCAAAAGAAACGGTATCCCATTGAAGATACAACCAGGCGCCAGCATTACAGTAATATCTTCTTCACTTGCTGTGCATGTATTTATAGATCGCTTTACATGAGATTTGCAAGATCAAAAGATAATATGTGAGTATATCAACAATGCAAGTGTTAAGAATAGAATCAGAGTAAGTAGAGAAAAAAATGCAACCGGAGTACTGCTAAGACATGTACATGAAAGACACAGAATCAAAAGGTGCTCCTTTAAGTCCTGTTGGAAAATATTAGCCTCAACCATTGTCAGAAGGTACTTGTATAACACTAGAACTAGAGTCAGTTCCAATAGAGTACTGTAACACCATCCTAATACCAATCAACCGTAAACCTTCAGCGCATTCTGTAGGTTACTGAAAAGCCTCTCCTACATCGAAATTCCTCATGGATTTCAAGTGGCGTTGAGTCGTGTTGAGACTCCACGAGCACAACACACTCCTCCATGTAGGTTTCCAGTGTTTCCAGAAGCTCGTCTGTCTGTGCCTGAGTGCGTGAACTGTAAAGTTTGTGGCCAAAGATGTGGAAGGGAACTAGGCCACTATGTCTTAGATGTGAAAAAAATAGAGCCCTTTAGGGATAGATCTAAATAAACCCTGCAAGAAGTGTCACAACACCTTAAGATTAATCACAAGATACCTGAAATTTTAACTTTGTGTCCACTCTTTGCACTGTGAGTCCCTCCACAATTTTGAAGCCTGGGTGAGGAATACACCTTCCCCTTAAACAGTCATCTGTTTGCATAAAGCCGAGTCATGGCGTCTGCTGTAGAAAGTACACCTAGTGTTCAAGTCACGTTGCCACACTCTTTTGCCCTAACGGTGAAAAGTCCACAAAAACTCGGCGTCACGATCAAACGGTCCTCATTGCAGGCAATACAAGTAGAAGTGTAAAGCTTCTCTTGTAACTATTGCTTCCAGACAGTTGTAATAATTCTCTTCCGTACCACTAACCATATTTCTCTCGTCCAGGTGAGGAGTGAAGAGTGAATAATTATTCTGTATCAATCTCCATGGCTAGTAAGTTGGAAAGATATCAAAAACAAACCTTCGTCTATATCTCACTCTCAAGTAACTGGAATTAAACAAGCTCTTCCTCGTCTAGATGTCCTCCGTACTTGGGTGGTCATTGATGCCATATCCGAGTCCTTAGAGACAGCAACAATCGTGTTCCTTGGAGAAGCCGACAATCCCAGTCCCCTGATTGCCTGGCTTCATGTGTTTGGGAACTTGTAACTTGCACCATTCAAAATGGAAGGGGAGTCCCCCATCTATATTGTCAGTATCCGAAGGGTTACCAGCAATAGGAGGTGCTGACACTGTGTACAAGACGGTAATTATACATAAACACTCGCCCTTACATCTACACACCCACAGTCCATGCAGTCTCTCCATTACACATACACGATTACGTCCATTAATACACGCGTCCATATCCATTACACACACACGCCCATATCTATTGCACACGCACACACACACACACACACACACACACACACACACACACACACACAGACACACACACACAGAGACACACACACACACAGAATGCAGAAAGCCTAAAAGGTCAGGAGGAGGCTATTGTCGATGTCTTAGAGGCTGCTGAACAAGAGAAAATGCCCATACTATTGAGTACAGAATTTAATGTAAGTAGTAGCCAGGAGGAGCACTTTAAGGGCTGAGCAATAGACTCGGACCATGTTGACTGTTGCAGCGGGACAGGAACCTGGAGACACTGAAACTCAGGTGCCCACGACATTGGATAAGGCTTTAGTTCGGACAATATTCATGGTCGGAAGAAAAACATTTTATAAGATTTAGGCCTGGTGGATAAGAATAGCAGAAAAGTGCAAAGCATACGGGATCAGAATCTTTTATTATCATCATCATAGAGAACCCCAGATACACAGAGACTGTTGATCCAAAACTGATGGACTTATCCGCCAGGTGGATGGCATCTAAGTCAGAAAGATTAGTTAACCAGGTGATCGACAGACGTAAATCTTTGATTTACTGTATTTACCAGAGGCAATAGAATTACCAAATGCAATATCTGTGACACAGATATTAAGTAAAATTGATAGTTATGATCAAGGCATAAAAAGACGAGCAATTATGGTTACGTTTGATTTGGAATCATTTAGCCAGAAGGTACAGAGACAAGGTAAGAAACTAAAAGGAAAAAGTGGAACTGATTAGGCAAAATACGGAGGCCACCACATGAAGCAAGAGGACAGACCACACCCACTAGTTCTGGCAGGCGTTGGTAATGTTAGACTGATATCATTATTGACAAATGGTGTTGGATTAGTGGTACATGGTAATGAGCTGTAATGTAAGGATCGTATTGGGAAAAACACATGATACCGTTGAAGTAGTAAAAACAAAACTTGTTAAAGAGGTAGGATCTCACCTATCAGAAGGGTACATAAAGAGGGAAAGAGGAGACAAATGGGCAGGAGGATTGGCTCACCTAACAAGAGATAGCCTTACAAGATTTCAGGAAACAGCACATAATGGGAAGAATAACTGTGGGAAAGGAGTGCATAGTGGTGTTGATGATATATAAACTCCCACAGAATTTTGACGATGTATACAACTCTAATGATGTATACGATGTATACAATGACAACATCGAAGGATCAATCAGAACGGTGCATGAAGCAGTAAGATATGCACTTTTCGGCGGAGGTAAAGTACTACTGATAATGGGATGTTTCAGTTATAAGACAACACACTGGCTGGATTTGGATTCTCATGTGACAGGGAATCATAGAGACAAGTTGCCAGAGTGCGTACTGGATAATTTCCTATACCACCACGTCAGTGAACCTAGTAGGATGAGAGAGACTAATTAACCCCCCTTCCTAATTCTTATTTTCACACACACTACTATGGCTACTGAAAATGTAACTGATGCACCAATTGGAAACAGTGATCAGGTACTGATTTGATTGATTTGTACCGCAAGAGTTGCGAATTTATCGCGCACTCCTACCCATCCTGTGAGGAGGGGTACGAATGAGGATACAGAGTGAACAATAGTTGCAGGGACTGGACCTCAGTTGATTGCAATACATTACGTGTTACAGAGAGAGGAAAACGTTAACATGGATTGGGCAACCCTAAATGAATTGTTCGGCAATTCACATGATAAGTGACGTTTTCAACTGCTGAACAACAGTGATTGGATAACATACAAAATGTATAACAAATGAACTCTTTAGAATTAAAAGTTTGGATACTTTTCAAGCATTCGAGGTAGATCATTGTTATGGTTACGATTGAACACATCTTGTAATGTTTGGTAAGAATAATCTCTGAACTCATAAATTTTACAACAGTCAAATGTATAATGTACTGCTTAAGTTTTATTATAACACTTAGACGGGGAAGTCTGAATTGTAGATTTAAGACAGGACTTGCGATAATATGATCTTGGAAACTGCACAGAACTTTAGAATTTCTCTGGTAACATATATAGGTTTTGAAATGGAGTTTAGTAGAAAGGAGCTAGAGTATTGTAGTGAAGTCTTCTGTGAAATCAACAGTGAAGGCGTGGGAGCATGTTTACCGCTTATCTCAAATATAGAGGGAAGAGTAAGAAAGAGGAAATAATGGTTCAATCAAAGATATCAAAAAGCAAGGGAGCCTCGAGATGTGCAAATGGTGGAGATAAAGGCAACACTCCAGCCATCCATTTCATGCAAGGTATAAGAGAGTAAGGGACGAGTATGGCAGGATAAGAAAGGCAGAGCAGAGAAGTTTTGAAAAGAGTGACGCAGAGAAGGCACGTGAGAATAGAAAAGTTTTCCACCAATTTGTCAGTTAAAGAGACGAAGGCAAGGAAGGAAAAACATCTGAAGATGACATAAGGATATGTTGGGAACTCAAGACACGTTCAGAAGTGTTTTTATGGGAAGGTCAGGAGGCTTTAGAAAACATTAAGATATCTAGAAAACACACTAACAGACTACTAAAGGTCTTGACCCGTACACGGCACACGGAAATTTCACCCTATGATCTGAAAATGTGCGCAGGATACGCGCGACAAACCACTTGAAATACTGTTCAAGATGTTGCTGAAGAAAGGCAGTGTCAAGGGAAATGGGAAAGGGCACTTGTCATGCCCATCTGAAAGAGAGGAGACCGGGAAGAGGCATGAACTCCGTGAGGAGTGTGGTCTGGAAGGTAATAGAAAAGGTAATCAGATGAAGGAGAAATTACTTAAGTGAGAGGCAGCACGTTGGTAGAGAAATGAGATCACGTATAATGAGTCTCGTAGATTTCTACGAAAGAGGAAACTCTCTCTAAGAAATAGGTTAGGTTGTTTGTATCTTGACTGCTGGTAAGTATTTGACACTAGGACCCACGAGTATAAAACTGCCTCTCGTACAGTACAAATACAGAAATAGGTTATCACACCCACGGACTTCGTGGTGTAGTCGTTAGCACTACTGACCTTAAGTCAAGACGAGTCTGACAAGGTTGAACCCGCCCGAGTTCAAATCCTGGAATCGGCAATCAGCCCACACGCAACCCAGGTGTTCATCTTCCCTTGGATTGGTCGACAAATAGGTATCCGGCTTAAGCTTTGACGTATATCTGTGTGTACATTGTCTTTACTCCTGTGTGTGTGTGTGTGTGTGTGTGTGTGTGTGTGTGTGTACACAAACACACACACACACATACAGGAGTAAAGACAAAGTACATGTACAAGTTTAAGAGACGGGGCAACAAGAGTATAAGACTCTCTCTCCGTAAGCCACAAATAATTGTCAGAAGTAGTAATCACAAACACAGGCAAGTACAGGCACGCACAAAATGACTCCGGGTCTTGTGTACGGAGACGTCAGCGCTAATGGCAGTCATAATTCACAATTTTTTAATCGCAGTGGAAGTGTAGAATAATTAGAATAATTACCAGTAATAATTCATCGTCTAGAACACTGCCATTCCTTCATAATCCTCGTCTCTCGAGTGTATGGCAAAGCATCTTCTCTCTCTCTGTATATCATAGTCTTAGATGCTACACTGTGGCTTCCTGAGTTTTCATGGGAAATATTCACTCTCTATTCGTCCTGAGAAAAGTGTCTTAATCTTGTATAGTGTGGGAGGTCACTGGGGTGACTCGTGTGAGGATTCTGTCTTACGCTTCCCAACACTGTGGTTATAATGGATGAGGTGCGCCAAGTCTCCCTCCCTCCCTGGCAGGACAGAGGAGTGCAGACCCATAAATAACACCACCACCCACCCTCTTCCTTTACCATGGGATACATATGTTCACGCCGCTCTCTTCCTCTCCTCCAGCTTATCTTACCGTTCTTCGCCAGGGAGAGAGAGAGAGAGAGAGAGAGAGAGAGAGAGAGAGAGAGAGAGAGAGAGAGAGAGAGAGAGAGAGAGAGAGAGAGAGAGCTCCCTTCACCACTATACCCTTATGATTTTCCCCAGAAATGCTACAATTTTTTTCTTGTTAAATGGAATCAGAGCTTCACCATCTCCCCCTCCCCCATTCTTTTATTCATACAACATCATTGGATTTTCCGATTTATATACCATGTCTTCCTTGTTTCCTTCTTCCCCCTTTTTCCATCACTTATCTGAGTGTCTGCTTCTTCCCATTTCCGATTCATTATCTCTTTCGTTACCTAACATTCATTAGTCCTTTCCCTCCCCGCCATTCATCAACTCTCAACACACCCACTCTCACTACGTGGCCGAGTTTAAACCACAGCCGAAAACACACACACACACACACACACACACACACACACACACATATGAGAGAGAGAGAGAGAGAGAGAGAGAGAGAGAGAGAGAGAGAGAGAGAGAGAGAGAGAGAGAGAGAGAGAGGACTCTCTCATCCGGCAGTAGGCTGCTTGCTTCATTAATTTGTCACTAATGACCCACTTTTTTCTTAATATTCCTCTTCACAAAGCCTGCTGGCGGCTGGCATTGTGGCGCGGTTGCTTACTTAACCAACAACCCAGCAGATGTGGGTTTCATGAATGTTGGCCAAGACGAATTGATATTTGATGGCGAGGCGAGCAGGAGGTAAAGTACTGCTGCTGTGCCTCAGACTAGGGAGCTAAGTGCTGCCCCTGCTGTGCCTCAGAGTAAGATGCAAAGTACTGCTGCTGGTGCTGCTGTGCCTCAGAGCAGGGGGTAAAGTACTGTTGCTGTGACTCAGACCAGGATGCCAAGTATTGCTCCTGCTGTGCCTCAGACTAGACTTGGAAAATGTGCTTCACTATGATATTTCTGAAAAGATTTTTCTCTTACGTATGTGTTCTATTGTTATAATCTTTTTTATTCTCCTTTGTCTTACAGGAGCGTGCCTCTGAGGTAGCTTGGATCCTTTTCCACCAATTGCGTCTACCTTAATTCCCGAACTTCCACCATTATTTTGGAAGCATGATCGTTCTAACTCTTGTAACTATCGACCCATTGTTGTATTATTGTCCCAGTGTCCTCCGAACTAAGGCTTCTTCAGTGCAGGATCTGTTGACGACCCATTCCCA
>NC_092261.1:18224645-18484645 GCF_036320965.1 Panulirus ornatus | reverse complement strand
ACAAATACGTGACTGTAGCAGCACATTCTAAATGACTCAGTCTCACCATATGTGGTGTGAGGCCGCTGTAAGCTGGGAGACAGACTGCCCGCCTAACAGGCCCACTGTTGGTTTGGAGACGGTCACCCATCAACATAACCACTGTTATGAAGAAGCGGGGGATGGAGGGTAGCGGCCACCTACAGGACCGCTGTGTGTCTGAGGACGGTTACCCACCTACATGACCACTGCTGGTGGAAGAATGGTGGACGGACGCCTACTTAGATAATCTCTTTGTGTCTGAGGACGGTCACCTGTCTACAGAACTATTGTTTGGAACGGTAGGGGTCATGGCCACCTACAGATCCACTGGGAGCCTGGGTCAAGTCACTGGTCTACAAAACCACTTTTGATGGGAAGGATAGAAGGACAGACGCTCACCTACTAGACCAATGTCGGGCCAGGAACGGCACCCCACCTACAAAACCAATGTAGTTCTAAGGATAGGCGTCCACCTGCAAGACCGATATGGGTTTGGGGACGGACGACCTCCTACAAGACCGGATGCAGGTCCGGGGGTGGTCATCCACCTACAGGGTAGTCATCCACCTAAAGGACCACTGTGGATCCGGGAACGGTTACCCACCATAAGAGCATCTGAGACCCTCGGACGGGCGCTCACCTACAGGACCGCCGTTGTCGGATGAGGAGGGGGAAGAACACCCAGCTTTGGCGAGAAGGGAGTGACGGACACCCACTTGCAGGACCACTGCAGGTCAGGGGACGGTCACCCACCTGCAGAACCATTGCTCGGAATGGAAGAGGGAACGTGTCCCCTTATGTGGCTGCGACATGCTTCTCACAACTCGTACTTGAGCACTTGAACAAGACAGTGCGACCCTTGGCTATAATGGGCTAGCCTTTTGCCTGACCCTGAAGGTCAGACGAAAGCCTGAACAACTCCCCCAACGGTCGTACCATCGTGCTCAAGGTATTGTTAAATGAGCTTGCGTAAGATTACACATTTATGATTAGATTGTATTCGGTAAACTGGAGGAGTAAGTGATGGCTGACTTGGCTATTGTGAGCTCTCCTCCTCGTCCCTGAAGTCAGCCATGAATCATACCACTACTTAAACGAAGGCATGCTAGCTAGTGGCCTACGTAACAATGGAAGAAATCCACATTTTCTAAATCATGATTTGTATCTTACAATAGATCATCTTATTATGGCATTGCAAAGAAATCCTCAGCCACAGTCTATCTTAAGACTAGAGAAAAAGGAAAAAAAATTAGGAGAATGTGAGGTGAATGAAGACTAATTATATCAGATTTATATTTGTCCAATAATTATGTATGCATGAGAGAGGGCGTCAGGCACTCCCAGGGCCGCATGGAGGTACAGATAACGCACCGACTGCCGACGCCTTCTCACCTCTCTCCCTGCATTGTGCTTTAACACATATACAACTCTGCCTGATTAACACATACTATAGTGCTTGTTATAAAACCACCTCGTGTGATCATAGGTGTGTGTTTGTGTGTGTGTGTGTGTGTGTGTGTGTGTGTGTGTGTGTGTTACATGTAGTTACACATAAGTACAGAGACACCATTTACAGGAGTTCTGGCCACATTCAAATCACTGTCCTGAGTTCTTCATAAAGGGTTCTAGAGTTACTTTTGGATACTTTTCCCGAGAGCCATCTTGTAGCCAGAAGGCTGTACTGGTTGCAGTAGCAGGAAAATAATAAAATCCTCCAGAGTGAAACGTTCTTAACGAGAATTTGCTCGATATATATATATATATATATATATATATATATATATATATATATATATATATATATATATATATTCATACGTGTGCGTGTGTGTGTGTGTGTGTGTGTGTGTGTTCTATGAAATTAGGCGCACATTGCACATTACTCGCGTTGATATACCTCCACATTTGACGGCAATTTCGATAAAAGTAGCTACTAGTTCATGTCCACGTGAGCATGATGGGAGATGACCGGTCGAGATCCCGTTGCTGATGAATGTGAGCGAAGGTGATCCATTTCTATTGATCGAATACTCATTTCCATGGCCTAATTACTGCGCGTCCCTAGCTTCTACACAAATGGTTGCTGTTCGAATCCTGCTATCATGTATATAAAGATATATATATATATATATATATATATATATATATATATATATATATATATATATATCATATGGAGGGTATTGATTGAGAGGGTGAAGGCATGTACAGAGCATCAGATTGGGGAAGAGCAGTGTGGTTTCAGAAGTGGTAGAGGATGTGTGGATCAGGTGTTTGCTTTGAAGAATGTATGTGAGAAATACTTAGAAAAGCAAATGGATTTGTATGTAGCATTTATGGATCTGGAGAAGGCATATGATAGAGTTGATAGAGATGCTCTGTGGAAGGTATTAAGAATATATGGTGTGGGAGGCAAGTTGTTAGAAGCAGTGAAAAGTTTTTATCGAGGATGTAAGGCATGTGTACGTGTAGGAAGAGAGGAAAGTCATTGGTTCTCAGTGAATGTAGGTTTGCGGTAGGGGTGTGTGATGTCTCCATGGTTGTTTAATTTGTTTATGGATGGGATTGTTAGGGAGGTGAATGCAAGAGTTTTGGAAAGAGGGGCAAGTATGAAGTCTGTTGTGGAGGAGAGAGCTTGGGAAGTGAGTCAGTTGTTGTTCGCTGATGATACATCGCTGGTGGCTGATTCATGTGAGAAACTGCAGAAGCTGGTGACTAAGTTTGGTAAAGTGTGTGAAAGAAGAAAGTTAAGAGTAAATGTGAATAAGAGCAAGGTTATTAGGTACAGTAGGGGAGGTAAGTTTGAATGGAGAAAAACTGGAGGAAGTAAAGTGTTTTAGATATCTGGGAGTGGATCTGGCAGCGGATGGAACCATGGAAGCGGAAGTGAATCATAGGGTGGGGGAGGGGGCGAAAATCCTGGGAGCCTTGAAAAATGTGTGGAAGTCGAGAACATTATCTCGGAAAGTAAAAATGGGTATGTTTGAAGGAATAGTGGTTCCAACAATGTTATATGGTTGCGAGGCGTGGGCTATGGATAGAGGTGTGCGTAGGAGGGTGGATGTGCTGGAAAAGAGATGTTTGAGGACAATATGTGGTGTGAGGTGGTTTGATCGAGTAAGTAATAATAGGGTAAGAGAGATGTGTGGTAATAAAAAGAGTGTGGTTGAGAGAGCAGAAGAGGGTGTTTTGAAATGGTTTGGTCACATGGAGAGAATGAGTGAGGAAAGATTGACCAAGAGGATATATGTGTCGGAGGTGGAGGGAACGAGGAGAAGTGGGAGACCAAATTGGAGGTGGAAAGATGGAGTGAAAAAGATTTTGTGTGATCGGGGCCTGAACATGCAGGAGGGTGAAAAGAGGGCAAGGAATAGAGTAAATTGGATCGATGTGGTATACCGGGGTTGACGTGCTGTCAGTGGATTGAATCAGGGCATGTGAAGCGTCTGGGGTAAACCATGGAAAGTTGTGTGGGGCCTGGATGTGGAAAGGGAGCTCCCCCCTCATGTGTGCGAGGTAGCGCTAGGAAAAGACAACAAAGGCCACATTCGTTCACACTCAGTCTCTAGCTTTCATGTGATAATGCACCGAAACCACAGCTCCCTTTCCACATCCGGGCCCCACAGAACTTTCCTTGGTTTTCCCCAGACGCTTCATATGCCCTGATTCAATCCATTGACAGCACGTCGACCCCGGTATACCACATCGTTCCAATTCACTCTATTCCTTGCACGCCTTTCACCCTCCTACATGTTCAGGCCCCGATCACTCAAAATCTTTTTCACTCCATCTTTCCACCTCCAATTTGGTCTCCCACTTCTCCTCGTTCCCTCCACCTCCGACACATATATCCTCTTGGTCAATCTTTCCTCACTCATTCTCTCCATGTGACCAAACCATTTCAAAACACCCTCTTCTGCTCTCTCAACCACACTCTTTTTATTACCACACATCTCTCTTACCCTATTATTACTTACTCGATCAAACCACCTCACACCACATATTGTCCTCAAACATCTCTTTTCCAGCACATCCACCCTCCTACGCACACCTCTATCCATAGCCCACGCCTCGCAACCATATAACATTGTTGGAACCACTGTTCCTTCAAACATACCCATTTTTGCTTTCCGAGATAATATTCTCGACTTCCACACATTCTTCAAGGCTCCCAGAATTTTCGCCCCCTCCCCCACCCTCAACCCTACTGTACCTAATAACCTTGCTCTTATTCACATTTACTCTCAGCTTTCTTCTTTCACACAATTTACCAAACTCAGTCACCAGCTTCTGCAGTTTCTCACATGAATCAGCCACCAGCGCTGTATCATCAGCGAACAACAACTGACTCACTTCCCAAGCTCTCTCATCCACAACAGACTGCATACTTGCCCCTCTTTCCAAAACTCTCTCTCTCTCTCTCTCTCTCTCTCTCTCTCTATATATATATATATATATATATATATATATATATATATATATATATATATATACTTGACCGAGTGCTCTGTGCTTTAGAAATTCAAGAAGAATTAGACTGAGCTAGGACTCTGCAGCCACACCTCACCGAGAACGAATCTAAAGTTGTATGTGTGTGTGTGTGTTTGTGTGTGTGTTTGTGTGTGCTTGTGTGGAGGTTTAGGAGGGTGTCAGTGATAGGAACCTTGTCCGCCTCCCCACCAGGGGACAATCGTTCGCTAATGGCCGGCCTGGTGCTTCCTGCAGGGTACATCTCTTGTCCCATCCTGCCGGGCTAGGGGGTACCTCTGGTTCCGAGTCGCGAGTTCGGGGTAACTCATTAATATACTGGTGAGCATTGGGGGTAACTCCTTATTATACTAGTGGACGAAGGAGAAGGAAAAAAAAAAGACGTAACAGGTGGGTAGCATTAATGCGCTGACGTTAAAAGGGCGTAACATTAATGTACTGATGGAATGAGGGGGGTGGGGGGAAATTCAGTGTGCTGGCGGAACAACTGGGTAACATCAGTGTACTTGTGGAGCCAGATAATGTATTTTTGGAATGATGTTGTAACACTAATTCAGTGCTACGAGGGATGGAGTTAGCAGAATGAGACTTTTTTTTAACTAGGATGTTCCTTATGTTCTAGATCAGATACAGAGAGATATATTGGTGTGGGAATGGGTAACACATTAGTAAACTCGTGTGACAATGTAGTAACGCAATGTAATGGTGTGACAGTATGACAGGCCAATATGTTTGTTTGACGGAGTATTTTCTTTTTTTGTAGTAAAGCGTTACAGTTACTTATCAGTGTGACAATAGGAGTAATATAATGTTCTGTTATGACACAGGAGGTAATATATTGACACTGATATAACGAAGCTGTGGCATGAGGGTGAGATAATTGCAGTGGTGTGTGCCAAAGTGGGTGACAGATTAATGTGCTGTTGTAACAAAGGAGGTAACTGATTAATGTACTGGTCTCAGAAGAGGGTGCCATAGTATTATGTATCTATGTGGTAAAGGGGGACTGGAATACCTCACTTGACGTAACGTGTCTGATACTGGGTACTCTACCGTAGCTGAGGATCAATGCTAAGGTGTAACGGGATAACGTAACGACGGAAGAGAACAGTATCTTGGTGTGACGTGTGTATAACGTATCAAAGTCTGAGCGTAACAGAAATGAACACATGGGTGTAACGGTTGTGCTGCTGTAACGAAGGCACAGTAAGACAAGCTGTGAGCTGGTGCGAGAAGGTTGTATCAGGATAATATCTCGGTGCAGAAGCCAGTAAGGCACAATTGTAAAAGAACACCCTCCTCAAGCACACGTCAGGACACTTTAAGAGACAAGCGTCATGATAATTTACACACATTCTTTTATAAGCTGTTGCCGGGGATGGATTAGTTCCAGGCATTTATCAGATGGCTGGGCGATTTACGTAGTGAGGCCGAGTGAAGTGGCTGTCTAGATGGCCACCTTCTGCGGCGCCAGTGTAAACACAACGCGTGCACGAGATGCACTGTTGATCGCTGAGGTGACGCTCCACACCCTCAAATATAAACAGTCCTGGTGACGTCATGATGTTTACCGAGCAGGGATCAGCTAAAGTGCCAGATGAAAGATGCTCTTGAGGCGTCCATCTTGATGTTACTCACAGACCGAGGTTGATGTTTTATGATGATTAGAACATTGTGAGATAAACCTCTGGTCTGTAATTGTATCCTTGGGTACATCTGATGCTTCTACAAGGAGAGCATGTTTCCGCAATGATACACATCCCAGGAATGACATACAATGTGTCCACAGTAAAGTGTGGGCATGTGGTTTAGCATTACTGACCACGAGTCAGCATGGGCCAGCTTTAGGTCGGACCGCATGTGTTCGAATCCTGGTGAGGCAGTCGGCTTACTACTTAGGTTTGGGTGTGTGTATGAGAGACGGGGAAACACGAGTGTACAATTCTCTCCCCACCACACACACATAGTAATCACTACTGTGTGTGCATTGCTGTGGAAAAAAAAATAAGTTCCTGATAATATATGATGCCATAGGCGATGCTATCTCGTTAAGCCGGGAGAAGGAAAGTGAATATGATTAAGAGAACCAGACCTTCACTTATATAACGTCTAATCAAAGTACATCCGTAACCTAAAGTTCGTTGTTACGCTCTTAGTGAAATTTTTTGCGTCGCTCGCGGATAAAACAATGAACTTATTTTTTGAAAGTGTTAAGAGCTAAAGACATAAACATCAACTGATTTCCAGCTCTTTCTAAAAATGTAGGATACGAAAACAACTAAACATTTCCATCAACATTTTCATAACTACAAATCTGAGTCATCCACCCGAGTCAGATATTTTATCTCGGGTACGTCCACGAAGGATCGGATATACTCTGAACTTCACCAAGGAACTCTTCCAACTATACACACAATGAAGCTAGCAGATACAGTTGAGAAACTGATGCTTACACAATGTATATACTTTACTGAGTAAGATCACTTGTTATAATCCCTCGTTATCTTGTATCTGAATAGCGTTATTGGCGAAGCATTTGTTGTATCTAGATTCGCCAGGCCTCCGCCTGACGACGGACCCGTTCCTTCTCAGAACAAACACTAAGGATGACATTGTCGTTTACTCACCAAACATGCAATTTCGAATACCAGACTTCTTTCTCCCAGCGACGAATACAGGAGTCGTCATTGTTCATCAGGACATGAACGCAGCACATATTCCCTCTCTCTGAACCATCTTACTCATCATGTCCTCCCTGAGTCTAGATTGGTTATACCAGAGACTTGGTCCGGACGCTGCGGAGGGCGGCCGGGGAGAGGAGGGACAGGCACAGCCTGAGGACTCAGCTTACAACTGCATCTCTATTGACCTCTGACGTGGAATCTTTTTAAAGAGCTTCGCTCCTGAGGGAGAAAACCTATTTTCCACTTCTTGAGTTCCCTCAATGCCAGTGCCCAGTCAGGTGAGGGCTTCGTTTAACACAGGAGGGGGAAGGAGTCGAAAAAAAAAGAAGTGTCCCTCGGTCTGTGGTTTCCTAAGGTCCTTTGGTCTGTTTCCCCCTCGTCCAGGAAATTAGTTCCTGAGGCTTGAGGGTCTGACTGTTTCTTGCCACGTTAACTATGTACTCCTAATTATGAAAATACGAGGCAGCCAATTAGATGTTCAAGGCTTACGGATGAAAGTGAAATTTCTTAAAAAAAAGAAATTGTTCGATGCTCTTAACGACTACATGAGTGTTGAACTTTAACAGGAAATTCAGATGAAATCTCATTTCATGTGTCTTTTCTTGTCAGCAATATGTAAATACGAGATGATTAACAAATTCTTTAGCTCGTAAAGAAAATCTTTAAACAATTCTAGTTCGATTAGATACAAAAGAATGATACAGCCTTATGAAAGTAAACAGCCTGGCAAAAGTGAACAGCCAAAGAAATCAGTGAACCATCCATAAAAGTGGTAAATTATAGACAAATTCTAGACAAAATATCAAAAAGATACGAGTTCATGAAAGTATTGAGGCTGAATGCCGTAGTAATAGCAAAGGAAAACAAAAAATCATCGATTCAGATAGATATGTAACAGGTACACGAGGGGGAGAGAGAGAGAGAGAGAGAGAGAGAGAGAGAGAGAGAGAGAGAGAGAGAGAGAGAGAGAGAGAAACTGTATCACAATGAATCATTACGGAAAATACCGAGGTTCGACGACACGTGTGGCTCACTGGAAAGGAAAAATCCCGGCCAGTTCCAGCGCCGCCACACAGCCAGTACGGGACTGACCGGAATACTGAGTGAGGCCAGTCACGACCTGGCCAGAGTATGACCCACGCAAGTAAAATTTGATTCGATTAGGAAGAAGAAAATTTTTACTGCTTCGAAATTATTCCTAAACGATATGATTGTCGTCGAGATGTTACGCCATCTATAAATCTATACTGTAAATGATTCGACTTCCTTATGGGTTACGTCTTGTGTCTTGAGCAATGCACAGTGATCGACGCAGAATAGAATTTTTAGATTTGCTCTGCGAAAGTTATGTAAAATTGCGAGATGATCTGAATGATTGCATGATGGTATGAATGATTGCAAGATGGTACCTAGTAACAACACGATCTTGTATGACGAGATAAACAGTTGAAACTGAATGGATGATCTGAGGAACTCTGGGTAGTATGCTATGGACAGTTCTACGGTGATCTAGCCAGCCACTTCCTGCGAACTGTGTTTCACCACACGGAATCACAAAGTTGCAGGAGATTACTGAAATTACATGAGGAAAAATGGATTACGTAGTACTTATTATATCAACGTATTGACCATATTTTTTACAGGATCCAGCAGCCATTAAGAAAAATGAATTAAAAAAAGACTGATATGCATTAGATATAAACTAAATGGAAAATAATTGAAAGAAGCCACATTAAAATTGCACAAAATCAAAGTTTCTAGAAAGCGAAACATTTAAAAGTAAAACCACACACAGAGAAAACGGATTATATGAAGACGTGTTCAGTTTCATATTTTCCCTCTGATCAATCACAGGTTGACTACAATTCAGTATCTACTCCCTTCAACAAGACTGTTGAAGCAAAATATATGGAAATATTTGTCTGAATCTACCGTCAAATCTTAGCGGTCAAACTTTTCCTCCAACTGTCCAACTTATTTTTTCCAATGAAAACGTAGCACCAGCGGATGATTACATTAATGTCAGGAACGGAATTATGCACAAACCTGTAGAAGGTATTTCAAAGAAGTATATTAGAGCATTCAGATACAGTAACGGTACAGTATCCTCTGCGATACTACCGCATTTGCTCGCTGTACCTGTCTAACGTGAGTTTAGATCAACGAAATTCTCATGTCTCACTGTTTTCATGATTTCAGGAGCACGATGGTACGACCTATGACTGCGAAGGTACGACCTTTGAATACGGAGGTTCGACCCTTGAACATGACCGTACGACCCTTGAGAAGGACGGTAAGACCATTGACAGTAATTGTACGAAGGTACTTTAGAAGTTCTTGGTTAACCACCCTACTAATTTCACAAATATGGTATTATACATTGACATGCGCAGTCATAAGTTCAAATACACGATATGTGAACGCACACACACACACACACACACACACACACACACACACACACACACACACACACACACACACACACACACACACACACACACACACACACACACACACACACACACACACACACACACACACACACACACACACACACACACACACACACACTATGTAAATGACTTGCCTGAAGGCATAGACTCCTGCCTGAATATGTTTGCAAATGATGCAAAGGTCATGAGTGAAAAGCGAGGAGGGTTGGATCAAACTACAAGGGGATCTAAACAGACTTCAAAGCTGGTATGATACATGGCTGATGAAATTCAACACAAGGATGGGACAAAGTGAAAGAAGACCTCAATATGATTATCATCCAGCAAGCCATAAGCTTCAGGATTCTGTATGTAAGATGGCTCTGGATGTCGAGTCGACATCACCACTTAACTGTTACCAAAGTCCAACATCAGGAGAATAGTTAACGAGACAAACTGTCCTCTGGCAAATATCACAGTACTTTTCAAGTACGTGGATGAAGAAATATACAGCAAACTGTAGTCGTTAGATTTGCCCATCTTGGAAGAGAGGAGAGTGTGAGGTGACCTAAACACAGCCTTTAAAGTTTTGTAAACAAATCCATGACGTGGACAGTAAACAGTTCTTCAAGAGATATAGGAACAGAGCAACTACAATGCATAGTATGATATAAAGGAAAAATGCTTTTAAAAAAGATACAAAAAAGTATGAGTCATATAATTGTTATGGATGAATGGGGCAGATGACAAGAAAGCGTGCACTGAAAACCTGATAATTAAATCTTGTATCATCAGAAATGTAAAATCTTTGGATCTTAAAGAAGGTATATTCATAACTGAAGTTTTAGCTAAGTATGATAATAAACATTACCAGATAATCATGGTCTAGACACACGTAAGGATGCGGTAGGTCAGGCGTGGACAAGTTAACCCATTTTTCAGCCCCTTCACCGAGGATTGAAATCAGGTTTTGTCTGGTGATCTAAACATTTGATTCTTAGATGATGGCAACTTGGCTCTTGGTACTGAAGAGTCCCTGTCTCATGATTGTGCTCTTGTGAGCCTGGGGACTCGTGATTTCATTTCATTACTATTCTAACCTCTATCCTAAAGGCTGCAAAAGAAGTAATCTGTTGTATTAGCAAAACCTTTAGTCATTAACCATGACGACGGAGTTCTGTTCGGTGCGTTCTTAGGTTTCAATACCATTCATGTCACTTTGGATGCAAAGGTAAGATTTAAAAATGATAAATGAAAACTTCAGTGCCTAGAACGTCCCTTTGCTTCATATCAGTTGTTTAGGCTTACCAAGAATAATATACTTTACAAGGGCCTTACCTTCCCCCGTAGCAACAGACTCGGTTAATCTGACGTAACATTGAAGTTTCCCTGGAGGAGACCTTGAATCTCCATTTAGATGACTGCCTGTGGAAGCAAACAACCCTTCGTGTTAAATTAGGTGGTTTGGGACCCACATTGCTTCGCATATCGTTGTTGTATTTCTGGTTCTCTTTTCTTTTTCTTCTTCTTCAATTTCTTACACTGCAGCCTTAAGTAAACTGGTTCATGAAATGATGTAGGAGGCCCACCCGGTGCTCTACCTGTGAACATGGTCCTAACTTCAGTGCTCGGGATTATTGCTAATTCATCCGGGGAAACAGGAAGGACAACTGGGACAAACCAAGTGTGGAGAGGACGGCCTCACCTATACCAGGCCAGACTACAGCTCGCAAGAGGAAGGACCTAGTAACAAGATGTAAGGGAACCCTGCTCGGAGAACGACCTATCTATAGTAGTGAAGTGACCGACCGATGTGAGAGACATTTCTTGAGATAAAAGTCCTGGTGAGCGGTACGCCAGGCACTGGAATGTTGATGATAGTCTTAAACAGATGTGCTTCTGCTAACTGTCCAGTAGTAAAGAAACTCCAACAATTGTTACCAGACTGGATGAAATGGTAAACGATCTCACGGTGTAACATCATGTGGTTGGAAGAGGAGCAGTCACCTGGTGTGCGATTACACATGAGATTCGGTCTTAGTTCATATAAGTTTGCGGAGGAACTCACTTGGTCTACGTGGTATTTCAGACTTCAGCTGATAGCAGGAGAGTACGAAAACTGGAACCAAACAATACCCTTTTGTTCCACGTCGTTCAGAGACTGTGGAACCTTCAGGGAAGACTGCTTTTCAGTCTCTTAACGACCCTGGCTCATGGTTTATCAAATTCTTCCAAGGACGGGCGAGCAGACAGCTTTATCAATGCAGTTTGCATCATCGATTCTTAACAAGTAATACAAGTAATACACACCATTTATGATAAACGAAGTTTTATGATGTGAACGTTATTTTGGTAAGGTTCAAAGTCACAGGAAAAAAAAATCAAAGTATTCGTATACTCTCCTCAGACTTTACTCAAAGATGGTATTCTATCTATCTCTCTGTGTAGCCCCCCCCCCCCCCCCACACACACACACATACAACCAAAACTCCTTCGTAAGCTGGAAGTTGATTACAAAACAACATGAATCTAACGATGAAAGTACTCATGCACTCAGCAACCGACCTAAATGCTCCAAACAAAAAAAATAAGAAAAAGATAGGAACCAAGAGAGAGAGAGAGAGAGAGAGAGAGAGAGAGAGAGAGAGAGAGAGAGAGAGACCCATGATCCATAAAAGGTAAAAGTCTCTCTCTCTCTGATAATTGAGAAGAAAAATCTATAGCTGGGAGGCAAGTGCTCTGGCGAACGAGGGTCACCATCCAATAAAGCAACGAGTAATACGCCGTGCTAATCTGGCTCCACCGGACTAAACGCTCGTATTTGAGGACGAGGTCGCTATTTAGGCAAATATATTCAAGCAATAGTTTTGATAACAGCTTTTGCGAAGATAACTGTTATCCTGAGCGACAATCAAACGAAGGAGTGGAGGTAATTATAAGTCTTTACGAGGCTATGTAGTTTGCGGGCCAGTTTAAAACACCGGCCTGTTTGACCCCGGCTCGATATACCTGTCACACGTGAATCACTCTCTTGCTCAGCGCAAGATAATGGTGGCAGACGGCGGGACGTGTTGTGTGGAGAATATGGCGAACGACAGACAAAGGTGTGTTGTTTGTAGAATATGGCGTTAGACAGACAAGGTTTGTTGTTTGCAGAATATGGCGAACGACAGACAAGGTGTGTTGTTTGCAGAATATGGCGTTAGACAGACAAGGTTTGTTGTTTGCAGAATATGGCGTTAGACAGACAAAGGTTTGTTGTTTGCAGAATATGGCGTTAGACAGACAAGGTTTGTTGTTTGCAGAATATGGCGTTAGACAGACAAGGTTTGTTGTTTGCAGAATATAGCAATAGACAGAGAATGACGAGGTGTGTTGTTTGCCGAAAGTGGTAAGTAACAAGGCGTTCAGTTTGTAGAATACGGTAGGTAGACAAAGAATGGCGAGGTTTGCTGTTTCTGCAATACGGTGGCAGATAGAGAATAAAGTGGGGTGTTTTTTGTAGTATAAGGCGACAGACGAAGTATCACTAGGTGTTTTGTTTGCAGAATGCGGCAACAGACAAAGCATAAGGAGGTGTGTTGTTTGTAGAACACGTCGACAAGAATGAAGAGGTAAATTGTTTGTAGAGTATGGCGACAGACAAAGAATGACGAGATGTATTGTTTATAGAATACGGCGAGGGACAAAGAATGACGAGGTGTGTTGTTTGTAAAATGTGGCAGCAGAAAGTGGATAGCAGAATGCGTTGTTTGCGTCAGATGACTGTAGGCAGTGAACAGTCGGGTGTGTTGTTTGTAGAACAAGCTGACACGGAGTGACACGGCGGGGCGTTCTGTTTGGAGAGTACAGTGGTGGCAGGCAGTGAGTGGCTGGGTGTATCATTTATATAACATATACTGTAGGTACACAACCTATGATGGGATTTTTTTGTTCGTAAATCAGATTGTTGTCTGAGCTGAGTCAGACCTAACCTGAGAATCACGTTTCCATTAATCAGAAAAATCTTTCGATACCGATAAATGTATTATTTGTGATAGGTTAATTTCGCTTTCGTTAACGTATTATTTGCTTCTCTTCCCGTTCGGTTAACGTGATCCGGATGCCATCTAGCGTCGGGATTGTGTACTACGTTAATCTGGACTTTCTACTGGAATTAGGCGCCTCTTACGGTATCTGGAGTATCCATTTGGCAGAAAAGAACCAAAGAAATAATGCTGTCTATCAAGTAGCCTTGTGAGACCAAGAAATTTGCGTGAGGACACACAACATTATTTAATTTTCTAAGTATTTTCTGAGTTAAATAACGCTCAAGGAATTGAGCTTTTGTTGTTTCTAATTTATTCATGATAATGATAATGTGTTCTGATGATAAATTATTCTGAATAAATTCCGTTTCATTCGTGTAGTAAACCACGAATATGATGAGGATTTTGCCATCAGATGTTCCTCTTTAGTCGTTCCCATTTGCATTTGCAGTTAGAACAAGGGTTCTTGCATCTGCTCCGTGGAACACTAGTGGTCCATAGTCAATTTCCCCGTGGTCCATGGAAGAAGAGAAATTATTCGATATATAAACAAATCAATTCTAGCATCAAGACTATCTCTCACAAGCGTCTGCGGGTTTATCATGTGTCTTTGATTGGGATTTTCAGGCACGATATGATATTGGATACATGCTGAAGGTGTTCCACAGACACAGCAAGTATCTCTCAGTGGTCCAGACACACAACAGGTTAAGACCCCTTGCGTCAAGATCCCACAAAACATACACAGATTAAAACAGGAATCATAGATCTGCCCAACATTCTGGCACAGATTATGAATTTCTCATAACGACAGCAGAAATATTACGTAAAATGGAACACCTAAAAGTCACATACTTCAAACCTACATACATGCGGGCATTTCATTTTTCCTCGTTTCCCAGTGTGTGTGTGTGTGTGTGTATGTGTGTGTGTGTGTGTGTGTGTGTGTGTGTGTGTGTGTGTGTGTGTGTGTGTGTGTGTGTGTGTGTGTGTGTGTGTGTGTGTGTGATGTACGTATGTGTGTGTGTGTGTGTGTGTGTGTGTGTGTGTGGTGTACAAAGAATGTGTATGAAACAATCGTACAATAAAAGAACAATGAAAATCCTGACGCAAATCACCTGTCACGAAATGCCGGAGAGCATGAAAAACGACACGAAAAGATAAAGCCAACACGTAGATAAGGCATACGCGAAAGCTGCACACATTTTATATATATATATATATATATATATATATATATATATATATATATATATATATATATATATATATATATATATATGAGTCTCAGTGAATGTAGGTTTGCGGTAGGGGTGTGTGATGTCTCCATGGTTGTTTGATTTGTTTATGGATGGGGTTGTTAGGGAGGTAAATGCAAGAGTTTTGGAAAGAGGGGCAAGTATGAAGTCTGTTGTGGATGAGAGAGCTTGGGAAATGAGTCAGTTGTTGTTCGCTGATGATACATCGCTGGTGGCTGATTCATGTGAGAAACTGCAGAATCTGGTGACTGAGTTTGGTAAAGTGTGTGAAAGAAGAAAGTTAAGAGTAAATGTGAATAAGAGCAAGGTTATTAGGTACAGTAGGGTTGAGGGTCAAGTCAATGGGGAGGTAAGTTTGAATGGAGAAAAACTGGAGGAAGTAAAGTGTTTTAGATATCTGGGAGTGGATCTGGCAGCGGATGGAACCATGGAAGCGGAAGTGGATCATAGGGTGGGGGAGGGGGCGAAAATCCTGGGAGCCTTGAAGAATGTGTGGAAGTCGAGAACATTATCTCGGAAAGCAAAAATGGGTATGTTTGAAGGAATAGTGGTTCCAACAATGTTGTATGGTTGCGGGGCGTGGGCTATGGATAGAGTTGTGCGCAGGAGGATGGATGTGCTGGAAATGAGATGTTTAAGGACAATGTGTGGTGTGAGGTGGTTTGATCGAGTAAGTAACGTAAGGGTAAGAGAGATGTGTGGAAATAAAAAAGAGCGTGGTTGATAGAGCAGAAGAGGGTGTTTTGAAATGGTTTGGGCACATGGAGAGAATGAGTGAGGAAAGATTGACCAAGAGGATATATGTGTCGGAGGTGGAGGGAACGAGGAGAAGTGGGAGACCAAATTGGAAGTGGAAGGATGGAGTGAAAAAGATTTTGTGTGATCGGGGCCTGAACATGCAGGAGGGTGAAAGGAGGGCAAGGAATAGAGTGAATTGGATCGATGTGGTATACCGGGGTTGACGTGCTGTCAGTGGATTGAATCAGGACATGTGAAGCGTCTGGGGTAAACCATGGAAAGCTGTGTAGGTATGTATATTTGCGTGTGTGGACGTATGTATATACATGTGTATTGGGGTGGGTTGGGCCATTTCTTTCGTCTGTTTCCTTGCGCTACCTCGCAAACGCGGGAGACAGCGACAAAGCAAAAAAAAAAAAAAATGAGTCCACGGAGAAAATGAAACACGATAAGTTCCCAAGTGCACTTTCGTGTAATAATCACATCATCAGGGGTACAGAAGAGAGAAATATAACAGTCAGTTGATATACATCGAAGAGACGAAGCTAGGACACCATTTGGTAAACGTGCGATTGTCTTCTCTTGTACAATCGCATGTTTTCCATACACCCAAACACGCATGTATACATACATATACATATCAACATATACATACATATACACACACATACACAGACATATATATATATATATATATATATATATATATATATATATATATATATATATATATATATATATATACACATGCACATATCAATTCTAGCTTGATTTCATTCATTCCGTGCCGCTACCCCGCCACACAGGAAATAGCATTGCTATCCCCCGCTTCAGCGAGGTAGCGCTGGGAAAAACAGACAAAAAAGGCCACATTCGTTCACACTCAGTTTCTAGTTGTCATGTGTAATGCACCGAAACCACTGCTCCCTTTCCACATCAAGGCCCCACAGACCTTTCCATGGTCTATCTAAGATGCTTCACATGCCCTGGATCGTTTCAATTCATTCTGTTTCTTGCACGCCTTTCACCCTCCTGTATGTTCAGCCGCCGATCGCTAAAAATCCTTTTCACTTCATAACTCCACCTCCAGTTTGATTTCTCTCTTCTTGTTCCCCCCTCCTCTGACATATATCCTCTTTGTCAATCTTTCCTCACTTGTTCTCTCCATATGTCCAAACAATTTCAACACACCCTCTTCTGCTCTCTCAACCAAACTTTTTATTTCCACACATCTCTCTTACCCTTTCATTACTTACTCGATCAAACTACCTCACACCACATATTGTCCTCAAACATTTTATTTCTAACACATTCCCCCTTCTTCGCATAACCCTATCTAGTAGCCCATGCCTCGCAACCATATAACTTTGTTGGGACTACTATTCCTTCAAACATACCCATTTTTGGTCTCCGAGATAACGTTCTCGCCTTCCACACATTCTTCAACCCCTCCCCCACCATGTGACTCACTTCCGTTTCCATGGTTCCATCCGCTGCTTCGTTCACTCCCAGATATCTAAAACACTTCACTTCCTCCAGTTTTTTCCATTCACACTTACATGCCAATTAACTTGTCCCTCAAACCTACTGAACCTACTAACCTTGCTCTTATTCATATTTACTCTCAACTCTCTCCTTTCATACACTTTTCCGAACTCAGTCACCAACCTTTGCAGTTTCTCACCCGAATCAGCCACCAGAGCTGTATCATCGGCGAACAACAACTGACTCACTTCCCAAGCCCTCTCATCCACAGCAGATTGCATACTCGTCCCAGTCTCCAAAACTCTTGCATTTATATCCCTAACCATCCCATCCATAAACAAATTAAACAACCATGGGGACATCACACCCCTGCCACAAACCGACATTCACCGGGAATCAATCACTCTCCTCTCTTGCTACTCGCACACGTGCCTTACATCCTAGATAAAACCTTTTCACTGCTTCTAACAACTTACCTCCCACACAATATACTCTTGATACCTTCCACAAAGCATCTCTATCAACCCTATCCTCTGCTTTCTCCAGATCCATAAATGGTACATACAAATCCATCTGTTTTTCTAAGTATTTCTCTCATACATTCTTCAGAGCAAACACTTGATCCCCAGATACTCTATCGCTTCTGAAACCACACTACTATTCCCCAATCTGATACATATATATATATATATATATATATATATATATATATATATATATATATATATATATATATATATATATATATATAACCAAAATAAATGTCATTATGTGATTAAGGTATCTGGACATATCTTAGCAAAACGTTCAGTTCATTTGGTTGTCTTGTTAAATCTCCATTAGCCGAAGTTTATCTTGTGGACTTCAGAACCAGTTTAAAGTAAAGGTTCTGTCGATGACTCGTGTCAGTACCTGTGTTTATGGTGCGAACGTTTTTGTTGCGCTGTTACTGATACAATATATATATATATATATATATATATATATATATATATATATATATATATATATATATATATATATATATATATATATATATCTTTCTTTTCTTTCTTTCAAACTACTCTCCATTTCCCGCGTTAGCAAGGTAGCGTTAAGAATAGAGGACTGGGCCTCTGAGGGAATATCCTCACCTGGCCCCCTTCTCTGTTCCTTCTTTTGGAAAATTAAAAAAAACAAAAAAAACAAGAGGGGAGGATTTCCAGCCCTCCGCTCCCTCCCCTTTCAGTCGCCTTCCACGACACGCAGGGAATACGTGGGAAGTATTCTTTCTCCCCTATCCTCAGGGATAATATATATATCTCTCTCTCTCTCTCTCTCTCTATATATATATATATATATATATATATATATATATATATATATATATATATATATATATGCTTTTAAAGTGAAAAACATCCTTCTTTCACTATACAAGAATTTGTCATTGGAGATCTTGGAGTACTTTAAGAACGATGAAATTTCATAAAATTTGCTGTACAGACAAAGTAACGTTGAGATGGACACGGATTGTTATACTTCATCTTGGTGAGCTGAGCAACAGTTTGTATATGAGCCGACATTTGTAGTTTTTCTAAAATTGAATACTTGAAATATCTCGCCTGAAAATTCAAATGGATTTCTTAACCGGATCCCATATAAGGAGTCTAATAAAGTGTGATTTGGGACATCGCGGTAAAGAACTAAATTCAAGAACAAGACAGCATCAGTATAGTGTTCTTGCTGGACACGAATCAAGTGCTCTATTCCTGTACATGCGAGACTTCAGCCACCCTAGTGACTAGAACATAGAACAATGCTCATGACTGGAACATGGAAAAACTCATGACTGGAACATGGAAAAACTCATGACTGGAACATGGAACAACGCTCATGACTGGAACATGGAACAACTCATGACTGGAACATAGAACAATGCTCATGACTGGAACATGGAACAACTCATGACTGGAACATAGAACAATGCTCATGACTGGAGCATGGAACAACTCATGACTGGAACATAGAACAATGCTCATGACTGGAACATGGAAAAACTCATGACTGGAACATAGAACAATGCTCATGACTGGAGCATGGAACAACTCATGACTGGAACATAGAACAATGCTCATGACTGGAACATAGAACAATGCTCATGACTGGAGCATGGAACAACTCATGACTGGAACATAGAACAATGCTCATGACTGGAGCATGGAACAACTCATGACTGGAACATAGAACAATGCTCATGACTGGAACATGGAACAACTTATAACTGGAACATGGAACAACTCATAACTGGAACATGGAACAATGCTCATGACTGGAACATGGAACAACTTATAACTGGAACATGGAACAATGCTCATGACTGGAACATGAAAAAACTCATGACTGGAACATGGAACAACGCTCATGACTGGAACATGGAACAATGCTCATGACTGGAACATGAAAAAACTCATGACTGGAACATGGAACAACGCTCAGAGAATAGTGTCTTGTCACTGTGTTGTAGATAGAAATATCATGGAATCCAGCATGATTTACAACAGCTTTACTTAGAGTCTCATCATGTGCCTACACATGTATCAATAATCACCTTTCATAATCAAAAGCATTGTCAGCATGTACAAGTTTATCACCTGTACCATGACCTGACCCTGGCCCTTAATGATCACATCCCTTACTTGAACTTCCAACCCAACCCTCACATGAGTTTTTATATATATGTATATATATATATATATATATATATATATATATATATATATATATATATATATACATTCCTTAGGCCATTACGTATTTGCAGTCCAGAGTTTATTGATGATGAGTTTGAGAAGATATATTCTACTGGATCTAAGTTAAAGTACCCTAGATCTTTCATTGATAAATCCCTTAAGTTAGCAAAGAAATCATGTTATAGAGTTGAGCCCAAACTTCCCATTCACACCAAGAATCTTTTAATTCTCAGTTTTGATAAAAATTTTACTTCACTTCCCATGATGCTTAAATTCTTAAATGTGAATGTTACTTTCAGCAACAATAATACTATAAAGAATATGTTAAACAGGAACTCACCAGAAAATTCTCCTGGATGTATCAATAAAGTACCATGTACAAATTGTGATAAGTTTTATGTTGGGCAGACTGTTAAGGATCTTTCTGTTAGACTTAAGCAACATAAGTATAGTATAAGAACAGGACAAGATTTAAATGCCTTGTTTAATTATGTTCAAGACTATGATCATTGTATTGACTGGAGTAATGCATTCTCAGTTATCAACTCTAACTCCAGTACCACGAGAAAAAAAAAGAATATATATATATATATATATATATATATATATATATATATATATATATATATATATATATATATATATATACGAACAAAGTGCATAGGAACGCGCACCTTAATAGAACATACAAACCTCCAACAGCCAGGATCGAACATGGGACCCTTAATGACCCTTAATGCTACCGCTATGTGGTCATAGCATTCCCGCCTGTTACTCAGGGGTCCCGGGTTCGATCCTGGCTGTTGGAGGTTTGTATGTTATACGTATATATATATATATATATATATATATATATATATATATATATATATATATATATATATATATACATATATATATATATATATATACATATATATATATATATATATATATATATATATATATATATATATATATATATATATATATATATGTATATATATGTATATATATATATATATATATATATATATATATATATATATATATATATATATATATATATATATATATATATATATATATATATATCCCTGGGGATAGAAGAGAGAGAGTACTTCCCACGTATTCCGTGCATGTCGTAGAAGGCGACGAAAGGGGGAGGGAGTGGGGAGAGGGGAATAGGCTGGAAATCCACCCCTCCCGTTTTTTACTCTTTCAAAGAAAGGAACAGAGAACGGGGCCAGGTGAGGATATCCCCTTTAAAGCTCCGTCCTCTGTTCTCAACGCTACCTCCCAGATGCGGGAAATGACGAATATATATATATATATATATATATATATATATATATATATATATATATATATATATATATATATATATATATATATATTCTTTTTTTTTTTTTCATACTATTCGCTATTTCCCGCGATAGCGAGGTAGCGTTAAGAACAGAGGACTGGGCCTTTGAGGGAATATCCTCACCTGGACCTCTTCTCTGTTCCTTCTTTTGGAAAAAGAAAAAAAAAAAAAAAATCCTCCCCTCTCGTTTTTTATATATATATATATATATATATATATATATATATATATATATATATATATATATATATATATGTGTGTGTGTGTGTGTGTGCGTGTGTGTGTGTGTGTGTGTGTAAATATTGTTGGAATTATTCATTATATTCGCTTTGTTATTTTAAGTCAATTATTTTTGCCAACAAATACGTCGACACAGTTGGGCCAGACAGTATTATGCTAATGCTCTCACCACTTCATTTATCAGATCTCTCGTTTGATATTTTCCAACCACCGTCAGCCCCCCTCTCGGTTACGTTGAGGTTCGTGGGGGGGGGGGGGGGGGGGAGTAGTTTAGGTTAATGTGTTTGAATATTTCAACCTTACACTTTCCCTGGACTTCAAGGCTCCAGCAACCCCTTGTAGTCTTGGTGCAATCAAAATGCATCTTTTTATTCATCATAAGTGTTATCTGTGCGAATCTGAGTATCTACAGAACTTCTCGTATAGGGAAAAATCCTTAGACGTAGTGATAAAGTGTCGTAAGGAGAAATCAACAATAGTGGCATATTATCGTTTGACCCACTAGTGACGACATACCGGCAAAATGATTGATACTTCTCTTTGTCTTTATCATCTCCTGTGCTTAATGATGGACGGTCGTGTGTATGCCTCTACTTGCTCTGCTGTGGGTAGTCTGGTGCGTAACGCTCACCGGGAAAAAGGGAAAGAATAAATCGATAGCTGGTTGCAGACGCCACCATCTCCATGTACACCAGTACCAATATAGTTTTTCTCTTTTGTTTTGACGAAATGATATACAACCAGTTGTTTTTTCTGGATGGTAATGCTAACCTACCAACCATACACTGTTAGCTGATTAGTTGGGTGTATATGGATGTTGGTGGACGTAATTGGCATCAACGGGTATTGTTTTTGACCCCAGAATCCATATAATACGACAGACTTACAAAGGTTAATCACTGTTGACCAATTAGACACACTGCGGTCATATCATTGCACATACGACAATCACATTATTTGCTGGTGATAGCATTTTGAATTTTCTCATTGCATAAACTTTAATTCATACTCCATCGACAGCAATATACCTCGCCCAGCACATATTAAGGGCACTCCAACCACAAATAGTGGAGAGCGTCATCATTTACCAATGCTAGACAGGTAATCGGCTCTAATAGGATTCGACACATTGACGAGTCGTGATAGTGTCAACAAGTTTGTTGGTTGAACCTCTTTTATGAAAACAGTTGGAGTAATCCAGGCTTTGCCAGACCTGACTAGGACCTCTCACTGTCTCCGGTTCGGGAGAGGAAAAATGAAGGTTTTCTTTTCCTGAAGGATTAACCCTTTCCAGGCAGCTGTGACATGGATGTCCTTGTTTTGCCATCCAACTGGACCCACCGGAGCGGCTGGCGTGGCCGTGAGCATGAGATCTTTAAGCTATCAACGGCTGACGTGAACGTAGCACCTAATGTGGTGAGCCTGGAATATACAGCTGCAGGAAATCAGACTGTCTAAATGCACAATGCTCTCGACTGAAAATCATTTCCCGTGTGCTCAGGTCCGTATGGCTGTTAGAACTTCGACAACGATGAGCCGGTGTCTGCGTTGCAAGTTGAGACTGAGCCTAGGTTTCAGTATTGCTGTATTAAATCATATATAAGTCATGTGTACATCCCTTAGGACAATATATTTTTGATATATTAACAGGTTTAACCATAACCTCATATACGGTAAAAGCGATGTCGTCAAAAGGTCATTACCTGCATTAGTTTTGCCAGCGTAGAGATAATGAGTTAGAACTGATGTGTTATTATGCAAATCATTTCATCACTCTGACGTCATCACTGGAGCAACAACAATGTTCCATGGTACCTTTGATCATGTTTTGGTTGGAAAGTGCATAATTTGTTTGTTCCTGTGTAAAATACGGTATATAAAGGACATTTTACAAAAATGCTAATTGTAATTCTCTCCATAAAGGGTTACAAGATGTAGGGTTACTAAAAATGATGTTCACCATCTTTACTGGAGAAGTATTAACTTTTAAAAGAGGACAGATGTAGTAATGCTTTGAGCGTATGTATCATGATGTCCCACGAATCCATAGGAAGGTGGCTGCAACGCCAGAGGCAAGTCACCTACAGCAAGGCTGAGCCACTACCAGTGGACGGAAAGGAGTACAGCGTTGTCGAGGACCTGCTACGCCTCAAAGGAGTCCACTTTACCCAGACTCCCTGTGGATCACAGCCTTGAAGGTGCAGGTGCCTTATAAGAAGGGTCCCGGAGCAGCCTCGGTAAATGAAAGCCTTCTAATGAAGGGTTGCTGTACTAACCTTCAGCCGGGATGTGAATGCTTCTTACCACATGTTTATTACCTTCTGCTTGCTTCATATTTAGCTACGTCGCTGTTAGCAGTGGCATATATATATATATATATATATATATATATATATATATATATATATATATATATATATATATATATATATATATATATGGATCTGTCAGCGGATGGAACCATGGAAGCGGAAGTGGATCATAGGGTGGGGGAGGGGGCGAAAATCCTGGGAGCCTTGAAAAATGTGTGGAAGTCGAGAACATTATCTCGGAAAGCAAAAATGGGTATGTTTGAAGGAATAGTGGTTCCAACAATGTTGTATGGTTGCGAGGCGTGGGCTATGGATAGAGTTGTGCGCAGGAGGATGGATGTGCTGGAAATGAGATGTTTGAGGACAATGTGTGGTGTGAGGTGGTTTGATCGAGTAAGTAACGTAAGGGTAAGAGAGATGTGTGGAAATAAAAAGAGCGTGGTTGAGAGAGCAGAAGAGGGTGTTTTGAAATGGTTTGGGCACATGGAGAGAATGAGTGAGGAAAGATTGACCAAGAGGATATATGTGTCGGAGGTGGAGGGAACGAGGAGAAGAGGGAGACCAAATTGGAGGTGGAAAGATGGAGTGAAAAGGATTTTGTGTGATCGGGGCCTGAACATGCAGGAGGGTGAAAGGAGGGCAAGGAATAGAGTGAATTGGAGCGATGTGGTATACAGGGGTTGACGTGCTGTCAGTGGATTGAATCAAGGCATGTGAAGCGTCTGGGGTAAACCATGGAAAGCTGTGTAGGTATGTATATTTGTGTGTGTGGACGTATGTATATACATGTGTATGGGGGGGGGGGTTGGGCCATTTCTTTCGTCTGTTTCCTTGCGCTACCTCGCAAACGCGGGAGACAGCGACAAAGTATAATATATAAAAATAAAAATATATATATCCCTGGGGATAGGGGAGAAAGAATACTTTCAACGTATTCCCTGCGTGTCGTAGAAGGCGACTAAAAGGGAAGGGAGCGCGGGGCTGAAAATCCTCCCCTCTCATTTTTTTTTTTTTTTTGATTTTCCAAAAGAAGGAACAGAGAAGGGGTCAGGTGAGGATATTCCCTCAAAGGCCCAGTCCTCTGTTCTTAACGCTACCCCGCTAATGCGGGAAATGGCGAATAGTATGAACGAAAAAGATATATATATATATATATATATATATATATATATATATTTATATATATATATATATATATATATATCTTGAAAAGGATCACAATTTTGCGCATGATCAAGATATTCTTATGAGTCCGCGGACAATCGCATGTTTACTAAATGGCGTCCTAGCTTCGTCTCTTCGATGTATATCAACTGACTGTTATATTTCTCTCTTGTGTCTCCCCGGATGATGTGATTATTACACGAAAGTGCACTTGGGAACTTATCGTGTTTCATTTTCCCCGTTGACTTATAAGAATATCTTGATCACGCGCAAAATTGTGATTCTTTCCGATATATATATATATATATATATATATATATATATATATATATATATATATATATATATATATATATATATATATATATATATATATATATATATATATCCTCTCCCGTCTAGAAGTCGTCGATGTTAGCTCACATACACTAACCCCGTCTGTCAGTACTGTCACTGGACATAGATGTTTGTAGTTGAGATACTTGCCTCGTCCATTCTTGTTGTCACCAAATGGCACTGCCATGTTATCTCGTTGGTCCTTGCTGTTGCCCGACATATATGTGGACGAATATGGCACTTACTTCGTTAATCCTCGTCCTCAACCACAAGTTAGTGTCACGTAACTTTGTTTTCCTTCCTTTCATCGAGATGGCAGTACCATAACACGTTACATTCAGCTGAGGAGGCGGCAGTGACTGGCTGTGACGAGCAGTATTGATGTTGCATCCTTGTAGCGATGCGACGGCTGTTGGCACACATGAAAAAGAAATTAGCAACGTTAATTCTAATCCGCAACATCTGGTACACTGTCCTGGTGGTTGGAAATTCAGTTGGGAAGGACATTTAGAAGAAGTATTAGAGGTAACAAAAAACGCGTAGATAGAAATACCTTGGAATGTATTTTACATTTACAGCCATTAATGATGGTGCTTGCTTACAAAAATATTTTGCCGCTAAAAATCCGAACAAGTAGAAAGTTATTGATAGACGTACTAGTAAACACTGTATAATGGTATATAACTCCAGTAGTCAAGCATTCTGGCACTTTGTTTGCGGTTTGTGTAATAGGGAGAATATTTACCACTCTTGTTGTCCCGTCTGTTTTCCTAGTATAGATGTACCATGTCTTTACTCTTACGTTGCACACACACCCACACACACACACACACACACACGTCCCATCTTATTCAGGTTACCATTTATCAACCATCTTAGAGGGAAGGATGAACACCTGGGTTACGTATAGACGGACTGCTGTGTCCAGGATCGAGTCAATGTAAGCCAAACCCCAGGCGGGTCTGTTATGATTCATGGTCGGTAACGCTAACCATAAAAGCCGGTGTGTGTCTGTGTGCTGTGTGTGTGTGTGTGTGTGTGTGTGTAGTGTGTGTGTGTGTGTGTGTGTGTGTGTGTGTGTATAAATATATTCATAACGGTTTGTTGAATTTAGGTACCATTCGGCTGGAAATTCACACATGATTTATTAGATACTTCAGAACTGGGAAGCCATGATAGTAATTAGTCGACTAACCATAAGGGATCTTAGGATCAAAGTGATGCTGGATATTTCCACTCTTAGGACAAGCACGTGAGTGAGCTACATTTACATAATGAGAGTGGCAGATATACAGGAAAGTTTGCAGTGTAAATACTATGGTTTATGTTTTATGGATTTAGTTGAACATTAAGTGAATGGTTACAATAATACAGTAGCTAACATAACACACCGCCTGAATTACAGAAAATTGAATTGTTTGCTTATTTTGCTTTGCACATGTCCATGGATCTTTATGACATTCATAATGGTAGGTATGGGACTGTTCTTTTATCTGTCTGTACTGTCTGTGTGAGCTCGGATTAGTACAAGTCGATTGTGGTGACAAACGGCGGTCCGTGGTGTTGGGGCGGCTGGAGTTGAGTAGGACTCTGTGCGGGAATGTGTCAGTTGTTTATTGCCAAACAACCGTGTGAGCTGCCGATGTGGTTCGGTGTGTGTGTGTGTGTGTTGTGTGTGTGTGTGTGTGTGTGTCACGGGAGAATTTTACACCCATGTTGCCCCGTTTATTAACCTTGTATATATATAAATATAAATATATATAAATATATATATATATATATATATATATATATATATATATATATATAGGGTGGGGGAGGGGGCGAAAATTCTGGGAGCCTTGAAGAAAGTGTGGAAGTCGAGAACATTATCTCGGAAAGCAAAAATGGGTATGTTTGAAGGAATAGTGGTTCCAACAATGTTGTATGGTTGCGAGGCGTGGGCTATGGATAGAGTTGTGCGCAGGAGGGTGGATGTGCTGGAAATGAGATGTTTGAGGACAATGTGTGGTGTGAGGTGGTTTGATCGAGTAAGTAACGTAAGGGTAAGAGAGATGTGTGGAAATTAAAAGAGCGTGGTTGAGAGAGCAGAAGAGGGTGTTTTGAAATGGTTTGGGCACATGGAGAGAATGAGTGAGGAAAGATTGACCAAGAGGATATATGTGTCGGAGGTGGAGGGAACGAGGAGAAGTGGGAGACCAAATTGGAGGTGGAAAGATGGAGTGAAAAAGATTTTGTGTGATCGGGGCCTGAACATGCAGGAGGGTGAAAGGAGGGCAAGGAATAGAGTGAATTGGATCGATGTGGTATACCGGGGTTGACGTGCTGTCAGTGGATTGAATCAGGGCATGTGAAGCGTCTGGGGTAAACCATGGAAAGCTGTGTAGGTATGTATATTTGCGTGTGTGGACGTATGTATATACATGTGTATGGGGGTGGGTTGGGCCATTTCTTTCGTCTGTTTCCTTGCGCTACCTCGCAAACGCGGGAGACAGCGACAAAGCAAAAAACAGAAAAAATGTATATATATGTGGTATGTCTTCATACTTGTATGCTTACGCTCCCCACCCCTCTCATCATGTTTAATCCACATACCCAATTATCGATAAGCCGCGAGGGGAGGATGAACAGCTGGAATTGGCTGTAAGCCGACTGCCGCGCCAAGGATTCGTAGCAGGACGTGCCCATATGTGAATCATGGTCAGCGACGCTTTTGTGTGTGTGTGTGTGTGTGTGTGTGTGTGTGTGTGTGTGTGTGTGTGTGTGTGTGTGTGTGTGTTATTGCTATTTATGGTTACTGTTTGTGGTAAAAGGGAGAGAATTTTACTTCATATTACCCGGTTCATAACCTTGCATGCGCTCCATGCCTTTACCCGTACGTGTGTGTGCACACACAAACACACCTAAGCCCAAGTTAGGTACCCATTTATCGATCAGCCCTGAGGAGAGGATGAACACTTAGGTCAGGTGTGGGCCGCCTGCCGCTCGTGGAATTCGAACCCGTGCGGGTCCGACTCCGACATGGCCCTTGCTGACTCATTGCCAGTGTGTGTGTGTGTGTGTGTGTGTGTGTGTGTGTGTGTGTGTGTGTGTGAATATATTTCTATTTTTTCAAAACACAACTTCCTCCGCAACGAGATGAGTCTTCTCTCTGTCACCTGCTCCCAACGCGTCCAACATGAACCTCAGATCAAAGATAATTCGTCATAAGATGATACAGCAACTTATATCAGAGCCACCTTACAGGCACGATGATTATAGACACATGGATGTTGTGTGCAGTATAGTATCCAGAAAAATCTCATGGTCGAATATCATCTCAAAGGAAATGACTCTACTTTTCCCAGCAAAGTCATTCAACACGTTTATGAAACTTGGGTTGGGTTGCCGTGTGAGCTTCACGCCAACACAACCAACTCACACTGACGATGCCCCAACGACAGAAATATTCGGCACAAGCGGAATGACCTGCAATGCTAAGGACAAGTCGTTTAAAACTCGAACCTTAGGACAGAAGCCAAGCAAATTCTCTCATAATGATTTGTTTAACGTTAGGATGGGCTTTGAAATTGCCTGAGGACTATTAAAGTTCTTAGTATATGCAATTATGACAAATTCAGTCACATCGCGTGTGGCATGATAAGCAAAGGGGTATGAAATAACGGGATTTTCAACATCTATGGTGTGATCATTTTCATTACAATGTTTAGCAATCGCATTTTTGTGGTCATCCCTGCGTGCTGAATGACGGTGCCAATAACACCTCTCCGTTACAGTTTTACCTGTCCGGCCTATATGAATATATTTACATGCCTTGCATTTGACTGCGTAAACACTCCCAATTGTTACATGATTTGACCTACTATTTATTAAGGTCTTACTGATGCTTTCATTGTACTGGAAAGCAACATCACATGTATATAGAAATTACATGTTAAATAAATTGTATGAATTTATGCTGAAGTACGATTTCACCTTCATACTATCATCACGGAAAACTGTGATCATGATGAATATATATATATATATATATATATATATATATATATATATATATATATATATATATATATATATATATATATATATATACTCCTATGAATCCACGGGGAAAATGGAACACGATAAGTTCCCAAGTGCACTTTCATTCATTTAATAATCACATCATCAGGGGTGACACAAGACAGAATTATAAGTCAGTTGATATACAACGAAGAGACGTAGCTAGGACGCCATTTGGCAAAAATACGATTGCCCATGTTTACCAAAAGGCGTCCTAGCGACGTCTCTTTCTTGTATATCAACTGACTGTTATATTTCTCTCTTGTGTCTCCCCTGATGATGAAATTATTACACGAAAGTGCACTTGGGAACTTATCGTGTTTTATTATCCCCGTGGACTCATAGGAATATACTTCATTTTCCAAAAGAAGGAACAGAGAAGGGGGCCAAGTGAGGATGTTCCCTCAAAGGCTCAGTCCTCTGTTCTTAACGCTACCTCGCTAATGCGGGAAATAGCGAATAGTAAATATATATATATATATATATATATATATATATATATATATATATATATATATATATATATATATATATATATATATATATATATTTCTTTCTTTCAAACTATTCGCCATTTCCCGCATCAGCGAGGTAGCGCCAAGAACAGAGGACTGGGCCTTTGAGGGAACACCCTCACCTGGCCCAATTCTCTGTTCCTTCTTTTGGAAAAAAAAAAAAAAAAAAAAAAAATATATATATATATGTGAATCTTCTGATCGCTCGTATCCAGCGAACACTTAATTATACCAACTCGAGCCCTCTCCAGAGGGCAAAGTTCATCCGGTGCATTTTTCATGAGTTCCACGGAACCTAGGTCACACTAATCACATGCCAGTTCACCGTGGCTCCACCGTTCATCAAACCCAAGTCGACCAATTACTGCCACAGATTGAGCCATTATACATTGTTCGTACACACGCCAGGCTACAGTAGATGCTCATATTGGATGTATGTGTGTGTATATGTGTGTGTGTGTGTGTGTGTGTGTGTGTGTGTGTGTGTGTGTGAGAGAGAGAGAAACAGATTTCTTTCCAAGCTTTTATCAAAATTGTTCTATATGAGATACACTGAAATAGGGACAATTACGAAAATGGTCCTGTAATGCAAAGTAATAAGATCCATATGTTTTCTAATTATCTATATGTATATATTTTCTTTACCTATTTATTAGTTATACTTTGTCGCTGTCTCCCGCGTTACGGAGGTAGCACAAGGAAACAGACGAAAGAATGGCCCAACCCACCCACATACACGTGTATATACATACACGTCCACACACACACACACACACACACACACACACACACACACACACACACACATATATATATATATATATATATATATATATATATATATATATATATATATATTATTTTTTTTTTATTTTATTATACTTTGTCGCTGTCTCCCGCGTTTGCGAGGTAGCGCAAGGAAACAGACGAAAGAAATGGCCCCCCCCCCATACACATGTATATACATACGTCCACACACGCAAATATACATACCTACACAGCTTTCCATGGTTTACCCCAGACGCTTCACATGCCTTGATTCAATCCACTGACAGCACGTCAACCCCGGTATACCACATCGCTCCAATTCACTCTATTCCTTGCCCTCCTTTCACCCTCCTGCATGTTCAGGCCCCGATCACACAAAATCTTTTTCACTCCATCTTTCCACCTACAATTTGGTCTCCCTCTTCTCCTCGTTCCCTCCACCTCCGACACATATATCCTCTTGGTCAATCTTTCCTCACTCATTCTCTCCATGTGCCCAAACCACTTCAAAACACCCTCTTCTGTTCTCTCAACCACGCTCTTTTTATTTCCACACATCTCTCTTACCCTTACGTTACTCACTCGATCAAACCACCTCACACCACACATTGTCCTCAAACATCTCATTTCCAGCACATCCATCCTACTGCGCACAACTCTATCCATAGCCCACGCCTCGCAACCATACAACATTGTTGGAACCACTATTCCTTCAAACATACCCATTTTTGCTTTCCGAGATAATGTTCTCGACTTCCACACATTCTTCAAGGCCCCCAGAATTTTCGCCCCCTCCCCCACCCTATGATCCACTTCCGCTTCCATGGTTCCATCCGCTGCCAGATCCACTCCCAGATATCTAAAACACTTCACTTCCTCCAGTTTTTCTCCATTCAAACTCACCTCCCAATTGACTTGACCCTCAACCCTACTGTACTTAATAACCTTGCTCTTATTCACATTTACTCTTAACTTTCTTCTTCCACACACTTTACCAAACTCAGTCACCAGCTTCTGCACTTTCTCACATGAATCAGCCACCAGCGCTGTATCATCATGATATATATATATATATATATATATATATATATATATATATATATATATATATATATATATATATATATATATATATATATATATCAACGTATACATATATATACGTACACAGACATATACATATATACACATGTACATAATTCATACTTGCTGCATTTATTCATTTCCGTCGCCACCCCACCACACATGAAATGATAACCCCTTTCCCCAGACGCGCGCGAGGTAGCGCTAGGAAAAGACAACAAGGCCACATTCATTCACACTCCCTCTCTAGCTGTCATGTATAATGCACCGAAACCACAGCTCCCTTTCCACAAAACTTTCCATGGTTTACCCCAAACGCTTCACATGCCCTGCTTCAATCCACTGACAGCACATCGACCCCGGTATACTATATCGTTTCAATTCACTCTATTCCTTATACGTCTTTCACCCTCCTGCATGTTCAGACCCCGATCTCCCAAAATCTTTTTCACTCCATCCTTCCATCTCCAATTTGGTTTCCCACTTCTCGTTCCCTCCACCTCTGACACATATATCCTCTTTGTCAATCTTTCCTTACTCATTCTCTCCATGTGGCCAAACCATTTTAATACACCCTCTTCCGCTCTCTCAACCATACTCTTTTTATTACCACACATCTCTTTTACCCTTTCATTACTTACTCGATCAAACCACCTCACACCACATATTGTCCTCAAACATCTCATTTCCAACACATCCACCCTCCTCCGCACAACCCTATCTATAGCCCACGCCTCAAAAACATATAACATTGTTGGAACCACTATTCCTTCAAACGTACCCATTTTTGCTTTCCGAGATAACGTTCTCGCCTTCCACACATTCTTCATCGCTCCCAGAACCTTTTACCCCTTCCCCACCCTGTGACTCAACTCCGCTTCCATGGTTCCATCCGCTGCCAAATCCACTCCCAGATATCTGAAACAATTCACTTCCTCCAGTTTTTCTCCATTCAAACTTACCTCCCAGTTGACTTGTTCTTCAACCCCACTGTACCTAATAATCTTGCTCTTATCCACATTTACTCTCAGCTTTCCACGGGGAAAATGAAACACGATAAGCTCCCAAGTGCACTTTCATATAATAATCACATCATCAGGGGAGATAGAAGAAAGAAGTATAAGGCAGTTGATATACAACGAAGAGACGTAGCTAGGATGCCATTCGGTAAACAAGTGATTGTCCAAGACAGACAGCGAGCGTATCATAAACTTATTATGTGGACAAGAAGGGGAATTGTATACAGATTTTATCAACGATAAAGCTATCCAATTAGTATAGACCTTCACTAATAGTAAGGTTATATTTCTTTGTGTATTCAATTATAGAAGATTTAATGATATTTCTCATGGTACTAAAGTTAGAATTAATACTGAGATGGCATTACTCTAGTCAATACAATGATCATAGTTTTTAACGTGATTAAACAAGGCATTTGATGCTCGTCCTGTTCTTATACTATATTCATGTTGCTTAAGTCTAACAGATAGATCCTTACCAGTCTGCCGAACATAAAACTTATCACAATTTCTACATAACACTTCATAGATGCATCCAGGAGAATTTTCTGGTGAGTTCATGGTTAAGATATTCTTTATAGTAATTTTGTTGCTTATCAAAAGTTTGTAATCTTTGTCCCTTTCATTGCCATATATGTATTCACTTATCAGAGCACATAAACCAAATTTTCGAACAAGACCTATAGTGAGTTCAGTACGCTCCATTTCGTATAAATTGACAAAATGATTAGTTTCTTTATTAAGTCCTTTAGTGGGTAATATATCGAATTCTAATATCATGAACAATGTAGATTTAGTTAACAAGCATAACGATATCAATGTTAATTTTGATTTCAAATTTGTTAGTTTTGACGTTTCCTCACTTTTCACAAAACTTCCAGTTGATGACCTTTTAGAATATCTGTTTGATGTTTTGGATAGTATTCATTTACCTGTTTCAAAGTCTGGTTTTATTGACTTGATAAAATTGTGTATAAAAGACTGTGTATTTCAATTCAATGGAGAGTATTATGCTCAAAAATATGGTATGGCAATGGGTAACCCTCTTTCACCTGTACTAAATGATCTTTATATGGAATTCTTTACCTTCTAATGCAATTTGGTTTAGGTATGTAGATGACGTTCTTTGTGTTTGGCCAGCAAATGAAAATTTACAAACATTTCTCCCCTTAATTAACAATGTAGTACCTTCCATCAAATTTACTGAGGAAAATGAAATAATGCTATGTTACCATTTTTAGATTGCATGATCCATAGGCAAAGAAACAAGTTTGAGTTTAGCATATACAGAAAACCTACCAATGTATGCTCAAATATCCAATATTACTCATCTCAACATGACAGAATTAAATCATCATCTTTTCAATCTATTTTTCTTAAGGCTTTACGTATTTACAGTCCAGAGTTTATTGATGATGAGTTTGAGAAGATATATTCTATTGAATCTAAGTTAACGTACCCTAGATCTTTCATTGATAAATCCATTAAGCTGGCAAAGAAATCATTTTATAGAGTTGAACCCAAACCTCCATTGACACCAAGAATCTTTTAGTTCTCCCTTTTGATAATAATTCTACTTTACTTCCCATGTTGTTTAAATCCTTCAATGTAATTGTTGCCTGCAGCAACAATAATACTATAAAGAATATCTTAATCAGGAACTCACCAGAAAATTCTCCTGGATGCATCTAGAAAGTGTCATGTAGAAATTGCGATAAGTTTATTGATGATGAGTTTGAGAAAATATATTCTATTGGATCTGAGTTAAAGTACCCTAGATCTTTCAATGATAAATCCCTTAAGTTAGCAAAGAAATCATTTTATAGAGTTGAGCCCAAACCTCCCATTGACACCAAGAATCTTTTAGTTCACCCTTTGATAATAATTTCACTTTGCTTCTCATGTTGCTTAAATCCTTTAATGTAAATGTTGCCTTTAGCAACAATAATACTATAAAGAATATCTTAATCAGGAATTCATCAGAAAATTCTCTTGGTTGCATCTATAAAGTGCCCTGTGGAAACTGTGATAAATTTTATGTTGGTCAGACTGGTAAGGATCTTTCTGTCAGACTTAAGCAACATAAATATAGCATAAGAACGGGACAAGAATCAAATGCCGTGTTTAATCATGTTAAAAACTATGATCATTGTATTGACTGGAGTAACGCCATCTCAGTTATTAACTCTAACTCTATTACCAAGAGAAATATCATTGAATCTTCCATTATTAGATACACAAAGAATTATAATCTTAATATTAGTGATAGTCTATACAAATTAGATAACTTTATTGTTGATAAGATTTGTAAAATGATAAGTTTATGAACGCTCGTTGTATGTTTTGGACAATTACATGTTTACCAAATGGCGTCCTAGCTTCGTCTCTTCGATGTATACCAACTGACTGTTATATTTCTCTCCTGTGTCTCCCCTGATGATGTGATTATTACACGTAAGTACACTTGGGAACTTTTCGTGTTTCATTTTCCCCGTGGACTCATAGGAATATACATGCATATATATATATTTTTTTTTTCAAACTATTCGCCATTTCCCGCGTTAGCGAGGTAGCGTTAAGAACAGAGGACTGGGCCATTGAGGGAATATCCTCACCTGGCCCCCTTCTCTGTTCCTTCTTTTGGAAAATTAAAAAGAATTGAGAGGGGAGGATTTCCAGCCCCCCGCTTCCTCCCCTTTTAGTCGCCTTCTACGACACGCAGGGGTGTGTGATGTCTCCATGGTTGTTTAATTTGTTTATGGATGGGGTTGTTAGGGAGGTGAATGCAAGACTTTTGGAAAGAGGGGCAAGTATGAAGTCTGTTGGGGATGAGAGAGCTTGGGAAGTGAGTCAGTTGCTGTTCGCAGATGATACAGCGCTGGTGGCTGATTCATGTGAGAAACTGCAGAAGCTGGTGACTGAGTTTGGTAAAGTGTGTGAAAGAAGAAAGTTAAGAGTAAATGTGAATAAGAGCAAGGTTATTAGGTACAGTAGGGTTGAGGGTCAAGTCAATTGGGAGGTAAGTTTGAATGGAGAAAAACTGGAGGAAGTGAAGTGTTTTAGATATCTGGGAGTGGATCTGGCAGCGGATGGAACCATGGAAGCGGAAGTGGATCATAGGGTGGGGGAGGGGGCGAAAATTCTGGGAGCCTTGAAGAATGTGTGGAAGTCGAGAACATTATCTCGGAAAGCAAAAATGGGTATGTTTGAAGGAATAGTGGTTCCAACAATGTTGTATGGTTGCGAAGCGTGGGCTATGGATAGAGTTGTGCGCAGGAGGATGGATGTGCTGGAAATGAGATGTTTGAGGACAATGTGTGGTGTGAGGTGGTTTGATCGAGTAAGTAACGTAAGGGTAAGAGAGATGTGTGGAAATAAAAAGAGCGTGGTTGAGAGAGCAGAAGAGGGTGTTTTGAAATGGTTTGGTCACATGGAGAGAATGAGTGAGGAAAGATTGACCAAGAGGATATATGTGCCGGAGGTGGAGGGAACGAGGAGAAGAGGGAGACCAAATTGGAGGTGGAAAGATGGAGTGAAAAAGATTTTGTGTGATCGGGGCCTGAACATGCAGGAGGGTGAAAGGAGGGCAAGGAATAGAGTGAATTGGATCGATGTGGTATACCGGGGTTGACGTGCTGTCAGTGGATTGAATCAAGGCATGTGAAGCGTCTGGGGTAAACCATGGAAAGCTGTGTAGGTATGTATATTTGCGTGTGTGGACGTATGTATATACATGTGTATGGGGGTGGGTTGGGCCATTTCTTTCGTCTGTTTCCTTGCGCTACCTCGCAAACGCGGGAAACAGCGACAAAGCAAAAAAAAAAAATGTATATATATATATATATATATATATATATATATATATATATATATATATATATATATATATATATATATATTCGGTGCATTTATGCTTACATGAATGTACCTACAAATGTTCAGCTGAGCTTCACCTGTGCAAATATAGAGCTGAATGTTACACTGTTTCTACATCTGTATATAGGCATCAGTATGAAGATAATACCTGTGCAGATATTTAAGAGGTTGGACATTGCTCTTAGGTATAAATGAGTGTATTAGGCTCATTTACAGATATTAGACTGTCTAGCTTAAGTTGGTCGATTGGCTTACATCAGCAGCTGAAAATTTGTCGAATTATAACTGACTTCGGATTAGCAAGAAGCAGCCAGAGGTAGGATAGACCAGATAGATTTAAAGTCAGCCAGAGAGTCAGGGTTGACCAGCAAGAAGAAAGCTCGATCAGCGAATGGCAAGATCGACCAAAGAGAGAGAGAAAGCGAGGATCGACCTACAAGAGGCAGGGTCGAGCCACAGAAGCTACAAGGCAAGGTTAACGAAGACTTATCGCGTTTAATCCCCTGAACAGGTGAGTCATCAATTCGTTATCGGGGTTGGCAGATGTGACTGGCATAGAGGTAAATGGACTTCTACCTGGGATGATCGCTTTATAACCCCACCTCCCACTCTACGCCCAGCGGGAGAGGGGCATAAATCAGGTTGTTTATCGTGCCCCGGACACGGCCAGTCCGCCTCGACCACTGGTTAAGTATCTGCCGGATCATCTCCACGATAAATAAATGTGACGAAGCAAGTTCTCTTGGTCAAGACGGACAACCTCATCAGTGCCAATCCTACTCCTTACAATTTCGTATTCATTACCTACAATGGGATCTAAGCCTCGTGGAATTTTAATTGAAATATTATACCACAAACCTCGAATGCACATTAAAAGAAATTGGCATCCTGGCATAGGAAAAAATTCAAATATATTAACGGCAAGAATAACGCGTCTGTGAAGCTCAGCCTAGGGGAATAGGAAGAGAATCAAATTACACTGATGCGACAGGACGAGTAATTTGAGGTTAAGAACAAAAGATTTAATTCCAGCAAGTTCATATCTGAACAAACGATGAAGTATCACTAAGAAGATTAAATGCATGCTTTCATCCGTAATTCAATGTGGCATAATTCAAAACAGGTGGACTGTGTCATTGCTTTGTAATCTAGAAACTGACACTTGGCAAAGTGAGGCGCTGAAATGTAGCTAATGTTGATTGTGGAGATGCTGAATAGCCCGGAGCTGAAAACCTACGTGTTGATACCATCTCCGGGGTTCACACCGGGGGTTTGATACCCTCTCTGGGGTTCACACCCACCGGGGTTTCGAAATATGTTCCATTGTTACTTCCAGAGCCTCTTTTTTTTCTAGGTTATTGTTTGTTTATCTTTGCTGGCAGACGATTTATTGTGAGTGCTGACCGTCTTTATGGACCCTCATTTGACTAAATTTTAGAGACTTCCATTTGACTAATTTTTACTGTCTCTCATTTGGGTAATCCTCGTTGTATCTCATTTGAATAATTTTCATTGTAACTCATTTAAATATTTTTTTAACGAATAGCATTGGAATAGTGTTTTCTGCATCTCATCTTTCTAGCTTGAACAAGGCACCCATTTTATTAACCAACCTTAAGGGTTGATGAACAACTGGGTTGACTGTGGGCCGACTGCCGGAACCAGTTTTCGAATATATTTGCTCTACATAGGGCGGCCCGTGAATGCGTCACGGTCAGGAACGCAACTGCTACACCACTTGCACACCACAAGACATTTTCCCAGCTCACTTTCATCACATATTGAAATATATTGCCAGAGGAGAAGGAGGAGTAATAGCAGTAGCAGTAGCAGTAACAACAACAGCAACAGCAGCAGTAGCAGCAAAGGCAGGAGGAGGAGGAGGGATTCCTGGGGCTTGGTGAGGGAGGGAGCTGGGGCTCAAAGTGGATCGAGAGGAAGAATATTTCATTAACTCATCTTCGCACACAAATGAAAGTGCTTCAACCAAGTCGAGCTGTCTTGAATTCCAGAGAAAGATTACCTTCTGGCCAGACAAAGGCAGTCTGCCATTCGCAGGAGAACTGATCCTATTTTCTTTTCCAAGAAAGGATGGTGGAGGAAGATACGTGAAAATGAGGAAGAAGGAGGAGACTTGAAAGAGGGAGAGAAAGGCCAGCGGAGGGCACGAGATGGAGTCGATAACACTGCCTTCAAGTGTGTTTATATATTCCTCGGTAGACTATCGCTGATCTGTGATGCTGCTGGTGGTGTTTCGTGCTCCACATTGGTGTCCTGAGAGATTCAGGCCAGACCGTGTGGTCAGCGGAGGGGGCAGGAGTGAGGACACTTATTATGGTGTAAGTGTATTAAACAGTTGAGGCCACCTGACTACCGACTGGATTATCTCCTAACAATTCTATCTCCACGTCGTCTGATCATGGATCTAATCTATGCCTGCAGATACAACGATTCCACAGGACATAGGTCATAGAAGGAGCAGTGAAACTTATATACAGAAAACATACGAGGGTAAACCCCTGGGTATTATGAGTGAAAGGGAAGCATAGATCACAGTGGTAAGATGTCCAGGATAAGGTGATCTCCGTTTATGGCTACCGTCTGCGCCGCCGGCAGCTACCGCGGGGCCACACTGCTCTCGCCCCCTCCTGTTGTCACTGGCTGAGATATGGAGAATACAGACCTCACCCGCGTCGTTGGCGATACCAGCCTGGAAAGTGACCCTCGTAGCGATCTCGGCGATAACAGTGATGGGCGATAGCGATAATGCTGAAGCATAGGGGGAAACTTGAGTAAGTCTGTGATTTAGTGACCGTGCGGATAAGATTCGGATGATAAATCGCGCCCGTCTGGGCTTCATGGTCATTTTGTCTGGAAGGCGCTGGTTGTTTGTGTAGATGTAGACCAGATAGAAATTTAGGTTCAGTGAAATTTTGTACACCCTAAACCCTGGCAACATTAATGACCTGCCTTGACTTACGCCGTTTGGTGGCTACTGCAGCGTTACAAAAAAAAAAAAAAAGTACTATTCATAAATGGGAATGGAAGGTTGGAACAAACTATCAGCATGTACTCTCCTTCCATATTCTGATTCAGAAGTTAGAGACAAAGTTCTTCTTGAGCAACATTGACAAGACGTTAGATTGTCACATGGTGCATATATATATATATATATATATATATATATATATATATATATATATATATATATATATATATATATATATATATATATTATTTTATTTTATTATACTTTGTCGCTGTACCCCGCGTTAGCGAGGTAACGAAGGAACAAACGAAAGAATGGCCCAACCCACCCAGATACACATGTATATACATACATGTCCACACACGCATATATACATACCTATACATCTCAACGTATACATATATATACACACACAGACATATACATATAAACACATGTACATAAGTCGCACTGTCTACCCTTATTCATTCTCGTCGCCACCCCGCTACACATGAAATGACAACCCCCTCCCCCGGATGAGCGCGAAGTAGCGCTAGGAAAAGACAACAAAGGCCACATTCGTTCACACTCAGTCTCTAGCTGTCATATATAATGCACCGAAACCACAGCTCCCTTTCCACATCCTGGCCCCACAAAGCTTTCCATGGTTTACCCCAGAGGCTTCACATGCCCTGGTTCAATCGATAGCACGTCGACCCCGGTTAACCACATTGTTCCAATTCACTCTATTCCTTGCACGCCTTTCACCCTCCTGCATGTTCAGGCTCCGATCACTCAACATCTTTTTCACTCCATCCTTCCACCATTAATTTGGTCTCCCACTTCTCGTTCCCTCCACCTCTGACACATATATCCTCTTTGTCAATCTTTCCTCACTCATTCTCTCCATGTGACCAAACCATTTGAAAACACCCTCTTCTGCTCTCTCAACCACACTCTTTTTATTTCCACACATCTCTCTTACCCTTTCATTACTTACTCGATCAAACCACCTCACACCACATATTGTCCTCAAACATCTCATTTCCAGCACATCCATCCTCCTCCGCACAACTCTATCCATAGCCCACGCCTCGCAACCATATAACATTGTTATTTATATTCATATTATCATTATTATCATTATCATTATTATTATTATTATCATAACTATTATTATCATTATTATCATTATTATTATTAGTAGTAGCAGTAGTAGTAGTAGTAGTATCATTATTATTATCATTATTAAACTTCGTCGCCGCTTCCCGCGTCAACGGTGGTGCCAGGAAACAGACGAAGAATGGCCCATGCTCTCAAACACACACACACACACACACACACACACACGCGCGCGCGCGCACATATATATATATATATATATATATATATATATATATATATATATATATATATATATATATATATATATATATATATATATGTATACATATATATATATATATTTATATATATATATATATATATATATATATATATATATATATATATATATATATATATATATATATATATATATATATATATATATATACATAAGCGCCCATACATGCACATATACGTACATTATACATATCAGCACATACACATATACATACATATACATAAACATACACAAACATATACACACATACTCGTACATATTCACACTTGTTTGTCTTCATCCATATATATATATATATATATATATATATATATATATATATATATATATATATATATATATATATTGCTGGGCATTGTCATAGGAATCACAGCCACACAACATATATTACAGCACTGATGATAATTCCAGCGGCAGGTAGGTACCCTGGAGGAGGCGCCGTCCTCCTTTGATTACCTCGGCCAGACTCCTCAGACAACACACGTAATCAACACCGCCAACTTCAGCCCCGACGAGGAGTGCACGCCCAAATTGCCTCAGCAGTTGGAATATCGGCGATTTAGCTGGAGACCCGGGATAATACGCACTAGTTAGGAGAGACCTCGAGTTTATGGTTGCTGGGAGACTCTCTCGAGACAGTGAGATATCGTTTCTCCCATCTCCGTGCTACTTCGTCGAAGTTGCAGCGCGATATCTGCAAGTCTGGAACATGGCACATGCAATCTGCAGCCGGAGATCTGGTTAGGATAGATAGGATAAACAGACGCTGTGAGGGATCTATCAGAATAATAAGTTGTCCGTTTTTATCTTCTGTTGGTTCTCCTTTGAATTTCACTTGATAATCTTGAAGGAAGAAGCTCAGAGCCTGAAGCACGGCTTTATTAGAAGGGGACTAATACGTGAATGAGAGAGAAGACGAAGGGAGAGGAGTGAGAGAAGAGAGTAAGATGGAATGACGACTATTATGACGAAATTTATATGCGTTCGAATCTTCTCTATTGTTGTTCGTCCTGTCCTGTGCTCATGTGTTGAATAATCTAGAAAGAGAGAGATATATATATAGAAAAAATATGGGAGCTAGATAGATAGATAGATGGATAGATAGATAGATAGATAGATAGTGTGTGTGTGTGTGTGTGAGAGAGAGAGAGAGAGAGAGAGAGAGAGAGAGAGAGAGAGAGAGAGAGAGAGAGAGAGAGAGATAGAGAGAGAGATGGAGAAAAAGCTCTCTGGAGGCAATGAAATATCACCTCCCCATTCTTGCTGCTCCTTCCTGGAATCTGGAAAATGGATCAGGTGGCAGGGCGCTGGGATTTAGATTCAGAAGATAAAGATGAAGGAGAGACAGAGAAGGCGATGCAAGACACTCTCTAGAGACTACATGATGATGTCCTCTCTTAACTGATGTTGGTTCCTCGAACCCTGATCAAGATATCTGGGACCGAGGGATCGCGAAGAGAAAGCCACGGCAAGGGTTGATATCTAGCATGTTAACTGTCTCGATATAGGAAGGTATCTCCTCTCCTTTCCCTTGCTCCCTCTGGAACCTGGAGTCGGCGACCGGATAAAACAGGCTGGAAGAGGAAAAGGAGTGAAGGGAGTTTCCAGAGAGCTAAGCAACTTTCTGGAAATAGTGAGCTATCAGCGCCTCCTCGCTCCTGCATCCTGGAAACTGGAGTCGAAGAATGGATAGGACAGGAAGAGGGAGAGGATGTAAGCATGATAGCATTCAGACACTGACGAAAGGTTGAATTTAATGATAAAAGAGACTTAAGGAAGAAAAGACAGAGGTCTAGATAAAACAAGATGAAAGAGCGAGATGGGGGAAGAAATATGAGTGAGATGATAAAAGTGAAGAGAAGAATTGAGAGAGGAATATATTTTCTAAGATCAGCTGTTGGGGTTAAGGAGAGAAATGATGAATGAAGAATTTGGGAAATGGTCCGGAAAGAGGGATGGCGGTGGCTGAGGAAAGAAATTTCCGTGAACTGGAATATCAGATAACAGCAACACAGCCAGAGGTGCAGGACAGCGAGTTGGCATAGGAGAGGAACTGAAGACAGGGATAAAAACTAAAAGGAAATACCCAAGAAATATTGCTTGCAGCAAGAGCAAGATATTTACTTATTGAGACACAGGTCGCCCCACAGACAAGCGCTAAAGTTTGATAATATCACACAAGAATCAGTGAGAGATATAGGCAAACATCTTATGATACGCTGTAGTTTTTACACTCAGGCTTCTGTGTTGTACTGTTAAGCGATACAGACCATGAACCTGAAAGGGCGTGCTAGGGGTCGAGACGGCATGGGTTCGAATCTTGGGCGCGGCAGTCAGCCCACATCCAACTCACGTGTTCATCCTCTCCTTGGGTATGGTCGATTAATGGGTACCGGGCTTAGGCCTATATATATATATATATATATATATATATATATATATATATATATATATATATATATATATATATATATATATATATATATATATATATGAAGCTTCTCGTACCCAGGTAGTTCAGCACTTCACTTAGTCGGCATTCAAACGTTCGCGAGAGGAATTTTCAGAAATCAGATATATTGATAAATAATAAGTAAATACAACTAAAAGAAACATTCAAGTAGAAGTTAAATCTCTACAGAGACAATGCCATATACAATATGGCATCGCTGTACTGGGGCCTAGAGCGTGCCCTACACTTGGGCTTGGTGGCAGGATTATTTTGTTGACATGTGCTTGCGTGTCTAGTTTTACGTTCAAGCTAAGAACTCTGTGATTTACGTAATTGCACAAATAATGCCTAATCATTGCGATCACAGAGTTCCTGTAAGTCTTACAATAGACGGAAAAGGAAAGAAGTGCAATAGAAAAGGAACGCAAAGAATTTCTTCTGGATTCTTGTGTTGATCGGTTATATCAGATAAGGAAGTAGATGAACGATATAGCCGAAAGACCTCTGTAAGACTCTTGGCTCATCGGAGGGCGGCGTTGTTCTTGAATGCAAAAACTGCCGTCACTCCACAAAGCCAAAGTTCGCTCATATTTAGAGTAGCGTTATCACTGTCACGCGCTCGGGAACCATTGTCTAAGCGGTGGTGTTTAAGGTGTGCCCGAGTTGTTTCCTGGGTGGGTTCAGGGCTCACAAGGCCAGAAACACATAAAAAGAAAATGGAATGCACATGTGCACTGAGTACTTGTCCATTTGGTAGTTACTTTGAACTGGAGAAGCTTTGAAGATATACACAATTGTGTCTTTGGCCTTGAAAGCCCTTAGTCCCTTCAAGATACAGCTAGAAAATCGTTGGCTTCGAAAGTTTTTAACCTTCCCAGGATACAGTACAACACACCATCGGAAATCCGATCCATGATGCTTCTAACTTGGCTGGACTTGAACTACCATTCAAAACAATCTTACAAGAAAGGAAACGCGCTTATTAGGCGTATAAGAGGCTGCTGAATCAGTCAGCTTACCGTCACGAAGACAGGGCCGTCCAAAAACATGAGACCCATGCCAGACATATGCCTGGCCATCCTGACTGAAACAAGAGCAACCGTAATGCTCAGCAGACCAGTCTAGCAGCACACCAACAAAGAGAGCATCAGATAATCCCAAGAACAGACTTTAACTTATGAACGAGTAATTACGATTCTAAGAAGCCTTAGAACATATACTTAAGACGTAATTTTCAAGTAAAGCTCGTAAGTCCATATAATATTTGCATAATATGAAAAAAAATGTTTTCAACCTGGTTGTCTGTGATTTTTCAAGAGTATATCTATGAAAAAACATACATGGTCATATATAGAGAGAGATAAAAATAAATTATATGCAAAGATAGCAAAAAATTTGAGTGACAAAAGAGACAGAAGTAACAGAATCAGAAACATTACGAAAACAGACACGAAAGTTAACAACAATGATAACCTGAGAGAGAGAGATACACATACATAGTGAGCTAGATAGACAGATGACAAAAAAAAGAAAAAACACCGAAAAGAATACGAGAGTCTAGCACAGACAAGATAGACGGAAACAAAGACAGTTACACCAGCAGATGCGGGGATGGTGCATAGAGCAAGTATTGAGTGCACATCTAGTGCACACAGAACTTAGCCGGTGTTAAGTGATGGACACAGCCAACAGCATGTACAGTGTTGGGGCACAGAGCAAGTAATAAGTACACATCTAACGCTCAGAGAACGTAGTTAGCGTTAAGTGATGCACATAGCCAACAACATGTACGATGTAGGTGCACAGGGCAAGTACTAGCGCACACCTAGTCCACACAAATCCAAGCTGGTGTTAAGTGTTGCACCCATCCTGGAGCAGCAAGTCCAGGAAGGTTCACAAAAGGGTTTCAGTCGTCGACATCTTTTATTGGTGCATGATCTCTCCTCAGCGTTTCTCAAGGGCCATGTGATTATACCCTGAGTGTGTATACGGTGAAAGTATTTTCTTGAGTGATTAGCGTTATCGATTGATTATCATAATTTGAAGGTTTATGTCCTTAACGATCATGGTGGTTGTTAAGTAGAAAGCCCAGATAACCAACCAAAAAAAAACGTTTCGTAGCTGCAGCCCAGAGCATTGCTTCCCGGCGTGACGCATTTAACTCCTCTCTCATCCGCCTTCTTGTAAGGAACTTCGAATTTCGAATTTGACGTATTCATTCGTCAGTTGTTTACTGACAAAGAATTTCAATAACAATACGAATAAAGAGTACATGGCAAGGGGGAGGTGGAGGCAAGTATAGAACAAACAGTGAAGACAATACATCAAAATGTGGGTGTCAGGTGGTTCCCAAGTAGAGTCAGAGCCCCACGGGGTCCTTGAGCCCAGTAAGGAAGGACAGTACTAAACTCGCTGACGTACGCTACCCTGGATTACAAGACTGTGTATTGGACTGCTCTGGATCAGTATGCAAAGAGTTACTCTCAATTCCAAAAACAAGCATTAGATCACCCTGGATTTCCCAAAGGTGCAGTGGATTACCCTGGATAACAAGAATGTGTAGCAATTTAACCTAGATTATAGAAATGTATTGGTCTACCTTAGATTTGCAAGAATGTGTTGTGCATTGCCTTGGATTACAGGAATGCCTAACGGATTGCCTTGGCATGCAAGAAAGTGTATTGTATTACTCAAATTCTTGGCAACTTACCCTGGTTTAAAAGAATGTATACCGCATAACCCTGGGCCTATACCAAAGGCAGACGACTGGACCCCCATAGGAGAGCGTTCAGGCTCGATATCGTTACAGTGAAGTGATTCTTACTGTTACGTAAAAGCTGTCACGCGTTACGGGACGTTACTGTGTACTGCCTGAATGTTTAAAAGCGTTACTGGGTAATGAAGTCTGACAAACCTACCTATATAAGAGGCAACCTCATCAGTGATTACTGGATCGTATGTTATGCTACTATGTCGTAAATCAGTTTTTTAAGGTAGCTGAACCGGCAAGGGCAACTAATGATCTAGTCATAGCCATCTCATATATATATATATATATATATATATATATATATATATTTTTTTTTTTTTTTTTTTTTTATACTTTGTCGCTGTCTCCCGCGTTTGCGAGGTAGCGCAAGGAAACAGACGAAAGAAATGGCCCAACCCCCCCCCCCCCATACACATGTACATACACTCGTCCACACACGCAAATATACATACCTACACAGCTTTCCATGGTTTACCCCAGACGCTTCACATGCCTTGCTTCAATCCACTGACATCACGTCAACCCCTGTATACCACATGACTCCAATTCACTCTATTTCTTGCCCTCCTTTCACCCTCCTGCATGTTCAGGCCCCGATCACACAAAATCTTTTTCACTCCATCTTTCCACCTCCAATTTGGTCTCCCTCTTCTCCTCGTTCCCTCCACCTCCGACACATATATCCTCTTGGTCAATCTCTCCTCACTCATTCTCTCCATGTGCCCAAACCATTTCAAAACACCCTCTTCTGCTCTCTCAACCACGCTCTTTTTATTTCCACACATCTCTCTCACCCTTACGTTACTTACTCGATCAAACCACCTCACACCACACATTGTCCTCAAACATCTCATTTCCAGCACATCCATCCTCCTGCGCACATCTCTATCCATAGCCCACGCCTCGCAACCATACAACATTGTTGGAACCACTATTCCCTCAAACATACCCATTTTTGCTTTCCGAGATAATGTTCTCGACTTCCACACATTTTTCAAGGCTCCCAAAATTTTCGCCCCCTCCCCCACCCTATGATCCACTTCCGCTTCCATGGTTCCATCCGCTGACAGATCCACTCCCAGATATCTAAAACACTTCTCTTCCTCCAGTTTTTCTCCATTCAAACTCACCTCCCAATTGACTTGACCCTCACCCCTACTGTACCTAATAACCTTGCTCTTATTCACATTTACTCTCAACTTTCTTCTTCCACACACTTTACCAAACTCAGTCACCAGCTTCTGCAGTTTCTCACATGAATCAGCCACCAGCGCTGTATCATCAGCGAACAACAACTGACTCACTTCCCAAGCTCTCTCATCCCCAACAGACTTCATACTTGCCCCTCTTTCCAGGACTCTTGCATTTACCTCCCTTACAACCCCATCCATAAACAAATTAAACAACCATGGAGACATCACACATCCCTGCCGCAAACCTACATTCACTGAGAACCAATCACTTTCCTCTCTTCCTACACGTACACATGCCTTACATCCTCGATAAAAACTTTTCACTGCTTCTAACAACTTTCCTCCCACACCATATATTCTTAATACCTTCCACAGAGCATCTCTATCAACTCTATCATATGCCTTCTCCAGATCCATAAATGCTACATACAAATCCATTTGCTTTTCTAAGTATTTCTCACATACATTCTTCAAAGCAAACACCTGATCCACACATCCTCTACCACTTCTGAAACCGCACTGCTCTTCCCCAATCTGATGCTCTGTACATGCCTTCACCCTCTCAATCAATACCCTCCCATATAATTTACCAGGAATACTCAACAAACTTATACCTCTGTAATTTGAGCACTCACTCTTATCCCCTTTGCCTTTGTACAATGGCACTATGCACGCATTCCGCCAATCCTCAGGCACCTCACCATGAGTCATACATACATTAAATAACCTTACCAACCAGTCAACAATACAGTCACCCCCTTTTTTAATAAATTCCACTGCAATACCATCCAAACCTGCTGCCTTGCCGGCTTTCATCTTCCGCAAAGCTTTTACTACCTCTTCTCTGTTTACCAAATCATTTTCCCTAACCCTCTCACTTTGCACACCACCTCGACCAAAACACCCTATATCTGCCACTCTGTCATCAGACACATTCAACAAACCTTCAAAATACTCATTCCATCTCCTTCTCACATCACCGCTACTTGTTATCACCTCCCCATTTACGCCCTTCACTGAAGTTCCCATTTGCTCCCTTGTCTTACGCACCCTATTTACCTCCTTCCAGAACATCTTTTTATTCTCCCTAAAATTTACTGATAGTCTCTCACCCCAACTCTCATTTGCCCTTTTTTTCACCTCTTGCATATATATATATATATATATATATATATATATATATATATATATATATATATATATATATCCCTGGGGATAGGGGTGAAAGAATACTTCCCACGTATTCCCTGCGTGTCGTAGAAGGCGACTAAAAGGGGAGGGAGCGGGGGGCTGGAAATCCTCCCCTCTCATTATTTTTTTTTAATTTTCCAAAAGAAGGAACAGAGAAGAGGGCCAGGTGAGGATATTCCCTCAAAGGCCCAGTCCTCTGTTCTTAACGCTACCTCGCTAACGCGGGAAATGGCGAATAGTTTGAAAAAAAAAAAAAGTAATAGAGTGAATTGGATCGATGTCGTATACCGGGGTTGACGTGCTGTCAGTGGATTGAATCAGGGCATGCGAAGCGTATGGGGTAAACCATGGAAAGTTGTGTGGGGCCTGGATGTGGAAAGGGAGCTGTGGTTCCGGGCATTATTGCATGACAGCTAGAGACTGAGTGTGAACGAATGGGGCCTTTGTTGTCTTTTCCTAGCGCTACCTCGCACACATGAGGGGGGAGGGGGATGGTATTCCATGTGTGGCGAGGTGGCGATGGAAATGAATAAAGGCAGACAGTGTGAATTGTGTGCATGGGTATATATGTATGTGTCTGTGTGTGTATATATATGTGTACATTGAGATGTATAGGTATGTATATTTGCGTGTTTGGACGTGTATGTATATACATGTGTATGGGGGTGGGTTGGGCCATTTCTTTCGTCTGTTTCCTTGCGCTACCTCGCAAACGCGGGAGACAGCGACAAAGCAAAATAAATAAATAATATATATATATATATATATATATATATATATATATATATATATATATATATATATATATATATATTGGAAAGGATCCCAATTTTACGCGTGATCAAGTATATTCCCATGAGCCCACGGGGAGAATGAACACGATAAGCGCCCAAGTGCACTTTCGTGTAATAATCACATCATCAGGGGAGATACAAGAAAGAAATATAAGTCAGTTAATATAAAACGAAGAAACATAGCTAGGACGCCATTTGGTAAACAAGAAAACTTCAAGCAACTTACCTCCCTGACCATATATTCTTAATACCTTCCACAGAGCATCTCTATTAACTCTATCATATGCGCTTCTCCACATCCATAAATGCTACATACAAATCCATTCGTTTTTCTAAGCATTTCTCACATATATTCTTCAAAGCAAACACCTGATCCCCATATCCTCTACCACTCCTGAAACCACACTGATCTTCCCCAGTTTGATGCTCTGTACATGCCCTCGCCCTCTCAATCCATACCCTCCCATACAATTACCCAGGAATACTCAACAAACTTATATCTCTGTAATATGAGCACTCACCTTTATCCCCTTTGCTTTTGTACAATGGCACTATGCAAGCATTCCGCCAATCCTCCGGCACTTCACCTTGAGCCACACATACATTGAATACATATATATATATATATATCTGATCAGCCTCGGTCAAGTACCCATTTATCAAACTGCCCCAAGGGGAGAATGACCACCTCGGTTGGATGCTGGTTAACTGCGCCTCCAGGGTTCGAACCCAGAAGGACCCTTGCGTGATATACGGTCAGCAGTGCTAGTCACTGTACTAACGAGACCCATACCAAACGTTGCAGTATCGTTGTTACGTTAAAAGACGTTAACATTAACATAAGAAACGTTACAATGTATATGTATGTCACAGTTTGAAACTTTATTGCTAGTTATAAAACGTTGCAGTATCTTGCCTTACGTTAAGTATAAAGTAACACAGAAAATTTACAGTATCTAATGTTACGTTATGAAATGTTTTGATAACAAAAAACACCACAATATCTCAAGTCACGTATCAAAACGTTTTAGTAACATACACTGCGGTACAGTCTCATACGCCACGTCAGAAAGCGTTGTATTACCGTAAGTCACCCTAAAGTATCCGTTGCTCTAACATGCAAAAATTTTATTTCATTGTACCTTACTTTAGTAACGTTACAACAACATACAGAATGTTACAACGTCGTAATACTATAGAAAACGTTACAACATCGTATTATCGAGACATAAACCATAACATCGCAGGTTGTGTTATACATGGTTGGGTGGCAGAAAATACACAGATGTATCTTAGCTTACAACGAGTCTTTGACTACTATATAACGACCACAAATAGATTACAACACACACAGAAAAATGTCGCGAGAAATGACGAAATAACGTAAAAGCTATGTAGGTAATCACCCTATTCAACATAATAAGACCGTGTTACCACAAGCACAAGAGCCAATTACTAACTCTCTTGACCCGAGGAAGTAATAAAAGAAATGTTGAGGAACCAGCAAGGGTAAACCCCGGGAATAACCCCGCTCCCGGAATCCTCATTTATGAGGGATGAACCGCCTCTCCATTTTCTATGAGGATAAGCTGGCTCTGGGCCACGCCATTACGTTGTCCGGCCCAGCTCGCTCGCTCGAGTAATGTTCACCAAGAGTGTGTGTGTGTGTGTGTGTGTGTGTGTGTGTGTGTGTGTGTGTGTGTGTGTGTGTGCCACTTCTTACCAAAAGAAAACGAAAGAATGTGGATACCCTCACCTCAGCCATGTATGCTAACGGCGAGGACAGCATATGAAGCACAAAAGAAGCTAAACTTCGCACATCTCGTCATTATTGTAACGAGGCCTTGATATTTCTTTACGTAGTTAGCCTGAGACGCACAACGCAGGTGGCTGGAGAGGAGGACTGCAGGCATACAAGATCACACCTGATAGGCAAGCACGGATCACAGGTGACCCTACGTAGACATCCAGCAGACCAGGTACAGGTCACAGGAACACGTACTTACACTGGAGGCACAAGCGGGCATCATACTACCTTTCCTGTGGCACAGATCGAGGCCAGGGAACGAGATCTTAAACAGAGGTTCTCGCCAACATCTCACGTCAAGTTGGACACGCCCTCCTGTCGCATGTTCTTTTCCTTCCTCTGTGTCTTCTATTCCCTGTTTTCTATTTCTCACTCTCATTATCTAGTTCCTTCTCTTTCTCTCTCTCTCTTCCGCTCACCTTCTTCCCTATTCTTTCTTCGTTCCTGCTCCTGATGCACATCAATGAAATAACGAGTTATGTGGCAGCAATAAAGTATCTTACAACACTACCGCTGCCTTGCTAAGCCTCACATTTTCCGTGATGGTCGAGTAAGATCATTATATCTGGTGAGGGGATCAACCAGAGAGAAAAATAGCTGACTGAGGATCAGCCGGTATGGTCCAGTGTAGTCAGGAACATGATGAAAACCTCATCACTTATAGAGCAAGTGAAGACCACGAGTGAAGTACTGAAGGATGATAAAAAGATGGAATGCTCAGACCCACAAACGTTACACATGATAGAGTAATGATAGCGCATTGTCCTGAATCTAGACCCGCGTTCGAGTCCTGGAGTTATCCTGCTTCCTGAAACAGGAGACGTTAGCAGATGTCGGAGTAGGGAGGAGGGCAGGAGGAGGATCCTGCTGAGCTAGCTGTATCCTGGTAGTGCAGGTGGCGCCGAGTGCCGGTGTATGGCCCTCATCGTTTTCTTATTTGCTTCAAGTATTACAGCTGAGACGACACGACAACATCAAGTTTAGCACGATCTGCCATTCTGACTCTACTACATTCACAGTTACTGCTCCTGAGATCTGCTGTGTTGATGCTGATGAAATACCAAATTTGAATGAATCTCGGCGTATTTGGCAAGGCAGTTCATAACTTGTTGAAACTTCTGACTTATATATATATATATATATATATATATATATATATATATATATATATATATATATATATATATATATATATATATATATACATATATATTGTGTTATATTACTATACTTAACCGCTGTTTCCCGCGTCAGCGAGCTAGCGCAAGAAAACAGACGAATCAATGGCCCAACCACTCATATATACATAACGCCCATACACGCACATACACATACATAAACATATCAACGTATACATACATATACATACCTTTCAGAGCGAGGTAGCGCCAGGAAGACAAAAAAAGGCCACATTCAATCTCTAGATGTCATGTCTAATGTACCGAAACCACAGCTCCCTTTACACATCCAGGCCCTACAGACCTTTCTATGGTTTACCCCAGATGCTTCACATGCCATGGTTCAGTCCATTGACACCACGTCGACCCCGGTATACCAAATCGTTCCAGTTCACTCTATTTCTTGCACGCCTTTCACCCTCCTGCGTGTTCAGGCCCCGATCGCTCAAAATCTTTTTCACTCCATCTGTCCACCTCCAATTTGGTCTCCCACTTCTGTGAGGCCTGGATGTGGAAAGGGAGCTGTGGTTTCGGTGTATTATACATGACAGCTAGAGACTGAGTGTGAACGAATATGGCCTTTGTTGTCTTTTCCTAGCGCTACCTCGCGCGCATGCGGGGGGAGGGGGTTCTCATTTCATGTGTGGCGGGATGGCGACGAGAATGAATAAAGGCAGCAAGTATGAATTATGTACATGTGTATATATGTATATGTCTTTGTATGTATATATTTGCATACGTTTGAATGTATAGGTATGTATATGTGCGTGTGTGGACGTGTATGTATATACATGTGTATGTGGGTGGGTTGGGCCATTCTTAAGTCTGTTTCCTTGCGCTACCTCGCTAACGCGGGAGACAGCGACAAAGTATAATGGTAAATTATATATATATATATATATATATATATATATATATATATATATATATATATATATATATATATATATATATATATATATATATATAGAAGACCGAGTCTGAGGCTTCGAGAAGAATGAGCACTCCCTGCTTGGCTCATTTTTCTGTTCCTTCATTCAGAAATTGAAATACAAAAAGGGGAGATTTCCAGCCCCCTTCTCCCACCCCATTTTGTCCCCTACTGCAACACGCGGGGGATATGGAGGTTATATTATTTCTTCCCCAATCCCGGGAAATGGATCATGACGAGAAAAAAGGAGCTTATTACTTTTTTACTTTGAATTCCGCTCAAGTATCAATCAAACCCTTCTTAGGTGTAAGGTGAGTACGTGTGATTAATGAGTGAAGACAGCAGAAAGGTTGTAGAATCTTGTCTTGGGAGAAGTGTGAACCAAAGTTGACTGGGGCTGAATATCCTGTGTTGGTTAGGACTGACAGAATGAAAAAACGTGGTTGTGAATTAGATTTTCATTTCTATAATCTCAGTTAAACAAAAAAATCATAATTCATAGAGTTTGGATGAAGACATAACTTCTAATTAGTCATTTTTATTCGGTTGATGTTGTTGGCACAACTAAAGAAACATCGGATGATGAAGAAATGGATTCGTCCTTGGTTGAAGGGAAGGATGGAGATATATTGTTTGTGAGGATGGGTGTTAGAAGGCTATGAAGAGCTTCTATATTCAGTATGGTGTGAGAGAAATGGGTATGAAGAGGCAATGAATACCTCTTGTGATCAGTGTGGTGTAAGAGGAGCTCCTGTACACAGTGTAGTGTGAGAAGATGAGTATCAATGGGATTATTAAGAGTTCTTGTTCTCGGTGCGGTGTGAGAGGGTGGGTGTTAAGAGTCTATGAAGGGCTGTACTCAGGACAAAGACAATGTCTTTACGAGAAACAATGGAAAGGTAAATGAAGGCCAAAGCTGGAGATATACAATGAGGTCTCACTTCAACCTGTCTTAATACGTGGACTGATGGAGTGATTACTGACGATTTGTCTTTCATCGAATGTGCTCAGCGATTAGCGTCAACAAATCGATTGAAACGTAAAGGGGGATATGAGTGAGTCTGTCCACGGAAAATTGTTGGTGACTGGTCAAATCAGAAAGAGAGAGACAGACAGACGGACAGACAGACAGAGAACCTTGAAATAGCGGGGCTAGAGCGTAGCACTCGCCGCATACCGCAAGAAGATCTGGTGTTCAGGAAAAGAAAGTCCGGCGGATTATTTGTTATCAAATGTTACGTGCAAGATGGGTGAAGCAGGGAGAAAATATAGCAAGATGAGCCAAGAAGAAGAGCTTGACAGCCGTCAGTATCCAGGGAGAGAGAGAGAGAGAGAGAGAGAGAGAGAGAGAGAGAGAGAGAGAGAGAGAGAGAGAGAGAGAGAGAGAGATTTTCGAACATTGATTAGTTAAACTGGTCCATTGTGTTTCATGTCCTTAAAATTCAACAGCGCTAGAGTGTTTTCGAGCATCACATGCACTCATGCCAGGATGATGAATGACAGGGTCGTAATGCCACTGTTGAAAGAAGACAGCAATGTCCGCAGAGCACCAGGGAGACATATATACGACTTGGTCTCACAGTCTGACGTGTAAACATAAAAGTGATGGAATTGTTTGATCAGGGATAGCAAGCCTGGATCTTATACTTGGTCACTGTTGCCTATGAGTTTAAGGACAGTGACAGACCTGGATCTTGCTTGCCTACTGCTGTGTGTAAATTTAAGGACAATGAGAAGCCTAGCTCCTGTTCTAGCACTGCTACCTTCGAGTTTTAGGATAAACCTGAACTTTGACAAGCCTGGATCGTGCTTGAGCACTGCTGCCTGCGAGTTTAAGGGCAGTGGCAATTAAGGTTGGATCTTGCTTGGGCACTGCTGCTTGCAAGGTTAAGGATGGTGTCAAGGCAAGTGTGGATCTTGTTTAAGAGTGCTGCCTGCGAGGTTAAGGACAGTGGTTTGTACCACAAGTAAGAGGGATGCAGGTACTCAATTACATTCTGCTTTACCAAGGAATATAATTAACTCACTGTTGGCGCGGACCGACTACATGTACATCCAACCCTGAATGCTACCCATAAACCACGCCTCATTATACTGCACCAGTACGTGCATCTCGACAGAAATAGCGAAGCGCCGAGGTAGAGTAGGGCGGCTGTCGGGTTTAAGGGGACGCGGATGGTGTTTATTTGCATACTGTTCCATTCCTCGACGAAGATGCTCTCGGCGTCCTTGCGAAACTGCCGTTCATGCCTTTCCAACCTCATGAGGGTTTGGTTTACAGAGCTCCGGGCAGAGCAACATGTAATCAACATAGATACAAATATTACACAGGATCTAATCATAAGGTGTGGGGTTCCTTTTCTGGCAGCGTCGTACATGTGACTCATCTAAACAAACATGAACAACGACGCACTCACGTAATTAATGCGCTACTCATATTTCCCAACAGGTCCAGAACCAACAAACGTATACTCAAGTGTTTTTCATTCCGTACAACTTGCTATCGGTAGAAATAACAGCGAAAGGTTTGCACAGACGACACTTACACTAAAAATTTCACGACAGTCCTGGTTGGATGTAGTTTTCTTTTCTAGTACCACATTTACTGGGCTATTGTGAGTTCAGGGAGGCTTGTAGAGAAAGATGAAAGAAAAGTAAGCTTATTATTCTGAACAGACAACCTTTCCCTACACATAACACCACGAATAATAAACAGCTCTGCCTATAGGGCTTGACACAGTCGCAGGATGGTGATGGAGCGAGAGTGGTGATGGAGCGAGAGTGGTGATGGAACGAAGGTGGTGGTGGAGTGAGGGAGGTGAAGAAGCTAGAGTGGTTATGGGGAGAGGGTGATGGAGTTTGGATGGTGAAGGAGTGAGGGGATGAAGGACCCAGAGTAATCGTACAGCGTGGGTGGTGATAGTTGTTGTATCCCAGAATCTGAAAACAACTGGTCAGTTAAAACTATTTGTTTACAAGCGACAGACATTATATTGTTACTATACGATTTCATCGCAAGATGGAGCCCGTATAAGAAGCTAATGATGACCGAGAACTTTTAACTTTATGGAAGTCTGTCTAATAGGAACGAGGGTGCGACGCTAAATGTATCTTAAGAGATCTCTGGAATACATACAAATAGTGAAAAATATCGTGAAGCAGAACTCTTACGACGTTTTCTGTATGGATGAGACAGTTCGTTTCTCATAGAAAGATGTGTTGGATGTTGGTGTTACGTTATAAGGCCACGTGAGCTAACCTTCCCCTGCCAGCTGGTGTCTGCCGGGATCCATCCTGTGGCGTACAAGTGTCAAGTTACCTAGAGATGTGTGAACACATTCCCTTGCTTGTGACTGCCAGGTAAAGCCAATAACACCTCCACACCGCCCACACGTATGTCTTAGTCAGACCAGATTTGTAGGTGGATAATGTTAGGGGTCTTTAGGGTGGATGAGGTAGGGGTTGGAGGCGCTGTGGTTAAAGGTTTCCCTAAGATGTAGAAATAATGATTGAAGGAGGAAACGTAAACAAGCTTTATTATGTTAGCTGAGAAGGTACGGTTAAGTATATATATATATATATATATATATATATATATATATATATATATATATATATATATATATATATATATATTTTATACTATTCGCTTATTTCCCACGTTAGTGAGGTAGCGTTAAAAACAGAGGACTGAGCCTATGGGGGAAAATCCTCACTTGGCCCCCTTCTCTGTTCTTTTAGAAAACTAAAAACAAGAGGTGAAGATTTCCAGCCGCACTCTCCCTTACCTTTTAGTCGCCTTCTACGACACGCAGGGAATACGTGGGAAGTATTTTTCCAAAAGAAGGAACAGAGAAGGGGCCCAGGTGAGGCTATTACCTCAGAGGCCCAGTCCTCTGTTCTTAACGCTACCTTGCTAACGCGGGAAATGGCGAATAGTTTGAAAAGAATGAATATATATATATATATATATATATATATATATATATATATATATATATATATATATATATATATATATATATATATATATATATATTTGTTTATGGATGGGGTTGTTAGGGAGGTGAATGCAAGAGTTTTGGAAAGAGGGGCAAGTATGAAGTCTGTTGTGGATGAGAGAGCTTGGGAAGTAAGTCAGTTGTTGTTCGCTGATGATACAGCGCTGGTGGCTGATTCATGTGAGAAACTGCAGAGGCTAGTGACTGAGTTTGGTACAGTGTGTGAAGAAAGAAGAAAGTTAAGAGTAAATGTGAATAAGAGCAAGGTTATTAGGTACAGTAGGGTTGAGGGTCAAGTCAATTGGGAGGTGAGTTTGAATGGAGAAAAACTGGAGGAAGTGAAGTGTTTTAGATATCTGGGAGTGGATCTGGCAGCGGATGGAACCATGGAAGCGGAAGTGAATCATAGGGTGGGGGAGGGGGCGAAAATTCTGGGAGCCTTGAAGAATGTGTGGAAGTCGAGAACATTATCTCGGAAAGCAAGAATGGGTATGTTTGAAGGAATAGTAGTTCCAACAATGTTATATGGTTGCGAGGCGTTGGCTATGGATAGAGTTGTGCGCAGGAGGGTGGATGTGCTGGAAATGAGATGTTTGAGGACAATGTGTGGTGTGAGGTGGTTTGATCGAGTAAGTTATGTAAGGGTAAGAGAGATGTGTGGAAATAAAAAGAGCGTGGTTGAGAGAGCAGATGAGGGTGTTTTGAAATGGTTTGGGCACATGGAGAGAATGAGTGAGGAAAGATTGACCAAGAGGATATATGTGTCGGAGGTGGAGGGAACGAGGAGAAGTGGGAGACCAAATTGGAGGTGGAAAGTTGGATTGAAAAAGATTTTGTGTGATCGGGGCCTGAACATGCAGGAGGGTGAAAGGCGTGCAAGGAATAGAGTGAATTGGATCGATGTGGTATACCGGGGTTGACGTGCTGTCAGTGGATTGAATCAGGGCATGCGAAGCGTATGGGGTAAACCATGGAAAGTTGTGTGGGGTCTGGATGTGGAAAGGGAGCTGTGGTTTAGGGCATTATTGCATGACAGCTAGAGACTGAGTGTGAACGAATGGGGCCTTTGTTGTCTTTTCCTAGCGCTACCTCGCACACATGAGGGGGGAGGGGGATGGTATTCCATGTGTGGCGAGGTGGCGATGGGAATGAATAAAGGCAGACAGTGTGAATTGTGTGCATGGGTATATATGTATGTGTCTGTGTGTGTATATGTATGTGTACATTGAGATGTATAGGTATGTATATTTGCGTGTGTGGACGTGTATGTATATACATGTGTATGGGGGTGGGTTGGGCCATTTCTCTCGTCTGTTTCCTTGCGCTACCTCGCAAACGCGGGAGACAGCGACAAAGCAAAATAAAAATAAAAATAGAATATATATCCCTGGAGATAGGGGAGAAAGAATTCCTCCCACGTATTTCCCTGCGTGTCGTAGAAGGCGGCTAAAAGGGGAGGGAGGCTGGAAATCCTCCCCTCTCGTTTTTAATTTTCCAAAAGAAGGAACAAAGAAGGGGGCCATGTGAGGATTTCCCTCATCTCCCCTGATGTTGTGATTATTACACGAAAGTGCACTTGGGAACTTATCGTGTTTCATTTTCCTCGTGGACTCATAGGAATATATATATATATATATATATATATATATATATATATATATATATATATATATATATATATATATATATATATATATATATATATATATATATATATATATATATATATATATATATATATATATATATATATATATATATATATATATATATATATATATATATATAAGCAAGATAATTTTATCGACCAAGCTGTGGGGTAGATGGTAATGAACACATGGATTAACTGTGGACTGATTACCCCGACAAGGATTCGAGCCCATGCTGACCTGACCTCGGGCGGGCCCAAGTGGGTAACGCTAACCACTACACTAAATGTGCACGTCTGCTTCAGGGTATTCGGACGTCCTCATCATGTGAAGCAACTTCAAGACGACCTTTCCACAACAACTGCTAACTTGTTAACATTACAGCCTGTCATTAATTTCTCTTGTAACTTTGCAGTTATTACCCTGATTATAATCATACAGAATGAAAGAACGTAACAAGAAAAAAAGTTTGTGGGAAATAAAGACTGCACTCTCGTCTGCAGCTGAATAATATAAACAAAAAAAAGGATGGTATTTGCTACATTCATTAAATCACTCGAAGATTAAACGCCAAGAATATACAGTAATATGTAATGGTTGTAAGATTCATAGAGATTTCTCTCCACAAAACGAGAGCACGTGAAAGATTCGTCTTCATGAAACGGCGCTCGTGAGATTCTGTACTATGGACCGATACTTATGAAGGTTTGGGTAATACGGAAATGAGCTTATGAAAGAGGCTATATTACGAAACTGCACCCGTGCAAATGTACCATGCAAATGTACTCATGAAGGTTTCGCTGCTTCGTAACGGCACTAGAAGATCCGACATTACAAAACAGCGTTTAAGAATGTTTCGGTACTATGAAATGGCACTACGAAAAGGCGCATGCGAAATGTTTGGCGCATCGAAAAGGCACTTACGAAGGATTCGACCGAATGAAGAGCACTTTTGAAAGCTTTATCACTGCGAAACAGGACTTATGAAAATTTCGACACCATGAAGCTGCACCTATCGAAAGTTCGGCATTACGGAACGAACACTTCTGAAAGATTCGTCAACATGGAACGACACTTTTGAAAAAGATTGGCACTAAAAAAAACGTCATACCTATGCTCGTGTCGTCACGGTATAACGAACATAGGCATCGCCAAATAGAAATGCAGTCCGCAGTCAAACTAGCCCCTCCCCCCGCTCTCTCTCTCTCTCTCTCTCTCTCTCTCTCTCTCTCTCTCTCTCTCTCTCTCTCTCTCTCTCTCTCTCTCTCTCTCTCTCTCTCCCCTTCCTTTACATACTCAGGCTGTACCAGACACAGTACTCCACACGACAAGTTGCCCTACCTAACCCCCCCCTCATTTTGCTCATGGGATATGACACACAGTTGCTCATAATGTGATAAAACTGTGATAGGCCTTTAATTTCCCATAGCAACCTTTTGAGCACGACTTCCCACAACTTGTAGGCACATCATACCTTGGGTGTTGTACCGTCGTGCTCAAGGATATTATTTCAAAGGTCGCTATCATCCCGTCGTACTCAAAGGTGTTAGGTCAAAGGCCTCTCCATCATAATCAAGGATAGTACCACTGTGCTCAAGAACGTTAAGCCATTGGTCATTATGTTTCATTCAAAGGGTCATTCCATCATGCTCAAGGATGTTAAGTCAAAAGTCACTCCATCATACTCAAACTATTATTCCATCATGCTCAAGGATCATAGGTTAAAGGTCTCTTTATCATACTTAAAGGATCATTCCATCATCTTCAAGGATGTTAGGTCAAAGGTCACTCTATCTTACTCAAAATGTCAGAATATCTTACTCAAAAGATCGTAGCAACATGCTCTAGGACGTCATGTCACAGGTTTGTTGTAGTCAAAGGATCGTAACGTCATGCTCAAGGATGTTAGGTCAAAGGTCACTATCACATTTAAAGGATCGTTCCATAGTGCTTAAGGATATTAGGTCAAAGGCTACTCCATCACTCACAAAGGATCGTTCCAACATATTCAGTGATGTAAGGTTAAAGGTCACGCTATCATACTCAAAGTATCATCCATCATGCTCAAGGATGTTAGGTTAAAGGTCGCTCTATCGTACTCAAAGGATCGTTTCGTCATTCTCAAGGATGTTTAGGTCAAAGGTCACTTTATCATACTCAAAGGATCGTACCGTCGTTGTCAAGTATGTTAGGTCAAAGATCACGCTATCATGCTCAAAGGCTCTATTGTCATGCATTAGGATGTTAGGTCAAAGATCACTCCATAGAACTCCGAAGATCGTTTTATCATGCTCAAGGATGTTAGGTCAAAGGTCACTCTATCATACTCAAAGGATCGTACCGTCATGCTCGAGGGGATTTCTAAAGGCAGTGGCCGTCTGGACCACTTTACACCTGCCTGTCTCCAGCTGCACTGTACACACTCTCGTGTACTCACGATACCGTTGTTTTCACTATACGAGATGCAAAGACGTAATACTTTGTACATGTGTCGGTAATGGTTGTGGAGCAGTGGTAGAAGTTCTTAAGGTCACTGCAAATAATGCAAATTGTTAAATCAACAGTAATCATTAGCACTTGACGTTAATACACACTTATACACAAATCTTTCTGTCTAAAGTTTTGCCGGCCTGTCAATTTGTGTTTATTTGATTACACACATGAACCAGCAACAACCGCGTCTGGTTGCATGATGTTGGGTACAAGAGGAGTTCTTTGTCATCGTGATCCCACAGAATTCAGGTTGAGAACAAACATTGGAAAGAAGTCACTCCTGTGGGAATAGTGCATAGAGTGTTATTAGATTTTCGTTAACATATGCGGCAAATTATCAAAGTAGCCATGATAAATCCAGATATTATTACGAGTCAACCGCTTGTGCAAGGTAGTACGACCCTTGCGTATGTTAGCCTGGCCATTGGCCTGGCCCATAGATCTAATATGTCTCAAAGACGGAACTCTGGCGCACATCATGCTCAAGGGTTGGTTTCGTCGAGTTCAAGGATTTGAAGGTACAATGTGTCATACTTCGATATTTCCGAGGTGAGGGCGACATCCTTAACTCCAGCTAGCTCTAAACCTCAATAAAATGGTCTGCTCACACTCAACTCACTCATCTTCCACACTCACCATCCATGCTCGCGCTTTCCCTACTCTTACTACTTCACTCGCAAATGAACGTGAGGTTATGAATGGATACGCAGGATCACGCAGTACCGGCGCCCATGAGCGTGCGCACAGCCTCCATATTAGCTTTCGAAAGATGACCCTTAATGAAAGTCTATACTAATAGGTCGCTGAAAATAAAGCACTATAAAAATAATGGTGTCCAGTATGGGATAAAAAATGAATGCTTCTACTTTTCACGGATGCTGTAACAATTATTTTTATGAAGGTTTTATACATATCAGACATTTTCACATATGTTGTAGCTATTTCTGCAAAAATAAATATGAAAGTGTTCAGCAGAATAAGCCAGCCGACAACAGCGATTGGAATTTCACGTGTGGAAATTAATATATATATATATATATATATATATATATATATATATATATATATATATATATATATATATATATATATATATATATATATATATATATATATATATACATATATATATATACATATATATATGTATATATATATATATATATATATATATATATATATATATATATATATATATATATATATATATATATATACATATATATCTTTCTTTCATACTATTCGCCATTTCCCGCATTAGCGTGGTAGCGTTAAGAACAGAGGACTGGGCCTTAGAGGGAATATCCTCACCTGGCCCCCTTCTCTGTTCCTTCTTTTGGAAAGTTAAAAAAAACGAGAGGGAAGGATTTCCAGCCCCTCGCTCCCTTCCCTTTTAGTCGCCATCTACGACACGCAGGGAATACGTGGGAAGTATTCTTTCTCCCCTATCCCCAGGGATATATATATATATATATATATATATATATATATATATATATATATATATATATATATATATATTATTTTTTTTTTATTATACTTTGTCGCTGTCTCCCGCGTTTGCGAGGTAGCGCTACCATATATATATATATATATATATATATATATATATATATATATATATATATATATATATATATATATATATATATATTCGTGTTTCATTTTCCCCGTGGACTCATAGGAATATATATATATATATATATATATATATATATATATATATATATATATATATATATATATATATTCTTCTTTCTTCTTTCATACTATTCGCCATTTCCCGCATTAGCGAGGTAGCGTTGAGAACAGAGGACTGGGCCATTGAGGGAATATCCTCACCTGGGCCCCTTCTCTGTTCCCTCTTTTGGAAAATTAAAAAAAAAAAGTGAGAGGGGAGGATTTCCAGCCCCCCGCTCCCTCCCCTTTTAGTCGCCTTCTACGACACGCAGGGAATACGTGGGAAGTATTCTTTCTCCCCTATCCCCAGGGATATATATATATATATATATATATATATATATATATATATATATATATATATATATATATAAATATATATATATATATATATATATATATATATATATATATATATATATATATATATATATATTCCTATGAGTCCACGGGGAAAATGAAACACGAAAAGTTCCTAAGTGCACTTTCGTGTAATAATCACATCATCAGGGGAGACACAAGAGAGAAATATAACAGTCAGTTGGTATACATCGAAGAGACGAAACTATGACCCCATTTGGTAAACATGTGATTGTCCAAAACATACAACGAGCGTTCATAAACTTATCGTTTTACAAATCTTATCAACAATAAAGTTATCTAATATGTATAGACCATCACTAATATCAAGATTATAATTCTCTGTGTATTTAGTAAAAGAAGATTCAATGATATTTTTCTTGGTAATAGAGTTAGAGTTGATAACTGAGATGGCGTTACTCCAGTCAATACAATGATCATAGTTTTTAACATTATCAAACAAGGCATTTGATTCTTGTCCCGTTCTTATACTATATTTATGTTGCTTAAGTCGAACAGAAAGATCCTTACCAGTCTGACCAACATAACATTTATCACAGTTTCCACAAGGCACTTTATAGATGCAACCAAGAGAATTTTCTGGTGAATTCCTGATTAAGATATTCTTTATAGTATCATTGTTGCTAAAGGCAACATTTACATTAAAGAATTTAAACAACATGGGATCACGCGCAAAATTGTGATCCTTTCCAATATATTTTTTTTTTTTTTTTTTGCTTTGTCGCTGTCTCCCGCGTTTGCGAGGTAGCGCAAGGAAACAGACGAAAGAAATGGCCCAACCCACCCCCATACACATGTATATACACACGTCCACACACGCAAATATACATACCTACACCGCTTTCCATGGTTTACCCCAGACGCTTCACATGCCCTGATTCAATCCACTGACAGCACGTCAACCCCGGTATACCACATCGCTCCAATTCACTCTATTCCTTGCCCTCCTTCCACCCTCCTGCATGTTCAGGCCCCGATCACACAAAATCTTTTTCACTCCATCTTTCCACCTCCAATTTGGTCTCTCTCTTCTCCTCGTTCCCTCCACCTCCGACACATATATCCTCTTGGTCAATCTTTCCTCACTCATTCTCTCCATGTGCCCAAACCATATATATATATATATATAAAGTTAAGAGTAAATGTGAATAAGAGCAAGGTTATTAGGTACAGTAGGGGTGAGGGTCAAGTCAATTGGGAGGTGAGTTTGAATGGAGAAAAACTGGAGGAAGTGAAGTGTTTTAGATATCTGGGAGTGGATCTGTCAGCGGATGGAACCATGAAAGTGGAAGTGGATCATAGGGTGGGGGAGGGGGCGAAAATTTTGGGAGCCTTGAAAAATGTGTGGAAGTCGAGAACATTATCTCGGAAAGCAAAAATGGGTATGTTTGAAGGAATAGTGGTACCAACAATGTTGTATGGTTGCGAGGCGTGGGCTATGGATAGAGATGTGCGCAGGAGGATGGATGTGCTGGAAATGAGATGTTTGAGGAAAATGTGTGGTGTGAGGTGGTTTGATCGAGTAAGTAACGTAAGGGTAAGAGAGATGTGTGGAAATAAAAAGAGCGTGGTTGAGAGAGCAGAAGAGGGTGTTTTGAAATGGTTTGGGCACATGGAGAGAATGAGTGAGGAAAGATTGACCAAGAGGATATATGTGTCGGAGGTGGAGGGAACGAGGAGAAGAGGGAGACCAAATTGGAGGTGGAAAGATGGAGTGAAAAAGATTTTGTGTGATCGGGGCCTGAACATGCAGGAGGGTGAAAGGAGGGCAAGGAATAGAGTGAATTGGAGCGATGTGGTATACAGGGGTTGACGTGCTGTCAGTGGATTGAATCAAGGCATGTGAAGCGTCTGGGGTAAACCATGGAAAGCTGTGTAGGTATGTATATTTGCGTGTGTGGACGTGTGTATGTACATGTGTATGGGGGGGGGGGGGGGCCATTTCTTTCGTCTGTTTCCTTGCGTTACCTCGCAAACGCGGGAGACAGCGACAAAGTATAAAAAAAAAAAAAAAAAAAAAAAAAAAATATATATATATATATATATATATATATATGTGTGTGTGTGTGTGTGTGTGTGTGTGTGTGTGTGTGTGTGTGTGTAATCATCCAAGGACCTCTTTTTAAATTAGTGCTGGTGTAACCTACGCGCTCTTTCCAAAGGCTGCCCTGCTTCAGCATCAGCCCGGTGACGTAACAGTACTCCCAGTAATAAAGCCCTGCCAAATGTGATCTTTCACTGGTGGTGTAACCAACAGCAGGTGCAGCCTGCACCGATCCCCTTGTAAACCAGTAAAGTTTATATCTCTCTAACATGTACTAGACGTATGGAATATATGATAACGATTTGCCTTGAGGCACCAAGGATTCGAACCCGGGTGCTATCGCGTAGTTGGCCGATATGCTACCATACTATAATCACCTTGCGCTCACCCCAACAAAGACACTCACACAACATCAATTCACTGAGACAGGTGGGTGAATGTACGTATCTTTTAAGAGTAACGTCTATGAATCATCTCACATTCCTCTGTGTATGGCTATACAAGTTACCTTTTCCGTTTGCTGTGACTGACGAGATTATAAAACAGATGTACACTTTTTACACTTGTTATACAGGCAGATCCCTTACACCAGCAAACATAAACATGGATCCCATATTTCCGTATCACAATATATGATGCATTGTTTTGGTACTATCTGTCATGCAGATGACTTAAGAGCCTCGTTTCCTGTGTGCTAACTTCTGAAATGAATGATGTCACTACAACAGGAAGAAACAGTACGAATCGTTAATATGATGGCGTGACCTTTGGCGTGATATCAGAAGACAGGTGAAATGTCACCCCTACGTACCTAAGGGTCATACCGTCGTGCTATGGAGGTTAATTAACGCTCCGTTGAGTTTTTGGAGTACGTAGAGATATTCTCCAAAGTGCATCTGCTTTTTACAAAAAGCCGCTTATTTCTTTCATCCTATGATAAAAATAGTTAATCCCAAGTTAGGTGGAAAATCAAAATGTGTCAGCACAGGTGTACCCAAATAATACAAACAACACAAATTGGTCTCTATCATATGATGCAGAATTTCGCGGGTGAGGATTAAATTTTTCTATACAAGTAAATATAAAACAAAATATGCCGTTATCTTTCTATCTATGAGTCTTTCGTAATGATTTTTTTTTAGATTTGTGTTTAGACATTATATATATGTGGTAGTTTAGGGTATAATTAGTGTACATGGGGTGTTCAGTGTTGTAGATAGAAATGGTGAAGAGCTTGTAGATTTCTGTTCTGATAAAGTAGTGGTGATACGGAATGATTGGTTTAAAAAGAGATATATGCATAAGTATACGTATTTAAGTAGGAGGGATGGCCAGAGAGCGTTATTGGATTACGTGTTAAATGATAAGCGGGTGAAAGAGAGACTTCTGGATGTTAACGTGCTGAGAGGTACAACTGGAGGGATGTCTGATCATTATCTTGTGGAGGCAAAGGTGAAGATTTGTAGAGGTTTTCAGAAAAGAAGAGAGAATGTTGGGGTGAAGAGTGTGGTGAGAGTAAGTGAGCTTGGAAAAGACTTGTGTGAGGAAGTACCAGGAGAAATTGAGTGCAGAATGGAAAGAGGTGAGAGCAAATAAGGTAAGGGGAGAGGGAGAGGAATGGGATGTATTTAGGGAAGCAGTGACGGCTTGCACAAAAGATGCTTGTGGCATGAGAAGCGTGGGAGGTGGGCAGATTAAACAGGGTAGTGAGTGGTGGGATGAAGAAGTAAGATTGTTGGTGAAAGAGAAGAGAGAGGCATTTAGACGATTTTTGCAGGGAAGTAGTACAAATGACTAGATGTATAAAAGGAAGAGGTAAGAGGTCAAGAGAATGGTGCAAGAAGTGAAAAAGAGGGCAAATGAGAGTTGGAGTGACAGAGTATCATTAAAGTTTAGGGAGAATAAAAAAGATGTTTTGGAAGACGGTAAATAAAGTGCTAAAGGCAAGAGAACAAATGGGAGCATCAGTGAAGGGGGTTAATGGGGAGGCGATAATAAGTAGTGGTGAGGGGAGAAGAAGATGGAATGAGTATTTTGAATATTTGTTGAATGTGTTAGATGATAGAGTGGCAGATACAGGATGTTTTGGTCGAGGTAGTGTGCGAAGTGAGACGGTCAGAGTGAATGATTTGGTAAACAGAGAAGAGGTAGTGAAAGTTTTGCGGAAAATGAAACCCGGCAAGGCGACGGGTTTGGCTGGTATTGCAGTGGAATCTATTAAAAAAGGGAGTGACTGTGTTGTTGACTGGTTGGTGAGGATATTCAATGTATATATGGTTCATGGTGAAGTGCCTAAGGATTGGCGGAAATCATGCATAGTGCCATTGTACAAAAGCAAAGGGGATAAAGGTGAGTGTTCAAATTACAGAGGTATAAGTTTGTTGAGTATTCCTGTGAAATTATATTAGAGGACATTTATTGAGAGGGTCAAGGCTTGTACAGACCATCAGATTGATGAAGAGCAGTGTGGTTTCAGAGGTAGTTGAGGATGTGTGGATTATGTGTTTGCTTTGGAGAAAGTATGTAGCATTTATGGACATAGAGAAAGCATATGATAGAGTTGATAGAGATGCTCTGTGGAAGGTATTAAGAGTATATGGTGTAGGAGGTAAGTTGCTAGAAGCAGGGAAAAGTTTTTATCGAGGATCCAAGGCATTTTACGAGTAGGAAGAGAGGAAAGTGATTGGTTCCCACTGAATGTTGGTTTGTGGCAGGGGTACGTGATGTCTCCATGGTTGTTTAATTTGTTTGTGGATGGGGATGTTTTGGAGAGAGGGGCAAGTATGCATTCTGTTATGCATGAGAGGGCTTGGGGAGTGAGTCAGTCGTTGTTCACTGATGATGCAGCGCTGATGGCTGATTCAAGTGAGAAACTGCAAAAGTTGGTGACTGAGTTTGGCAAAGTGTGTGAAAAAAAAAAACTGAGAGTGAATCTGAATAAGAGCAAGGTTATTAGGTTCAGTAGGGTTGAGGGAGAAGTAAATTGGGAGGTAAGTTTGAATGAAGAAAAACTGGAGTAAGTGAAGTGTTTTAGATATCCGAGAGTGGATTTGGCAGCGGATGGGACCATGGAAGCGAAAGTAAGTCACAGGGTGGGGGAGGGGGCGAAGGTTCTGGAAGTGTTGAAGAATGCGTAGAAGGCGAGAACGTTATCTTGGAGAGCAAAAATGGGTATGCTTGAAGAAATAGTGGTTCCAACAATGTTATTTGGTTGTGAGGCATGGGCTATAGATAGGGTTGTGCGTAGGAGGGCGGAAGTGTTGGAAATGAGATGAGAACAATATGTGGTGTGAGGGTAAGAGAGATGTGTGGTAATAGAAAGAGTTTGGTTGAGAGAGCAGAAGAAGGTGTATTGAAATGGTTTGGTCGCATGGAGAGAATGAATGAGGAAAGAGGATATATGTGTCAGAGGTGGTGTGAACGAGGAAAAGTGGGAGACCAAATTGGAGGTGGATGGATGGAGTGAAAAAGATTTTGAGCGATTGGGGCTTGAACATACAGGAGGGTGAGAGGCGTGCAAGGAATGGAGTGAATTGGAACGATGTGGTATACCGGGGTCGACGTGCTGTCAATTGATTGAACCAGGGCATGTGAAGCATCTGGGGTAAACCATGAAAAGTTTTGTGGGGCCTGGGTGTGGAAAGAGAGCTGTGGTGCAATACACATAACAGCTAGAGATTGAGTGTAGCCTTTATTGTCTTTTCGTAGCGGTACCTCGCGCGCGCGCGCGGGGGGATGAGGGGTGTCATTTTATGTGTGGCGGGGTGGCGGCGAGAAAGGATGAAGGCAGCAAGTATGAATATGTACATGTGTATATATGTATATATATATATATGTGTTTATGTGTGTGTGTGTGTGTGTGTGTGTGTGTGTGTGTGTGTGTGTGTGTGTGTGTGTAAATATACTTGTTTTCCGTTTCCTGAGTTATCAGAAATAGGCCACAAATTGCTTGATTTGCCCACATATGATCTTTAAATGTCATGTATGATGTGGAAAATCAGTTGCCTCTGGTTGAATTTTCCTTAGCCGTATGTATTATCCTAACTGGTATTGTAAAACAAAATTAAGTCTCCTAACATTATCTCTTTGAACTGAGTTCGTTTAGCTTATTTACGACTGTTTCAGATTTGAAATTTTACATGACTTTCCTTTTTCATCGATAATCACAACAAAAAAAATGTCCTCTGATAAATCATTTTAGTATAAAAACAGTTCTTTTCAATTAGATGAATTTCATTTTTTCTAAAATTCGTTGTCGTTAATCTCATTCCAAAGAAATTAATATGAATATGAATATTGGCACTGTTCTCAGATAAATATTTCGACAGAAGTACACAGGAGACAATCTTTTACCACGTCGATTCAAAACTTTGAGAACGATTGTAATTTGTCTTCAGTATTGTGGATAACGGGAGCTGATGCATTGTATGAATCACTTGAATGTAATAACTGTAAGGTTAACACCCATCATGTTTTATTGCATATACCATATTTGCTTTTAAGATGCATCTTTTTTATCTTGTATTTAGCCATCTGAAGGAAATGGGCGAGCTCGCATGGAGCGCCACAAAAGCCTCAGCCGCAGGGTTAATAGAGGCGGCAAAAAAGAAAATAACGAAAAATACCCGAGTCTTAAGGTCTCTTTTATCGGAGGCAAACACGACCCCCTAATCCTTCCGTCCAGCGCTGGAGCCCACCAGCCACACAGCGGCCTCAGGCAACTTGAGCATTACGGTGTGACCTTTGCTTGTGATAACATGGCCTTTGACCTGAACCTTTAACGTCAGACATGAGCCCACAATACTTGAGGGTCATATCAAGGTGCTACAGGGGTAAAGAGAGCGTTGGCCTCGGTAACGTGAGTAACGCACTCTACTTGTCTCTGCCCCGGGGACCCGCCTAGCCACTCACGTCTCCTGTCAGCTTACACCGCCCCAGGTATCGTCAAGTTCGTGGGAGGCGAACGGGAAGTTTCTCTTCTTGGTAAAGGAGAAACTGAACCAAATAAAACTAGGTGATGCATTTGAAGTTTCACTGCTGGTAGTTCGTAGCTAAGATAGTGTGTGGCCAAATGTATAGGCACACAAGATCCTCCGTAGTGTAGTGGTTAGCGTTACTGACCATGAGTCCGCAGGAGCCAGACCGAAGTCTAACCTCATGGGATTGAATTCTGGAGGAGGCAGTCGGCCGACACCAAGCCTACGTGTTCGTCCTCCCTTCGGAGCTAGTCGATAAACTATGAACCTGGCTAAAGCTGGTGTGTGTGTGTGTGTGTGTGTGTGTGTGTGTGTGTGTGTGTGTGTGTGTGTGTATTTATAAATACATAGAAGGAAAGACACATCACACATATACAAGATTAAGAGAAGTGACAACTCTCACCCCGTAACACACACACACACACACACACACACACAGGCGAAAAAGAATCACTTACTGAGCGAAATTTCGGAATCAGGTCATCCCGCGTTTTCTGTTTGGGAGTCTAATCAAAGGCAGAGGATGAAGGGATGGCTTCTCTATCTATCCTTAGAATTCGGACTTGCGAGATGTTGACCTGCTAGGTGCACAGGGACACGTGAACCTTACAAGCCAACTTTGAGAACTATCAAAACACTTGAAGTTCTGTCTTAACACTTGTATCTAACCTTTACCTTAACGCTTTCACTTATCATTCCTTTACTTACATCAGCACTTAACCCAAAGTTTCACGATCATTTACACTTAAGCATCAACCAAAACTTGCACGTAAACTTTAAACAATACTAACACCGAACATTTATGCAACACTTGCACTTAAAACACTTACACCTTTAAAGTCTAATCGAGTTGGACGTGGACGCCGGAGCGATTACATAAACTCTCCCTCTTTTCTGAACCGTCGAGTTAACAACACACGTGTTGAACACAGATCCACCTGATGAGGTTACTCAGTCATAAGGCTCGGGAGCGCCCGAGACCCCATACTTGGAACTCATCTCAGGAAGTTGCTCGTCAGGGACCTACTGGACCTTGACCCACAGGACTTTACATATGCAGATAATCGTACAACCCGCCAGCCGTATAAGGGTGAGGGGGCACAGCTTGCGAGGGAGCGGCCCAGGCTTAGCGTCTCTGAATAGTTAAGCCAGGGTAAGTGCCACTTGCTTGTGATAGGAGGCACTTCATGCCTGACCGCCTTAATTACTGCCACACTTTGTCTCGAACTTCAGGTTATTAACAGTTGGTGTTCCTTAGTCGTGCGTGTTGTTTACTGATGATACAAGGATTCCATCTCGCACAATTCAAGTAATCTTGATCCGTCTCACAAGAAAGGAGAGGCAATACTCAACAACAATTAAACAAGATAAAAACCTGAACATATTATGAAGTGGAGAAGCATAATTTCACCACAGGCAAGGTACAAGTAAGAGTGGAGAGACACAACCGGTGTAGACAGTGGCCAGTGGGCCGCGTCCATGAAGGACGTTACTGTGTCTGAGACGCAGCAGCACAAACGCTCCTGCTTCAGTGTATTATCTTACCCCGAGTGTGTGTAGTAATACTTCTCCCAGTTAACCCAACGTATCCTCCTCTTAGTGACTCTATGTACTGACTCTTTATTAATTATTCCACTACCCTAGACCTACAAGCTACCCGGTTTATCTACCCAGCCATCAACTTTGCCTCCATAATGACCCTTATGCTAGAGATTCGTTAGGCCTCAGTGTGGCACGGGCCCTTCTATCTAGAAAGCCCACCCTTTGTCCCCTTTATCTCTCCAAAATGATCTGCAACAGAGACACTTATCATAAGACGCCGTTCAAGTCGACAGTTATCGATGCTCCTGAAAAGATCCACGCAGATTTGCAGTCCCTACGACAACTAACGAGACACATTGGTTGCCTTTTCTTGTCCTGCATTCTAATTGGACTCTAGTAGCCCACAGTAGCCAAGCATATCAGCTGGATAACATGATGGCTCAAGAGTCACTAGAGTTTCCGAAAAGATGTACAAGACACGAGAAAATGTTCTTGGGTGATCTGCAGTGTGTGATTAATTGATTGCTTTGTGCCGGTAATCCTAGCAATTTTGTTGTGCACCTCATGCTCATGTTGTGAGCGGTAGCGTAAAAGGATTACAGGGGTCACAAAGGGTTTTAGTGGGACCCCAGTGGGTGATATATCGTAGTATGTTACACTTCATAACAGATACTTCATTACATAAATTGCATAATTTCATATGGTAAGTTTTACCGACTAGAAGCAAAAAGTGGATACAAACTTAAGATTTCAGGTATCTTGTTGTTAACAATAAGGTGTTGTAACATTTCTTGCAAGGTTAGTTTAGATCTATTCCTAAAAAGGCTCTATTTTCTCACATTCTAAGACATAGTGTTCTAGTTTGCGTCCAAATCTTTGACCACAAACTTTACAATTCACATGTCTAACGTCTCCAGTTAGGCCAAAGCACCAAATATGTACCTATAGCCTATCCTTAGTCTAGCAGTTACAACATCATGTAATCTACTGATTTCATTACTTTTTCCATATACATGTTTTGTGAGAGTGGACCCAATACCTCTCAGCCTCACCCCATTCTTCGCTGGGTAAGGTGGTCAAGAGTTCATGGTCACGTGGCCAGCGTTGGTCGGACGCTCACTTGAGATAAGACTTCTACACACGTGTTAGAAAATCAGAAAGTTTTATTTTGTAAATTTATATATGTAAAATGTGTGTAACGATCTCTTGCTTACTAAGCAGCCAGCAGTCGATAATGGTGAAATCTGACATACATACAAATTCTTAGCCCAGTATAACAAAAATATGTCTAAAGTGAAAAAAAAATATTCTAATCCTTTTAGGTCCTGTAGACAAATTACAGACATAAATTCTTCCAAGTAATTCTTTTATTTCCAAGTTTTACAAATCTTGTTACAAATTAGACCTGTATATTCACCTAAAGCTCCTGAAAGATTCGCATAGTCTTGTACTAAAATCAACTAATTCATGACTCCCCAGCTGAAAATAACCAGAGTCAAGTATTTCTCTCTAGCCAGGTGTCTTGTCTGAGGTATCACGTTCTCAACAGAAATAAAAAAAAAATGATTATCAGTTCTCGACCAGATCTATCGTTCCCGCCAGAGTGAGCGGGTGTTCCACTCACCTCCACCAAAGCACAATAACAACAGAAAAGAAAAAAAAAAACACGTGAAGCGAGTGTACAAAATAGACTCAAACACACCCTCCGTGTTACTGAGAGACATTGCAATAATTGAGTGCTAAACGTCCTTGCCTTTGATAACACCGCAAGCAGCGAGGAACATGTGTCATGCATTTTACATGTCAGGCCGCCAACCATGAATATGCTATGTTCCGGCTTCATGTGGACTCCTTTATCCCAAATGAGACACATTCATGGAATGAACAATGAAAACCCTAACGACAAACGACCCCTTTTTATTACTCTGCTGCTGGATTTGGGGCAGCTGAAATCTTGTGTATTTATGTATGTGTGTGTGTGTGTGTGTTTGTAAGTGTGTGTGTGTGTGTGTGTGTGTGTGTGTGTGTGTGTGTGTGTGTGTTTGTAGGTGTTTGTGTGTGTGTGTGTGTGTGTGTGAGTGTGTGTGTGTGTGTGTGTGTGTGTGTATGTGTGTGTGTGTTTGTAGGTGTTTGTGTGTGTGTGTGTTTGTAGGTGTGTGTGTGTGTTTGTGTGTGTGTGTGTGTGTGTGTGTGTGTGTGTGTGTGTGTGTGTGTGATTACTATTTGTGATTACTATTAGTGTTTTACGGGGAGCGAGTTTTACGCTCACGATGCCCTGTCTTTTTAACCTTGTATATATGTACCATGTCTTTACTCCTATGTATGTATGCACGAACACACACACACACACACACACACACACACACACACACACACACACACACACACACACCTTATATGTGTATGTGTGTGCGTGAGCACAAATTTACGTTTGTATGCGTGTTGATAGATATATGTGTAGGCCTGTGCTCGTGTAATCATAAGCTTGTTTGATTTTTTCTGTCAAAATCGACCTCATTCCCTGAGTTATAGAGAATACATCAGATACTTTGGGGTCAATAAGGAATGAATACTAAGAATGATATATGATACCATACCCGAAAACACTAAGGTACAACAAAGAAAAACTTACATATTGCTTGAGCACTTTTATTCTGGGGCACGGCAGTTACGTCCCCATCGTGTAACTGCTAGACACTAAAGACATCAAGTAAAGAGGATTTCTCCGTAAGAGGAAACTAAATATATCATATAACGAAACGGCGAAGAATAAGCATATCAGGTAGTGCAAGGTGTGCATAACACAAGAACCACAATGGAAAAAAAAACAGAAAAATCATACAAAAGTAGCAAAAAATTTCGATAGATATATTCTTATATACGTGTTTGGTTTAACACCTTCACGAGATGGCATCAAGAACTGCTACCTCGAGGATATACTCTCACTTATCTCCTTCTTTTCCTACTTTCAGAGGGTGATGCTGAGAGAAGGATGGTTTCCAGCCCCTCCTGCCCACACTCTCCACTCTTAGTGACCTTCAACGACACGTAGAGGTATGTGGGTACTGCCCTACCTACCCTCAGGTCTAGATAGATAACGTATCAAATAATATTTGTTTAACTTCATTCTGAAAACAGACATATCGTGTACAGCGTCACATCTCTGGCAAATGGTCGTCTACATCTTTTTTTTTCTGGTGATACATCAAACGTGCAGATCACACACACACACACACACACACACACACACACACACACACACACATACACATAAAACAACAAAGGTATTCGCAGCTTCATAAACACGCACACAAAAGTCAATAAACACGGACATCGATAAATTGAAGGATGTATATACACCACAGAGCTCAGTAATAACATACTGGCAAACAAATGAGATAAAAAGATGACTGATAGAACGTGTGCATAAAAAGGATTAAACAAGAATCATCGGACTAACGCCTTATAGTAGTGTTCATACTATCGTAAGAGAGTGAACAGTGCTAGCGACAACATGTCTATAACAGAGAGGCGAATTGGTGAAGAAAAATAACCACGAATTCGAAATACTCGACAATTCAAGAGCCTAAGAAGGAGTGGCTGCGACTGCGTCATGTATAAACATAGAAATTCACTGTAAATACACAAGACCCTCCTTAAAAGGGGGTAAGGCGTTAAAATTCTCTGCTCTCCTCTGAAATGATTTTTACTCTCTATAACCTGTTCAAGGTTCATCTTCAACAAGATGTTTCGATAACAGGTCACCAATGGGCTTCACGGCCAAGAATGTGCACGTATGTGCCAGATCATACCATGTCCATTGAAGGCGACTTTCCATTGTGCGTTCGTGCCTGCGTTGCTTTCAACGATGAGGTGTCTTCTGTGTATAGTTATGCATGGGATTGCCGGTCTTGTTTTGTCTTTCTGAAAAGGAAGATGTTGGCCAACTTTCAGTATCTCATTATAAGCAACTACCCTTCTCTTTATAAGCATCTATCCTCCCCTTTATAAGCAACTCTCCTATTTTCTTTATGTCTTTATGGTTTTTTCTTCGTAACTTTTCCCCCGTCTCCTTTTCCGTAGACCAAGTTTCCGTCTCCTCAAAATCACTTTGACGATTATTCTCTGGTGTTATTTTCCTCTGATGGCCTGAGCTCGGTGAGAACTTTTACCCATGACTGTAGCTCTCTAACTCAACACATCAAAAAGAAACATGGCACACTAATGGGAAATAAATTCTGCTCTGGATAATAAAAGTGTTTAATTCAGAGGCAAAATGAGAAACACAAATTACGAGCGAACGGAGGAGGAGGAGGTGGGTGAGACTAGTAGCAGCAGAGGCAAGGAGAGATCAACCTCCGCCAGAGGAGCAGTACAAGCAACCCCCAGCCTTGCCTGAACCACAGTTTGTTTACACAAGAGTGCCGATGGCTGCATTCCTGGGTCCTTACACGGCGTGCAGGACCTGCTGACTAACCCCCTCCCCACGCCTCACGGACTTTACAACAGGGACGGGCAACAGGAGCAGCTGAAGTACCGACGCCGTCAACAGTCTCAATGGAACCTTGGCAAAGTTCGGGTGACAACAGACCCATCTTGAAGGGGAATGTGAACTCACCTGCTCACCTGCAGTGCAGACTTAGTACGTCAGCTTGTCAATCTCGGCGAGACACATGGGAGCACCGGATCAACGAACGAAGGTGAACATTGGAGTTCCTCGTCCCGTGCAGGTGCCGTCAGGGTTCGGTCGAGCGCCATAAAAGACAAAGAGGGATGACAGCTATGCAAAACAACGGACCCGTTCATGTAAGCCGATGACAATCGAAGGTGACGTCACGCGTGCTATGTCACTGTTTACACACAGGTGATCAGAAGGATGTCCCGGCCGCCGGGTCGTGGGTCGTTCAAAGGACGGACTTAGCAGATGATGACTGGCTTGAATACCTCGGGTTATATTGTATGTCATTGTGACCCGTTCCTCCAGGCTGTGCTCTCTCATACCGTCGTACCTCCTTAGTCATCTCAACCCTTGTCTTTATCATTTTAGTTCTTCTCTATGTCTCCTTCACTTTCCAGCTACACACACACACACACACACACACACACACACACATATATACATGGGCCTCAGTAGTATCATGGTCAGCGTTACTGACCATGATTCATCACGGGCCAGCCCGGAGTTGGACCCGTATGGGCGTGGCATTCAGACTACAACCAGCCCAGACGTTCATCCTCCCCTCGGGCTTGTTGGTAAGTGGGTACCTGACTCACATGGAGGTGTGTGTGTGTGTGTGTGTGTGTGTGTGTGTGTGTGTGTGTGTGTGCCTACATACATGGAAGTAGACATGATACATATCTCTAAAGTTAATAGACAGGGTAACACGAGTGTAAAGCTCTCTCCTCGCAGCACACAAATTGTAGTCACCCCCCCAACACACACACACACACACACACACACACACATACACACACACATATGGTGTAGAATTCCCTCCCCGTACATCACAAATAGGTAATGACACACGCAGATAGAAGCTAATCACCGATCAGGGAGGTATTACCACTTGTGTTTCTGGCGAGTTCGTATGGGAAGTAGAGTGAGCTAGCACTACAGTGGATGTTGAGTTCTGACCCCCTGACCCATGTTGTTATCTTTTCTTTCTGGCTCACATCCCTTCATCTCGCTCTTACACCACCCGTCAACATGTATCTCAAAAACGAATCTCTTGTATAAATTTTCCCGCGTAATTATAGCACGCTTACCCAATATGACAAATTCTCGTAATAAGTGAAGAAAGTTCAAGAGACTGGCTCTACAACTGTAGAAATCTCTCCCTATACTTTAGAAATAGGTCACATACACACACACACACACACACACACACACACACACACACACAAACACAAACACGCAAACACACATACACGGGTAAGGGATCAACTCGTTCTACCCCTCTAAGTGGAGCGGGTAACTCGTTCAAATCCCATGAACGAGGAATTTCCAGTAAGCACAAGTCATCAGCCTGCGTTGAATCCGTCTCTGTCCTTCGTACACACCGCTCGTCGTTACTACAGACTGAATGAATTAGTGAGGTCTTCAGACCGACGTTCTTGGATGCTCCACCCCGCCCACATGGGTTCTAGGGTTGTCGCCTCGAGCTGATGGAGAGATACTCAAACTTGATCATTAAGGGGAAGTACAATTCGTATCAGTGTTATCCTTGGTGATCCCACGGAAGGATTATTATCATGGACTTCTTTGGTTTAACAGTGAGCGTTACTGGCCGTCACGCATGCACGGGCTGGCGGGGATCAACCTCGCACAGGTTCGAATTCTGGTTGCGGCGGCCGGTCCACAGTCCATCCAGTGTGTGTGTGTGTGTGTGTGTGTGTGTGTGTGTGGGTGTGCGTTTGTGTGTGTGTGTGTGTGTGTGTGTGTGTGTGTGTGTGTGTGTGTGTGTGTGTGTGTGTGTGTGTGTGTGTGTGTGTGTGTGTGTGTGTGTGTGTGTGTGTGTGTGTGTGTGTATACAAACTCAGTAGTATAAACATTTCTTTCTCTATCAGTCCTCCTCAAACATTATATTGTCCTTAGACATTTCAATGCCAACACACCCCCTTCTTTATATGTTTATCTAAGGCCCACGCCTCGCATCCATATAACACCGATGGAACCATTACACCAGTTAACATACCCATCTTTGCCTTTAGACAGTGACCTCTCTTTCCACACTTCCACGCTTTTCTACACATTCTTCAATGCGCACAAGACCTTTGTCCCCTTACCCATCCCAATGGCTCACTTCAGCTCCCATTGTTCCATTCCTTGCCATAATCACTCCCAGTTATCTGAAATATTCCACTTCCTCCAAGTTCTCTCCATTCAAACTCACACTCAAAACCAGCTGTCTCTTTTCGCTGCCAAGCCTGATAACATTGCACGAAGTAAGAGGAAATTTGATGCACGACAAATTAACTTGAGCCCCTCAGATGGTTGTCGACCGGAATTTTACAAGAGGAGGAAAAGATAGAGGACGGAAGAGAATTCTGGTACTTTGCTGTACGAAGAACGAAGAAACGAACGTCCATCACAACGGTCAGTCCTTGTGTTGTTGGGTGTCCACACAAAAGATGTGGGAAGCAGCAGCCAGAAGTAGGTCAAGGCCATAATCGCTGAGACACTCAGATGATGTGAGAAGCAAAAGTAACAGGAGCAGTGTTTCCAACCTAGTGCGACATTTAGAACATGTTGACCATAAGGCGGTTAAACACATACGTTATGCGTCAAATGTCTCATCTCATCGACCCCCATCATCCCAAGCTACGGCACCCCTCACGCTCATCTGACTCAGGCTGCGTGTCTCTGTATACTTTGTGAGGTGATATACATTTTCTTTAATATGAGATGAAAGAGAATAATCCGACGAGAGATTAAAAAGAATAAAACATCAAAAGAAGATGAAATGGAATAGCATAACATGCAAGTCTTTCATGTCCAGTGCACCTTCCTCAGTCCCACGCTCCATTCAGATGTTACATTATTTGCATCTCATAAATAATGCCCCCCTCCATTGGCTTTTACGTGACTTCATGATACATACATAGGAATGTATATAGTATTTTGTACACACACACATGCACACAAATACCCACCTACCCGCACACACACACACACACGCACACACACACAAACAAACACACACTCACACACACACACACCACACGCAATCAACTGAGTGATAAAACTGTGATTGTGGACAGCATACAAAAGTCTAAAATGTTGTGTGACAGCAGGAAAAGTCGAAAAGACAGGGCCCAGGGAGCTTAGAACTCCCTTCCTGAACAGTAAGCATACGTAACTGTAATTAGTTGATGACACATACTGCAATAAAGACATGGTACATAGATGCAAGGTTAAGAGACGAGGCAACACACGTGCACAACTCTCTCCTCGTAACACTCAGATAGGAATCACACAGTAATAGTTAGCAATCAGCCACCGACCAGGGAGGTACTAGCGCTTGGGTCAGGCGTGGGAGGGTGAGTGACGGAAGCGCCGTGAACCAGCACTACACTGGCTATAAACTTCACCTCCATGGCCCAGGTTACTGTCTTTTCATTCTGCCTCATATATAGATGGGGTGCTGGCCTTCACTCTCCTTATCATACTCATAACGTTGGATAGAACGTAACTCTCTCAGTTTTGTTTCTAACTAGGTGTTCCTTCGGCGAGTGCTACGTGGTATACCTGCCTAACGAAAGACTCATCCAGGCCAAAAGAAATTAAGAGATGAGGTCCCAGGGGAGTAAAGCTCCTTCTACGTGCAATACAAAGAGGCAGTTTTACACACCGATAGCCAGACAAACAGACAGAACAGATACACACACACACACACACACACACACTAACCATGAGTGGGAGCTGGATGCGGCAATCGGGCCGCAGCTAACCCAGTTGTTCATTTTCCTCTCGGTGCTACTAAAAGCTGGTGTATGTATACATTTGTGTATGTATATGTATAAAACCCTCTTATGTAACCTATAAATAGTAATTACAGATTATAATCACACACACACACACACACACACACACACACACACACACACACACACACACACACACACACACAATCCACATAAAACGATACTGTTGGATAGTATATCGACAATTCTATCGTTTTTATCAGCCCTTATCAACTTCACGATCTAAAGAACCACCAGCCACGTCATCATCATCCCAAGCAATCACATCTGCCTCGTATGCTTCCCTGTGCCACCCGAGACTGATATTCTTACTTGACGTAAATTCCCTCTAGATTCTTCAGGGTTCTCAGTGTTACATTGAACAACAAACCCAGCTATGAAGAACAGCTCAGTACCACCATCAAATCATCCAGCTAACGCATCTACATTCTTTGTAGACTTAAGATGTGTGAACTAGCTATACCTGAGCTTAAAGAACATGCGCATTACCTTCGTTCTTCCCAAACTCACCGATATCTACCTCATCTAGTCTTCCTTCCTAATCACCACACGAGATGAGCTGCTAGAAAAATGACAAAAACAATGCATGCAAAATCATTCTCGGTAATCTTAAAAGAAAAATGTGTAAGTCACTCATTATACTGGTCCTCCATGCTCCCTCTGACCATCTCGTAGGCTCATCTGATGGATTAAAAAGAAGCTACATCATCATCCCCTTCTGCATCACTTCCTCCTGTATCCAGAGGACTTGAACAAGCTTCTAGAACTTTGAGAATCGTGGTATCAAACTGAATACTGTCGCTGTACAAAAGTAGATCTTTAATGATAGATATGTACAGAAAGTGTAGCGAACCAGCCAGCACGACCTGTTCAGTAAGCTAACCTAGTATGTTCTGCCAACATGCTAGTGTAGAGCAATCCAGTCTGCGTGAGTACATATGGTCAGGAAAGAGGGGTCGGGTGAACAACTGAAGAGAGTGTGTTGAGTGAACCTGCCAGCGTGGATGGGACTGTTGAGTGAGTTGGCCTTGTATGAACTGCCTGTTTCGCTGTTGGATGCAACCCGGCTATGAACTTACTTCTTATGTGACCTCACAAATGAGGTTTCAAGTGAGAGCTTGTTTGCTGAGCCGGGTCAGGTCTATATTCGGCCATGCTTATGACATTGTTATTTATACAGCTGTGACAGACGTCTTACATCGCCACGAGAGAAAGTGCTCGTTGCCAAGTTGCAGTTCGCCACCACAATGGCATCATGACCATCTGAATTCGTGAGGGTTGCTACAAACACATTACCATCCCAGCCATTATAAAAATCAGTAATCTGCAGACTGTCACACCAATGTAATTCATAGCCCCGCTGTCTATACCAGCCGGTTTTTCTATATATTTTCAGCCTCTGGCTCCAGGCGATGCAGTAAACTATGAACTATTGTTTTATCATCATCATTGTGATTATAAATTTTATTTCTATTATTACTATTATAATCATTAGTAGTAGTAGTAGTAGTAACAGTAGTAGTAGTAGTAGTAGTAGTAGTAGTAGTAGTAGTAGTAGTATCATTATTATTATCATAATTATTATTATCATCATCTTCATCATTACTATTAATAATCACCATCATTTTCAGATTCACTGTTAAGGTTATATATATATATATATATATATATATATATATATATATATATATATATATATATATATATATATATATATATATATATATATATATATATATCACTATAATTATTCACACCCTTTCACATACTACCATCCACGTCTGCTCTGGTTATGGCTCTAGCAAAGCAACAAAGCAAACGAGCATCAAGAGGCACTAGACAGCTGTTCGCTAGATAGGAATATGTACAGAGGGGGAGACACAACAGCCGGATGTTACTCATATTGAGCTTAAGGCTAATCCATGTTTGTACATGACTCGATGATTATATCTTGATGCGTGGGAGAGAGAGAGAGAGAGAGAGAGAGAGAGAGAGAGAGAGAGAGAGAGAGAGAGAGAGAGAGAGAGCGATGAACTTCATCAGAAAGTCATATACATAAAACTAGTTATCCAGACAATGAGAGAGAAAGATGGACGTAATCGAGTCTACATCATATAGAGCAGGCGATGTGTTGTTTACCACACTAGCTAGGCGTTGGGATTGTGTAAATCCCTGTATACACTTGAGCAAGCTGCTGCCATGAATGAAGGTACAACGGTACACTTCCATCAGCGTTACGCTAGCCCCACATATGGTGCCTTTAATCCTCTTGACCTCACTGCACCTACCTCCGTCCTCATCGACAGTTAAGGGTCACACCGCGTCCTAACATCGCACCTCTCCACATTTCCTTAACGTATCTCATCCGTTCCCTGACTAATCTTTTTATTTCATGTCTGTCTAGTTGTGTAGCACGCTTCGTAGCCCTTCTATCATAAGCCCATTGGGCTATTTCATGATCATTCTATATCTCACTCATCCAGTCTCTCTGTATCTCCTCTTCACCTCACCAACCTGCCGTTTTCTAACTCTACTTCACCTCCCTTAAATGCATCTTTCTTAATTCTTCAGCAACTTACTTCCTTAGGCCAGTAAGATGGCCTCTAACACTTTGCTGATCCTTCCCAATTACGCTCACCTTTCTCCTTTTATGACCTCTCTCTCTCTCTCTCTCTCTCTCTCTCTCTCTCTCTCTCTCTCTCTCTCTCTCTCTCTCTCTCTCTCTCTCTCTCTCCTGCGTTTAACTGGTCCTTTGTGACCCATCTCTGTATCATCAATGTGTACCTTTCCCATCCTTGCCCAGAGAAGTGAAGTAGTTAGAATTGTTGATACTGAGTCACGTACGGGGGCCTCCCGAGTTCGAATCCGGGGTAGAGCATTCGGCCCGCAACCAATGTAGCTGTTTATCTTTCCCCCTAGGGCTGGTCGATAAATGGTTTCCTGAGTACTATAAAAAGAAAAATTATGAGGGAAGCCCGTCGGCCTCGTCGTAAACTTACTCAATCTAGCTCATCTTTCCCCATTTCTAAACTATTTTACATATTTCATCAGGAACCTTTGTACCCCTTCCATACGAAGCCTGAGAAGACCCTTTCTGACCCCCCTTCCCACTTGGCCTAAAATACACCCTTTTCTAATCCATCCCCGCGAGGCCTAACTAGTTGCTTTCTAATCCCTCTCCACTCCACCCAACTGGGCCCTTTCAAACTCTTCTCAAAGACGTGTGCCAGGCTTGACTTTAGTTCGTTTCCACTTTCTTTTGACGGATCGTCACCTAACTTTTGCCTCAACACTATTATTATAAATACGTATCTGATTCAAGGGTCTTAATGAGTGCCTGGTACATTGATGTTTAAATGTACTTATGGATTAACTTGTTTTAATATAATTTGCTTAAGAATGATGAAAACGTTAATGCCACTTGCACACTCACTTGGTCGGAGAATCTATAAGATAATGGGACTTTGATTAGTGGTATTGTGTATAGCAAAAAAAAAAAAAAACATTGTGCGTCATACTTGTATATTAATATTAGTTGAAACAGCATGGCATCTCTCCCTCCGGACAAAGACGTTCAACTTCATACAGGACACATTCGATGTTTGTTTGTTTGCTTGTTGGGCTTTACGGCCATCGACCTATGAGGAAGGTCATTAGGCCTGACACATTCGATTGTCACACATAATACGTTTCAGACAAGAGGTCGTCGCCGGGATGCAGAACAGACGGTCGAGTAATGAGTGATATCATGTGAGTGTTGGGCCATACCGAACCTTAAGGAGGGAATAACGAGACATCTCTAATGTTCAGGAGGTCCCCTGCTGTCTGCCACGTAACTTACCCACGTTTATCTTCAAACTGTGAACGTCCCTGTGGGATATTTAACTCCCAAAATGAATTATTCGTTATATAATCAGTGTGGGTGTGTCATTATTCACGCTACAGAAGGTGCCCTTCATTAGAAGAAAATGGGAGTCAGTAATGACCAATGAATGAATAAGTAAGATGATGTAGACCCAAACGAGCTCATTAATTATTCAGACCCTCAGGAAATGTCGGACTTGGAACCTCTGTTGTATAATGATTATATAAGAAATCAGATTCATCGAATCTCTACGGATTCAGCGAGGCAACTCACTCACACACACACACACACACACACACACACACCACACACACACATCGTCTTAGACAATAATGATAATGATAATAATAATGATAATAATAGTAATAATAATAATGATAATAATAATAATGATAAAGATAATGATAATAATGATAATGATAATAATTATGATAATAGTAATAATAATAATGATAATACTGATGATAGTAATAATAATGATAAATTTAGTAATGATTATAAAGTGATGATAATAATCATAATATTGATAATGATAATAGTAATAATAATGATAGTAATATCAAAAGTAGTAATGATGATGATAATAATGATGATAAGAATAATGATTTAAATGATAATGATAATTATTATTATTATTATCATTATTATTATTATCATTATTATTATTATTATTATTATTATTATTATTATTATTATTATTATTATTATTATTATTATTACTATTACTGTTATTATTATTACTATTATCATTATCATGATTATCATTAGTATCATTATTATTATCATTATTATCATTATTATTATTATTATTATTATTATTATTATTATTATTGTTGTTGTTGTTGTTGTTGTTGTTGTTGTTATTATTATTATTATTCTGTTATTATTATCATTATTATTATTATTATCATTATCATCATTATTGTTATCGTTATTATTATCATTATTATTATCATTATCATTATCGTCATTATTGTTATCGTTATTATTATCATTATTATTATCATTATCATTATCGTCATTATTGTTATCGTTATTGTTATCATTATTATTATCAAAATTATCATTATGGTCATTATTCTCATTATTATTATTCAAACCTGTTGATGTAGTTGCCTGCAGACAAAGGCTGAAACTTTAGATAAAAGAAAGTTATGGTAAAGTGGATGATGTGTGCAGGAGGAGGGCTGGTGGACCTGACTGATTCTATATGGTCGTAAGCGAGGCTTTCTGGTGACGAACTGTCGCGTTCATCTCCACCGTTCTTCATGAACACAAGTTCAGCAGAGACGATGATTTGTATTCCAAGTCTGTTCATTTGTGTCAGTGAAGAGGAAATGCACCTGAAAAGCCTTCTTGAAACATGCACGCACGTGCGGACTTATATGTGTGTGAGGCACGCAGTGAAGATCCTATGTACATATGATTGAAATATCCAGTCGCGTACTAACGTACACATGGATGGAACACTTAGGCACGTACCTAAGAACATGCACGTGAGATACGCAGGCGCGTACCAAAGAACGCATGGGTAACGCATGCAAGCACCGAACTGGAAAACACCTTGAGTGAGTGAGGCATACCAGAACTCACCCAAGAACACGTGGGTGAGGCAAGCACACGGGGATGGCACACCCAGGAACGTACCCAAGAATGGGTGCGGCATGCAAGCACTATTGTAAATACACAAGTGTAAGGCATGCTAGCATGTACCTACGTACATATGCGTGAGCATGCAGGCACGTATCTAACTACACATGGGTGAGGCAAGCAAGCATATGCCCACGCATACAGTCGTGAAGCACACAGGCATGAAGTAGGCATCCACGTACAAAGGCTCTGCCTGACTGTTACGTCACCTCGCATCTTTCGGTTCATCATGTGTAAAAGTTGTTGTGTCTGTGGATTCACCTCATGCTTCCTCGCGTATCAAGTAAAAGAGGAAAGGTCTCAATTACATTTCATCCTGCATACCTGAAGTAGTGATTGCTATATAGAAAGAAAGATAAGTAGATCGAAATAGTCTCTTAGCATTTATTAATACATCTTTTTTTACTCTTTCACTCCCCCACCCCCCACCCACGCCCCCCCAGCAAACACACACACACACACACACACACACACACACACACACACACACACTCACAACCGTATGTACGTAATTACCGAATTGTAGCACAGTACTGGGAGGGAGTCTAGTGAGCCTCATCCCTCGATTTTTTTTCTTTTATTAAACGATTTCTAAAACTCGTCTGTGTTGTCTATATGGAGTTTGTCCTCACTCAGATTACGCTATTGATTCGCTGCGCTTGTGCTATAAAAGTATACTTTTTCATCCTCCTGAGCATGTTATTTGCTTCATGTTATGTCCTCTGGTTGTTCTCTCCCTACATATTTCAAAGTGCTGTTCTCTGTCTACGTCATCAAGCTGGTTTAAATAGATCACTTCTCACTCTTCTTTCTTCCTTGGGTGGCAGATTTAAGGTCTCTAGCCTTTCCAGGCAACATCTTTGTACCCCTGCTCTGTACCTTCTCTATTAGTTCTTTGTGCTCATAGAAATGCTGTGACTAAACCTGAGAAGCATATTCACGCCTCTGTCCACTGTTGGACGGGATGAGCTCGCTGGCCAAATACTTGATCGCAAATGTAATAATTGTCAACAGACAGTTTGTCCCCTTTACATTTCTAATAATGTGAACTCTGGCGACCCATGTGCGCGCGCTCGCGCGTGTATGTGTGTGTGTGTGTGTGTGTGTGTGTGTGTGTGTGTGTGTGTGTGTGACTGCTAATTTTGCGTTAAGGGAAGAGAGTTTCTCGCCTGTGTTGCCCCTTCTCTAAACCTTTTTCATATGTACCATGCTTATACTCGTGGGTGTGTCTGTGTGTGTGTGTGTGTGTGTGTGTGTGTGTTATAGATAAATGAATTAATAAAGAACTGTTTATTGAAATCAGGTTTCATAGTCGTAACCAGCTAATTGATCTCAAAACAGCTTAAGATGAAGGTGGAGAAGCACATGCGTCAAGTCTGCCGACACATTACAGGAAGTTTTACAGAGCAAATCTTATCAATCATACATTATACACTAAGTGGTGATCAATTGAACATTAAGTGACGTAAAGTTACATTTTGGGTGATTTTCAGCTGTGACGACATACATTACGTATTTCAACGGTGAACATTAAGCGATGTAAAGTTACATACTAGCCGAACTGCGGTAATATTGTGTTGACATACACATTTTGTGTTTAATGGTGAACATTAAGTGATGAATATTTTCAAGATAGTAGTTAACGTACACATAAATTTGAGATTACTGAGTTATTTGCTCGTTTAGACGTGCCTTGTTCATGGGTTGTTTATGACATTCACAGTATTAGGTACAGGACAATACTTGTATCTGTACAGCAGTGGTGGATACAAGGTGGTTGTGGTGACGGACGCCGGTCAGCGGAGGTTAGTCTTGGTGGTGTGGTGTTGGTGATGGGTCACAACTTCCACAGATGCTGTGGTGAAGTTGGTCACAACTTCAACGATCGCTGTGGCCAGCTGGGTCACAACTTCCACAGATGCTGTAGTGTAGTGGGTCACAACTTCAACGGTCGCTGTGGCCAGCTGGGTCACAGCTTCCACAGATGCCATGGTGAAGTGGGTCACAACTTTAGCGGTCGCTATAGTCAGCTGGGTTACAACTTTAACGGTCGCTGTAGTCAGCTGGGTCACAACTTCAACGATCGCTGTAGTCAGCTGGGTCACAACTTCAACGATCGCTGTAGTCAGGTGGGTCACAACTTCCACAGATGCTGTGGTGAAGTGGGTCACAACTTCACTGGTCGCTGTAGTCAGCTGGGTCACAACTTCAACGGTCGCTGTAGTCTGCTGGGTCACAACTTCAACGGTCGCTGTAGTCTGCTGGGTTCATATCTCATGGTGACAGGGAATCAAGGAGCCACAAATATTAAGACTGTGCACAGGAAAAGTTCTCATACCACCATGTCACTTGAGACACTAGGATAAGCAGGACTAATACAACATCAGTCATATTCATGCATACGAACATGAATATCAAGAATATCATTCATAACTGTTGAACAGCACGAATACTATGCGTCTGGTGCTGATGGTAGATAAAAGTCAATAGGAGTATTGGAAATGTTCAAAAAAAAAAAAAAGAATTCTGTCGGAAACGATAAAGTGTTTGGACAATTAGTAGAGTTTTTCGGATCAAACCTGTACTTAAAAGCAGTTGAATTTTCCACCGCATTAAGTTTTTACGAATGAGGAGCGAAAAAATTTAATGAGGCAGGAGGCTTATTATCAGGGGTAGTGGCGCGGGTATCGTACCTCTTTAATTCAGGCAACAGGCACACGGAGCTCCTACCAGGCCCTCAGGTTAATGGTAAATGACCAGGTACTTCACTCTTAGGCTAGTGGCACAGGTAGCCACTACCTGACTCAGCAGTGGTTCACTATACCTCCTCTATAGGTACTAATGTGGTTTTTGCTCCCGAGAGCTGGCTGCTTGTGTGCCCCCACCACAATACTCGGCAAGCTGCTGCGTTACGTCATTATCGTGTGGCCGTTGGCAACTCAAGGAGCTTCTATCTGACTCAAGCTGGTGGCACAAGGATACTGCTCGAGAATCGAGCTGGTGGTATAAGAGTATAAGGGTACTACCTGATTCTCAAGCTGATGGCGTAACGATACTACCTGACTCTCAAGGTGGAGGCACAAGGATACTACTTGACTCTTAGTCTGGTAAGCACAAGGACACTACCTGACTCTCAAGCTTTGTGGAACAAGGCTACTACCTGACATTCAGACTGGTGGCATAAAGATATTACCTGATACTCAAGCTGGCGGTACAAGAATGCAAGTACTACCTGACTCTCAAGCTGGCGGCACCATAGCAACTACTTCGCTGCTTTTATTGGACACATTGCCAATAACTGACTCTCTCTCTCTCTCTCTCTCTCTCTCTCTCTCTCTCTCTCTCTCTCTCTCTCTCTCTCTCTCTCTCTCTCTCTCTGGTCAGCACTCCACTACAAATACTGTCACTCTAAGGTAGTGGTTCACTTCCCGATTATTGTCTAGTCCTCCTTACTTGTAGCGTTTAACTGATATCATGAGCTTTGCCTATGCCCATTTAACAGAGTAAATTGGGATCAGGATAATGACAATTGGTCATAACTCACTGAGAGATGCGGGCCTGTTTACCTCGCAGATCACCACCGGTGAAAGAGCAGAGAGGCTTCGTCAGTTGAAGGGAGACCTCATCACGGTGTTTCATCAGTAAGTCAAGTAGTGTAATGCAATCACATCATCTCTCGGTTGTAAATCTGCTTCAAAACTACAAATCCTTGCATTGACTCAGGTAGGCTGGGAAGTAGGTGGTCAAATGGGGAGAAAGAAGTCCGAGGCAGATGGTGGCAAAGGGCGTTCATACGTTGACTTGTTTTTTCAGGGGTCGTGACTAATGTAAGAGAGGAAGTAATCCACTAGTTCAGCTTCCCACACCGTTGCCTGACGCTAGCCCGTTTCAGATGTACCTTGTTATGATCAGACTTCTTCAAAGTACATGTTTCAGAACTGCTCTGTTACACAGTGCTTGGAGAAGCTAGTACTATCGTGGTGAAAGGCCTTGTTCCATTTCTATGCGGGGCCTGAACCGTGGGAAAGGGAGGCGGTAGGCTACTGTGACGGTGGTGACATAATCATCTACCTTGATTCTTATGATCCACTCTTAGCGCTTCAGTCTAGGGGTACAGAACAATTCACCATCCAGACTGACGTGATGCAGATTCAGTAAGAGGCCTATATACCTTGACACTGGGCCTCAGATGCTGGGTCGTGTTCGAGGAGGAACAGAGAGTCATGAAACTGAAGCGTGTGTGCTGCGAGCAGTGGTTGGTATTGGCTGGGGTGGTAGACCGTTATCAGTAATGTTAACCTCGAGCTTTATGATCGTGTGTGGGAAGGTCTACAATGCGCAATATATGTAGCTGCTTCAGCAGGCCTCTCGTGTCACGTCTAGTAAAATCCCTAGACGCCACTGCCGTTGCATATGGTTGCCTGACCATGGTAATGTGAGGCATCAGTGAGATAGTTTATTAGAGTATCTCTGTAGAGAGAGTGGGTTAGAGGATACAGCTAGATGTAAATCAATGAAGCACCTTGGTAGAGATGAGTTCCTTCCACTGTACAAGGCCACATTACCTCCACACCCTCAGGTAACTTCAACAAAGAGGCATTAAGTTTCATTATCCGCAATAGTACAATCCAAAACAATCTACCTAGCCCTTGTGATGACATCAACACTAAGCTTAACAAAGTTAATTAAAGCTACGAGCTTATCGATAATGTTTGAGAATAGAGCCTTAAAGCATGAGTGAAATTGAATTATTAACATATCATTCCACACGACAAAGCTTCGTCTGAAAAGATGGCAATAGAAAAAGGAGAAAAAAAAATCCATCCACTCTTCTCGTCTTTGAATAAATGATGGCAGCATCAGAGCAGCCGCCGCTGACTAGATGAAAATATCAAAATTTCATCATAGCGAGAAAGTTTTGTACACCTCGTCATCACATATCTACATGAGGAGAGCGAAGAGGGAGGCACACATCTCCTGGAATCTACGTTACGATTAATACTCTCATGACCTTAATTTACATTTACCTTTATCAAGGTGACCACGGAGATATGACATTTCCTTTCCATATAGTTAACATGAGCTTCTAAAATTTTATACATATATATATATATATATATATATATATATATTCATATATATATATATATATATATATATATATATATATATATATATATATATATATATATATATATTTTATTTTATTTATTTTGCTTTGTCGCTGTCTCCCGAGTTTGCGAGGTAGCGCAAGGAAACAGACGAAAGAAATGGCCCAACCCACCCCCATACACAATGTATAAAAATACGCGTCAACATACGCAAATATACATACCTATACATCTCAATGTACACATATATATACACAAACAGACACATGCATATATACTGTCTGCCTTTATTCATTCCCATCGCCACCTCGCCACACATGGAATAACAACCCCCTCCCCCATCATGTGCGCGAGGTAGCGCTAGGAAAAACACCAAAGGCCCCATTCGTTCACACTCAGTCTCTAGCTGTCATGTAATAATGCACCGAAACCACAGCTACCTTTCCACATCCAGGCCCCACACACTTTGCATGATTTACCCCAGACGCTTCACATGCCCTGGTTCAATCCATTGACAGCACGTCGACCCCGGTATACCACATCGTTCCAATTCACTCTATTCCTTTCACGCCTTTCACCCTCCTGCATGTTCAGGCCCCGATCACTCAAAATCTTTTTCACTCCATCTTTCCACCTCCAATTGGGTCTCCCACTCCTCCTCGTTCCCTCCACCTCTGACACATATATCCTCTTGGTCAATCTTTCCCCACTCATTCTCTCCATGTGACCAAACCATTTCAAAACACCCTCTTCTGCTCTCTCAACCACACTCTTTTCATTTCCACACATCTCTCTCACCCTTACATTACTTACTCGATCAAACCACCTCACACCACATATTGTCCTCAAACATCTCATTCCCAGCACATCCACCCTCCTGCGCACAACTCTATCCATAGCCCACGCCTCGCAACCATACAACATTGTTGGAACCACTATTCCTTCAAACATGCCCATTTTTGCTTTCCGAGATAATGTTCTCGAGTTCCAAACATTCTTCAAGGCTTCCAGAATTTTCGCCCCCTCCCCCACCCTATGAATCACTTACGCTTCCATGGTTCCATCCGCTGCCAGATCCACTCCCAGATATCTAAAACACTTCACTTCCTCCAGCTTTTCTCCATTCAAACTCACCTCCCAATTGACTTGACCCTCAACCCTACTGTACCTAATAACCTTGCTCTTATTCACATTTACTCTTAACTTTCTTCTTTCACACACTTTACCAAACTCAGTCACCAGCTTCTGCAGTTTCTTACATGAATCAGCCACCAGCGCTGTATCATCAGCGAACAACAACTGACTCACTTCCCAAGCTCTCTCATCCACAACAGACTTCATACTTGCCCCTCTTTCCAAAACTCTTGCATTCATCTCCCTAACAACCCCATCCATAAACAAATTAAACAACCATGGAGACATCACACACCCCTGCCGCAAACCTACATTCACTGAGAACCAATCACTTTCCTCTCTTCCTACACGTACACATGCCTTACATCCTCGATAAAAACTTTTCACTGCTTCTAACAACTTGCCTCCCACACCATATATTCTTAATAACTTCCACAGAGCATCTCTATCAACTCTATCATATGCCTTCTCCAGATCCATAAATGCTACATACAAATCCATTTGTTTTTCTAAGTATTTCTCGCATACATTCTTCAAAGCAAACACCTGATCCACACATCCTCTACCACTTCTGAAACCACACTGCTCTTCCCCAATCTGATGCTCTGTACATGCCTTCACCCTCTCAATCAATACCCTCCCATATAATTTACCAGGAATAATCAACAAACGTATACCTCTGTAATTTGAGCACTCACTCTTATCCCCTTTGCCATTGTACAATGGCACTATGCAAGCATTCCGCCAATCCTCAGGCACCTCACCATGAATCATTTTTTTTTTTTTTTTTTTGCTTTGTCGCTGTCTCCAGCGTTTGCGAGGTAGCGCAAGGAAACAGACGAAAGAAATGGCCCAACCCACCCCCATACACATGTATATACATACGTCCACACACGCAAATATACATACCTACACAACTTTCCATGGTTTACCCCAGACGCTTCACATGCCTTGATTCAATCCACTGACAGCACGTCAACCCCGGTATACCACATCGCTCCAATTCACTCTATTCCTTGCCCTCCTTTCACCCTCCTGCATGTTCAGGCCCCGATCACACAAAATCTTTTTCACTCCATCTTTCCACCTCCAATTTGGTCTCCCTCTTCTCCTCGTTCCCTCCACCTCCGACACATATATTCTCTTGGTCAATCTTTCCTCACTCATTCTCTCCATGTGCCCTGAACCATTTCAAAACACCCTCTTCTGCTCTCTCAACCACGCTCTTTTTATTTCCACACATCTCTCTTACCCTTACGTTACTTACTCGATCAAACCACCTCACACCACACATTGTCCTCAAACATCTCATTTCCAGCACATCCATCCTCCTGCGCACAACTCTATCCATAGCCCACGCCTCGCAACCATACAACATTGTTGGAACCACTATTCCTTCAAACATACCCATTTTTGCTTTCCGAGATAATGTTCTCGACTTCCACACATTCTTCAAGGCTCCCAGAATTTTCGCCCCCTCCCCCACCCTATGATCCACTTCCGTTTCCATGGTTCCATCCGCTGCCAGATCCACTCCCAGATATCTGAAACACTTCACTTCCTCCAGTTTTTCTCCATTCAAACTCACCTCCCAATTGACTTGACCCTCAACCCTACTGTACCTAATAACCTTGCTCTTATTCACATTTACTCTTAACTTTCTTCTTCCACACACTTTACCAAACTCAGTCACCAGCTTCTGCAGTTTCTCACATGAATCAGCCACCAGCGCTGTATCATCAGCGAACAACAACTGACTCACTTCCCAAGCTCTCTCATCCCCAACAGACTTCATCCTTGCCCCTCTTTCCAAAACTCTTGCATTCACCTCCCTAACAACCCCATCCATAAACAAATTAAACAACCATGGAGACATCACACACCCCTGCCGCAAACCTACATTCACTGAGAACCAATCACTTTCCTCTCTTCCTACACGTACACATGCCTTACATCCTCGATAAAAACTTTTCACTGCTTCTAACAACTTGCCTCCCACCCATATATTCTTAATACCTCAGAGCATCTCTATCAACTCTATCATATGCCTTCTCCAGATCCATAAATGCTACATACAAATCCATTTGCTTTTCTAAGTATTTCTCACATACATTCTTCAAAGCAAACACCTGATCCACACATCCTCTACCACTTCTGAAACCACACTGCTCTTCCCCAATCTGATGCTCTGTACATGCCTTCACCCTCTCAATCAATATCCTCCCATATAATTTACCAGGAATACTCAACAAACTTATACCTCTGTAATTTGAGCACTCACTCTTATCCCCTTTGCCTTTGAACAATGGCACTATGCACGCATTCCGCCAATCCTCAGGCACCTCACCATGAGTCATACATACATTAAATAACCTTACCAACCAGTCAACAATACAGTCACCCCCTTTTTTAATAAATTCTACTGCAATACCATCCAAACCTGCTGCCTTGCCGGCTTTCATCTTCCGCAAAGCTTTTACTACCTCTTCTCTGTTTACCAAATCATTTTCCCTAACCCTCTCACTTTGCACACCACCTCGACCAAAACACCCTATATCTGCCACTCTATCATCAAACACATTCAAAAAACCTTCAAAATACTCACTCCATCTCCTTCTCACATCACCACTACTTGTTATCACCTCCCCATTTGCGCCCTTCACTGAAGTTCCCATTTGCTCCCTTGTCTTACGCACTTTATTTACCTCCTTCCACAACATCTTTTTATTCTTCCTAAAATTTAATGATACTCTCTCACCCCAACTCTCATTTGCCCTTTTTTTTCACCTCTTGCACCTTTCTCTTGACCTCCTGTCTCTTTCTTTTATACATCTCCCACTCAATTTCATTTTTTCCCTGCAAAAATCGTCCAAATGCCTCTCTCTTCTCTTTCACTAATACTCTTACTTCTTCATCCCACCACTCACTACCCTTTCTAATCAACCCACCTCCCACTCTTCTCATGCCACGAGCATCTTTTGCGCAATCCATCACTGATTCCCTAAATACATCCCATTCCTCCCCCACTCCCCTTACTTTCATTGTTCTCACCTTTTTCCATTCTGTACTCAGTCTCTCCTGGTACTTCCTCACACAAGTCTCCTTCCCAAGCTCACTTACTCTCACCACCCTCTTCACCCCAACATTCACTCTTCTTTTCTGAAAACCCATACAAATCTTCACCTTAGCCTCCACAAGATAATGATCAGACATCACTCCAGTTGCACCTCTCAGCACATTAACATCCAAAAGTCTCTCTTTCGCGCGCCTGTCAATTAACACGTAATCCAATAACGCTCTCTGGCCATCTCTCCTACTTACATAAGTATACTTATGTATATCTTGCTTTTTAAACCAGGTATTCCCAATCATCAGTTCTTTTTCAGCACATAAATCTACAAGCTCTTCACCATTTCCATTTACAACACTGAACACCCCATGTATACCAATTATTCCCTCAACTGCCACATTACTCACCTTTGCATTCAAATCACCCATCTCTATAACCCGGTCTCGTGCATCAAAACCACTAACACACTCATTCAGCTGCTCCCAAAAGACTTGCCTCTCATGATCTTTCTTCTCATGCCTAGGTGCATATGCACCAATAATCACCCATCTCTCTCCATCAACTTTCAGTTTTACCCATATCAATCGAGAATTTACTTTCTTACATTCTATCACATACTCCCACAACTCCTGTTTCAGGAGTATTGCTACTCCTTCCCTTGCTCTTGTCTTCTCACTAACCCCTGACTTTACTCCCAAGACATTTCCAAACCACTCTTCCCCTTTACCCTTGAGCTTCGTTTCACTCAGAGCCAAAACATCCAGGTTCCTTTCCTCAAACATACTACCTATCTCTCCTTTTTTCACATCTTGGTTACATCCACACACATTTAGGCACCCCACTCTGAGCCTTCGAGGAGGATGATGCACTCCCCGCGTGACTCCTTCTTCTGTTTCCCATTTTAGAAAGGACGACAGTATGGTAGAGGCAAGAGTGGCGGCCAGTGATGCTACTATGTTTGTGAATCAAGAACCATTGCAACACAAACTTCGCCAGGTGGTAGAGTGTCCCGCAGTGTATCGAGACAGACTTCCCCAGAACTTTTTTAAAGGGGAAGTAAATGTTTATAGTTGTGTTACTGGAGTGATAGTTTTCATACATGGTGCTTTGACAAGAAAATAGTGAAACTGGAAAAAAGAATGTAGCTTAGACATTGAAGCTTATTGATACAGTGGTCAAATTGATGAGAACTACTAATGACGCTTGTGTAAATAAATTATACATTTCCTTTTTCCATAGCCAGAGGTTGAACCATTATGTGACATCCATTTTTTCATTTCATTTCAAGCTAGAAGTTTCAGTTTTCTAAATTGTTTCTTACATTTTTCATATGTATATATATGTATGTGTGTGTGTGTGTGTATATGTGCGTATGTATGTGTGTGTGTGTGTGTGTGTATATATATATATATATATATATATATATATATATATATATATTATCCCTGGGGATAGGGGTGAAAGAATACTTCCCACGCATTCCTCGCGTGTCGTAGAAAGCGACTAGAGGGGACGGGATCGGGGGGCCAGAAATCCTCCCCTCCTTGTATTTTTTTTTTAACTTTCTAAAATGGGAAACCATGAATCATACATACATTAAATAACCTTACCAACCAGTCAACAATACAGTCACCCCCTTTTTTAATAAATTCCACTGCAATGCCATCCAAACCTGCTGCTTTGCCGGCTTTCATCTTCCGTAAAGCTTTTACTACCTCTTCTCTATTTACCAAATCATTTTCCCTAACCCTCTCACTTTGCACACCACCTCGACCAAGACACCCCACATCTGCCTCTCTATCATCAAACACATTCAACAAACCTTCAAAATACTCACTCCATCTCCCTCTCACATCACCACTACTTGTTATCCCCTCCCCATTAGCCCCCTTCACTGAAGTTCCCATTTGCTCCCTTGTCTTACGCACTTTATTTACCTCCTTCCAAAACATCTTTTTATTCTCCCTGAAATTTAATGATACTCTCTCACCCCAACTCTCATTTGCCCTCTTTTTCACCTCTTGCACCTTTCTCTTGACCTCCTGTCTCTTTCTTTTATACCTCTCCCACTCATTTGCATTTTTTCCCTGCAAAAATCGTTCAAATGCCTCTCTCTCTTTCACTAATAATCTTACTTCTTCATCCCACCACACACTACCTTTTCTAATCAACCCACCTCCCACGCTTCTCATGCCACAAGCATCTTTTGTGCAAGCCATCACTGCTTCCCTAAATACATCCCATTCCTCCCCCACTCCCCTTACCTCCTTTGTTCTCACCTTTTTCCATTCTGTACTCAGTCTCTCCTGGTACTTCCTCACACAAGTCTCCTTCCCAAGCTCACTTACTCTCACCACTCTCTTCACCCCAACATTCTCCCTTCTTTTCTGAAAACCCCCACAAATCTTCACCTTTGCTTCCACAAGATAATGGGGTGTCTAAATGTGTGTGGATGTAACCAAGATGAGAAAAAAGGAGAGATAGGTAGTGTGTTTGAGGAAAGGAACCTGGATGTTTTGGCTCTGAGTGAAACGAAGCTCAAGGGTAAAGGGGAAGAGTGGTTTATGAATGTCTTGGGAGTAAAGTCAGGGGTTAGTGAAAGGACAAGAGCAAGGGAGGGAGTAGCACTACTCCTGAATCAGGAGTTCTGGGAGTATGTGATAGAGTGTAAGAAAGTAAATTCTAGATTGATATGGGTAAAACTGAAGGTTGATGGAGAGAGATGGGTGATTATTGGTGCATATGCACCTGGGCATGAGAAGAAAGATCATGAGAGGCAAGTGTTTTGGGAGCAGCTGAATGAGTGTGTTAGTGGTTTTGATGCACGAGACCGGGTTATAGTGATAGGTGATTTGAATGCAAAGGTGAGTAATGTGGCAGTTGAGGGAATGATTTGTATACATGGAGTGTTCAGTGCTGTAAATGGAAATGGTGAAGAGCTTGTAGATTTATGTGCTGAAAAAGGACTGGTGATTGGGAATACCTGGTTTAAAAAGCGAGATATACATAAGTATACGTATGTAAGTAGGATAGATGGCCAGAGAGCGTTATTGGATTACGTGTTAATTGACAGACGCACGAAAGAGAGACTTTTGGATGTTAATGTGCTGAGAGGTGCAACTGGAGGGATGTCTGATCATATATATATATATATATATATATATATATATATATATATATATATATATATATATATATATATATATACATATGGTGAAGAGCTTGTAGATTTATGTGCTGAAAAAGGACTGATGATTGGGAATACCTGGTTTAAAAAGCGAGATATACATAAGTATACTTATGTAAGTAGGAGAGATGGCCAGAGAGCGTTATTGGATTACGTGTTAATTGACAGGCGTGCGAAAGAGAGACTTTTGGATGTTAATGTGCTGAGAGGTGCAACTGGAGGGATGTCTGATCATTATCTTGTGGAGGCTAAGGTGAAGATTTGTATGGGTTTTCAGAAAAGAAGAGTGAATGTTAGGGTGAAGAGGGTGGTGAGAGTAAGTGAGCTTGGGAAGGAGACCTGTGTGAGGAAGTACCAGGAGAGACTGAGTACAGAATGGAAAAAGGTGAGAACAATGGAAGTAAGGGGAGTGGGGGAGGAATGGGATGTATTTAGGGAATCAGTGATGGATTGCGCAAAAGATGCTTGTGGCATGAGAAGAGTGGGAGGTGGGTTGATTAGAAAGGGTAGTGAGTGGTGGGATGAAGAAGTAAGAGTATTAGTGAAAGAGAAGAGAGAAGCATTTGGACGATTTTTGCAGGGAAAAAATGCAATTGAGTGGGAGATGTATAAAAGAAAGAGACAGGAGGTCAAGAGGAAGGTGCAAGAGGTGAAAAAAAGGGCAAATGAGAGTTGGGGTGAGAGAGTATCATTAAATTTTAGGGAGAATAAAAAGATGTTCTGGAAGGAGGTAAATAAAGTGCGTAAGACAAGGGAGCAAATGGGAACTTCAGTGAAGGGCGCCAATGGGGAGGTGATAACAAGTAGTGGTGATGTGAGAAGGAGATGGAGTGAGTATTTTGAAGGTTTGTTGAATGTGTTTGATGATAGAGTGGCAGATATAGGGTGTTTTGGTCGAGGTGGTGTGCAAAGTGAGAGGGTTAGGGAAAATGATTTGGTAAACAGAGAAGAGGTAGTGAAAGCTTTGCGGAAGATGAAAGCCGGCAAGGCAGCAGGTTTGGATGGTATTGCAGTGGAATTTATTAAAAGAGGGGGTGACTGTATTGTTGACTGGTTGGTAAGGTTATTTAATGTATGTATGACTCATAGTGAGGTGCCTGAGGATTGGCGGAATGCGTGCATAGTGCCATTGTACAAAGGCAAAGGGGATAAGAGTGAGTGCTCAAATTTCAGAGGTATAATTTTGTTGAGTATTCCTGGTAAATTATATGGGAGGATATTGATTGAGAGGGTGAAGGCATGTACAGAGCATCAGATTGGGGAAGAGCAGTGTGGTTTCAGAAGTGGTAGAGGATGTGTGGATCAGGTGTTTGCTTTGAAGAATGTATGTGAGAAATACTTAGAAAAGCAAATGGATTTGTATGTAGCATTTATGGATCTGGAGAAGGCATATGATAGAGTTGATAGAGATGCTCTGTGGAAGGTATTAAGAATATATGGTGTGGGAGGAAAGTTGTTAGAAGCAGTGAAAAGTTTTTATCGAGGATGTAAGGCATGTGTACGTGTAAGAAGAGAGGAAAGTGATTGGTTCTCAGTGAATGTAGGTTTGCGGCAGGGGTGTGTGATGTCTCCATGGTTGTTTAATTTGTTTATGGATGGGGTTGTTAGGGAGGTAAATGCAAGAGTTTTGGAAAGAGGGGCAAGTATGAAGTCTGTTGGGGATGAGAGAGCTTGGGAAGTGAGTCAGTTGTTGTTCGCTGATGATACAGCGCTGGTGGCTGATTCATGTGAGAAACTGCAGAAGCTGGTGACTGAGTTTGGTAAAGTGTGTGGAAGAAGAAAGTTAAGAGTAAATGTGAATAAGAGCAAGGTTATTAGGTACAGTAGGGTTGAGGGTCAAGTCAATTGGGAGGTGAGTTTGAATGGAGAAAAACTGGAGGAAGTGAAGTGTTTTAGATATCTGGGAGTGGATCTGGCAGCGGATGGAACCATGGAAGCGGAAGTGGATCATAGGGTGGGGGAGGGGGCGAAAATTCTGGGAGCCTTGAAGAATGTGTGGAAGTCGAGAACATTATCTCGGAAAGCAAAAATGGGTATGTTTGAAGGAATAGTGGTTCCAACAATGTTGTATGGTTGCGAGGCGTGGGCTATGGATAGAGTTGTGCGCAGGAGGATGGATGTGCTGGAAATGAGATGTTTGAGGACAATGTGTGGTGTGAGGTGGTTTGATCGAGTGAGTAACGTAAGGGTAAGAGAGATGTGTGGAAATAAAAAGAGCGTGGTTGAGAGAGCAGAAGAGGGTGTTTTGAAGTGGTTTGGGCACATGGAGAGAATGAGTGAGGAAAGATTGACCAAGAGGATATATGTGTCGGAGGTGGAGGGAACGAGGAGAAGAGGGAGACCAAATTGGAGGTGGAAAGATGGAGTGAAAAAGATTTTGTGTGATCGGGGCCTGAACATGCAGGAGGGTGAAAGGAGGGCAAGGAATAGAGTGAATTGGAGCGATGTGGTATACCGGGGTTGACGTGCTATCAGTGGATTGAATCAAGGCATGTGAAGCGTCTGGGGTAAACCATGGAAAGCTGTGTAGGTATGTATATTTGCGTGTGTGGACGTGTGTATATACATGTGTGTGGGGGGGGGGGGGGCCATTTCTTTCGTCTGTTTCCTTGCGCTACCTCGCAAACGCGGGAGACAGCGACAAAGTATAATAATAAAAAAAAAATATATATATATATATATATATATATATATATATATATATATAAATTCTTTTGTCATACTTAAACGATGTCTCCCGCGTTAGGGAGGTAGCGCAAGGAATCAGGGGAAAGACTGGCCCAACTCAACAACATACACATGTATATACATAAACGCCCACACACGCACATATACATACTTATACATTTCATCGTATACATACATATGCATGCACAAATATATGATATATATACATGTACATATTCATACTTGCTGCCTTCATCCATTGTGGTCACCACTCAGCCGCACATGAAATAGCATCCTTCCCCCACGAGGTAGCAATGGGAAAAGACAAAAAAGGCCGAATTCGTTCACACTCAGTCTCTAACTGTCATGTGTAATGCACCGAAACCACAGCTCCCTTTCCACATCTAGGCCCCACAGACCTATCTATGGTTTACCCCAGACGCTTAACGCCCTGGTTCCATCCATTGACAGCACATCGGCCCAGGTATACTACATTGTTCCAATTCACTCTATTCCTTGCATGCCTCTTACACTCCCGTATGTTCAGGCCCCGATCGCTCAAAATCTTTTTCACTCCATCCTTCCAACTCCAACTTGGTCTCCCACCTCTCCTTGTTCCCTCCACCTCTGATACATGTATCACCTTTGTCAATATTTCTTTACTCGTTCTCTCCATATGCTCAAACATTTAAACACACCCTCTTCTGCTCTCTCAGCCATACTTTTTTTATTTCCACACATCTCTCTTACCCTTTCATTTCTTACTCGATCAAACCAACTCACACCACACATTGTCCTCAAACATTTCATATCCAGCACATCCATCTACCTTCGTACAACTCTATCTATAGCCCATGCCTCGCAACCATATATCATTGTTTGAATTACTATTCCTTCAAACATACCTATTTTCACTTTCCGAGATAACGTTCTCTCCTTCCACACATTCTTCATCGCTCCCAGAACCTTCGGCCTCTTTCCACTTCCATGGTTCCATTCACTGCTAGGTCCATTCCCCTTAATCACTTCACTTTCTCCAATTTTTCTCTATTCAAACTTACATCCCATTAAACTTCTCCCTCAGCCCTACTGAACCTAATGACATTGCTCTTATTCATTTTCACTCTCACTTTTCTCCTCTCACACACTTTACCAAACTTGGTCACCAACTTCTGCAGTTTCTTACTCGAATCAGCCACTAGAGCTTTATCATCGGCAAACAATATCCTCTCATCCTCAGCCGGCTGCATACTCATCCCTCTCTTGCATTTACCCCCCTAACCACCCCATCCATAAACAAATCAAACAACCATAGGGACATCACACACCCCTGCCGCAGACCGACATTCACTGGGAGCTAATCACTCTCCTCTCTTCCAACCCGTATACATGTCTTACGTTCTTGGTAAAAGCTTTTCACTGCTTCTAGCAATTTACCTCCCGCACCATGTACTCTTAAGACCTTCCACAAATCATCTCTACCAACCCTCTCTTATGCCTTCTCCAGATCCATAAATGCTACATACAAATCCATCTTTTTTCTAAGTATTTCTCAGATACATTCTTCAAAGCAAACACCTGATCCACACACCCACTATCATTTCTGAAACCACACTAGTCTTCCCAAATCTGATGCTCTGTACAAGCATTCACCCTCTCGATCAATAACCTCCCATATAATTTCCCAGGAATACTCAACAAACTTATGCCTCTGTAATTTGAACACTAACCTTTATCCCCTTTGCCTTTGTACGATGGTGCTATGCATGCATTCCGCCAATCCTCAGGCACTTCACTATGATCCATACATACACTTGATATCCTTGCCAATCAATCAAGAGCACAGTCACCCCTTTTATGATAAATTCTACTGCAGTACCATACAAACCCGCCGTCTTGCCGGATTTTATCTTCCGCAAAATTTTCACTACTTCTCTCTTTACCAAAACATTCTCCTTGACAATCTCACTTTGCACACCACCCCGACCAAAACACCCTATATCTGCCACTCTATCATCAAACACATTCAACAAACCTTCAAAATACTCACTTCATCTCCTCACTTCATCACTACTAGTTATTACCTCCCCGCTTGCCCCCTTCACCGATGCTCTCATTTGTTCTCTTGTTTTACGCACGATATTTACCTCCTTCCAATACATCTTTTTATTTTCCCTAAGGTTTAATGATAATCTCTCATCCTAACTCTCATTTCCCCTCTTTTCCAACCCTTGCACCTTTCTTCTGCCGCTTTCTTTTTTATATCTCCCTGTTATTTGCACTCCTTCCTTGCAAGTATCGCCCAAACGCCTCTCTTTTCTCTTTCACTAATAACTTTACTTCTTCATCCAATCACTCACTTCCTTTTCTAATCAGCCCACCTACCACCTTTTTCATGCCACTTGCATCTTTTGTGCAAGCCATCACTGTTTCCTTAAATGCAACACATTTCTCACCCATTCCCCTCACGTCATTTGCTCTCACCTTTTGCCATTCTACACTCAAACTCTCATGGTACTTTCTCAAACAAGTCTCTTTTCCAAGCTCACTGACTCTCACCACTCTCTTCTCCTCAACATTCTGTCTTCTTTTTTGGAAACCTCTACAAATCTTCACTTTCGCCTCCACAAGACAGTGATCAAACATCCCTCCAACTGCCCCTCTCAGCACATTAACATCCAAAATTCTCTCTTTTACGCGCTTATCAATTAACACGTAATCCAGTAATGCCCTCTGACCATCTCTCCAACTCATACGTATGATTATGCATAGCTCTCTTTTTAAACCACGTATTCACAATCACCAGTCATTTTTCAACACACAGATCCACAAACTCTTCACCACTTCCGTTTACAACACTGAATACACCATGTACACCAATTATACCCTCAACTGCCACATTACTCATCTTTACATTTACATCACCCATCACTGTAACCCGGTCTCGTGCATCAAAGTTGCCGACACACTCACTCGGTTGTTACCAGAACACCTTCCTTTCATGATCTTTCTTCTCATGACCAGGTGCATAAGCACCAATAATCTCCCATCTCTCCCCATCCACTTTCAGTTTTACCCACATCATTCTAGAACTGACTTTCTTACACCCTATCACAAACTCCCACAACTCCTGCTTCAGAAGTAGTGCTACTCCGTCTTTAGCTCTTGTCCCCTCACTAACCCCTGACTTTACTCTCAAGACTTTCCAAACCACTCTTCCCCTTTACCCTTGAGCTTCGTTTTACTTAGAGCCAGAACATCCAGGTTTCTTTCCTCAAACATACTACCTATGTTTCCTTTCTTCTCATCTTGGTTACATCCACGCACATTCAGAGATCCCAGTCTGAGCCTTCGAGGAGGGTGAGCACTCCCTGCTTGACTCATTCTTCTTTCTCCTTTTAGAAATTGAACTTCAAGGAGGGGAGGATTTCCAGCCCCCGTTACCGCCCCCTTTAGTCGGCTTCTACGACATGTGGGATACACGTGGGAAGTATTCTTTCTTCCCTATCCTTAGGATATTCCCCTCAAAGGCCCAGTCCACTGTTCTTAACGCTACCTCGCTGACGCGGGAAATGGCGAATAGTATGAAAGAAAGAATATATATATATATATATATATATATATATATATATATATATATATATATATATATATATATATATATATATATATATATTGGAAAAGATCACAATTGAGGGAGTGATCGAGTAAATTCCCTCTAACCCACGAGGAAATGAAGCACGATAAGGCACCAAGGCACTATCGTGTAATGGTCACATCAACATGGGAGATATAAGAAAGAAATATAACAGTCAGTTGATACACAAGGAAGAGTCGTGGCTAGGAACCCTGTTGGTAACCAAATGGCGGCCTAGCTACGTAGAGCGCTGCTGTGTAAAGGCAAGGGGCTTAAATTTGTTGAGCCTACGTGGTAAATTTCATGGGAAAGTGGTGATTAAGAGGATGAAGGTATGCACACAGCATGAGGTTGGGGGTCGTGGAACAATGTAGTTTCAGAATGCTACTGTCATAAAATCCATCTTGGTAAAGCCTATCACACAAAGAGGGGCAGAGGAGCATCGTCTTAAACGAAAGTCGACCACATCGAGGAAGTTCTACTCAGAAAGTAGTAAGCGCCTTAATTACCAATCTGGGATCGCGTCCTGCTATATACTGTCACGTTATAGCACACAATATCATTACTTCCTTTGGTTTATCGTGACGTCATATGCCAGTACATTACGTGGTGGATTAGATAAAGAAATTAATCGTTGAACCTAATTCAAGTCATCGCTTCCATTAAGTCCTCTGCAGTACGATTTTCAACAAACTTTCTGGTTTTCTGAATGTTACAAAATCGATATCAAGTTAGAAACATCTTCTCATACCCTGATCAATTACTATGGTGCAACTTCCTTTACCTCTAATGTGCCTTTGCAATCTGACGCTACTTACTGAATGCTATAATTTATGAAATACCGAGATAATGTTTCCATGATGATTTAGAAATTTCTTTAAATCACAGGTAATGTAGATTAATTACTTATCATTTTGCTGCTGGCTTTAAGCTCCGATGTTAATGAAAAACCTTCCATTCATTTACAGAATATGAAAACCTTCTCGTAATCAACGCCTTATTTATGCCAGACCCAAAGACTTAACCCCGAGTGAACATAATGCTAACAATACCGTCGTTTAATTAAAGCCGAGTAACACGACAGAGAACATTATGGTAACCACTTCACAGACTAATTACCTCTCTACTCTCTGCGTACACCAACCCTTTCTAAAAATGTTCCTAATGTTTTCGAAAAGGTTCCCAGAGCGCAGCAATGCCCCTAACTGGCCGCTGATACTGGTACTGCCGCTATGATGCTCTGAGGTTCGTCAGAACCCAAGCGGGCGGGCCATCTTTACCCCCACCATCACTTGCAACTTTCCTCATCAGCGCCTCAAGAGGAAGACGAGGGACACAAAGTTTGCAACTTTTTCCTGTCTCATTAATATAAATCCTCCACGACAAAAACAACTTGCAAGACGTTTTTATTACACCAAAGTGTACTTGCTCCCTGTTTATGTTCAGTTAAGACTGCCTCACTATAATTTTCCACTGTTGCATATCCCTTCGGGACATTTTCTCTATTCGGCCCGACTGTAGTAGGTACATAAGCGTACTTGATACTGAAATTTAAGGCCTTTTCCAGTAAAACCTGTTTTCATTTCACATCGGACTTGAAATGGAACAACAGCAGAGTTAATGAGTCACTTCAGAGTCTATTTTCCCCGAGTTAAGCACATCTGGTCAAGCCTGATGGTAGGTTAACTAACGAAAATTCCGGCGTTATTGTGATTCACTGAAGGACTTAATGAACTGATAAGCGGATCATGTAAAAGATCACACCACTGGACTCGTGGCGTCGTGCTCAAGAATCGTGCGTGGGGTTGTTCCGTCGTGGTCAACTGGTTAAACAATCTCGGCAGATAACCTCGCTGAAAATCTTGAAGTCATCTTCTATCTGCTACTCCCCTGTACCTCCGTAGACTACTGCATGATCACATATAACGTATGCCAGTGCACTAAGATCACGTATCCTTTACATACACTCACACAGACCGGGTCGTGGCACTCCATTTACGAGACACTCACAAAGCCATTACAGCTGGAAACGTGAGCCATGAATTTGTTTACCTTTGTGCCTGTATTCAGAGAGATAGCCTGCACGGGCAGAGCTTACAGTGGCCTGCACGGGCACAACGCAGAGTGGCCTGCACGGACGCGGCCTGCAGCGGTCTTCATGGCCGAGGTATATATGGGCACAGCCTGCAAGCGACCGGCACGGACGCAGTCCACAGAGGCCTCCACGGACCAAGCCTGCAGTAGCCAGCCCGGAACATTGTGGACCCTGCAGTGGGCTGCCCGCGCATAGCACAGACTCGGCCTGCAGCGGCCTGTAGAAACATGGGTTGCAACCGCCTATCCGGTCACAATAAGCTCACAGCCTGCAGCGGCATATACGGGCACGCTCTGAAGTGGCGAACACGGGCACACCTGTATGGACAGAGCAGACAACAGCCTGTAGAGACACGACTTACAGCAGCCTGCACGAAAGCAGCCTGCAGCGATAAGCATGGAAATGACCTGTAACGTCCTACACGAAAGCACCCCGCAGCAACCTGGACAGATACAGGCTGCAGCAGTCTGCATGGAAACAGCGTACACAGGAACGGTCTCCATGGTCACAGCCAAGAGTATCCTTCCTGGACAAGGCTCGCAGCTTCTCGCACAGACACGGCCTACAGTGGCCTGCATGAACACGAGCTTAGAGTGACTTGCAACCTCAACGGCTCGAACGGGCAATGGCTGCAGCAGCGTACCCGGACAACACCTGCACCTCCCTGCACGGACACAGCCTCTTCGAACTCAGACTGTAGTGGTGTGCATGGACCCAACGTGCACGGACACTGACTGCATGGATATGCCTACAGCGGTATTCATAGACAGTATTGCACGTATACGGCTTGCAACGACTTGCGCGGGCAATGCCTACTTACAGAGTAGCATATCCCGACAAGGCTTGCAGCAGCATACACGGATAAGGCCATCAGTGTATTACGGACGCGGCAAACAGCGGCTGCATGGATATAGACAGCTGCGGTTTGCTTGAGCACAGCTCAGAGCGCTAACATGGGCTTTGCCACACAACTACTTAAAAGAAAAATGAGCGAGAGAATTTTGACTCGAATTTCATTCAGAACCAAACCAACGAACTCATCTGAACACTGAACTCGTATGAATTCTTGACAACTATCATCTAAATTTCACTCCGCCTCCAGCGTTGCTGCGACTTCGCAAAAGGGAAGTAGATACGAATGCTGTCCTCATGGTTTTACACAAGTTGGTAGGGTTTGTTGTGGTTGGTATCTGTTCCTCATTCCGCTTAACATTTTCCTCATATACAGTCATTTTCATGTACTGTATCTGAGTGTGGTGATCCTTGACTTTAAAAGTGTCTGATCTTTCCTCATCTTCAGTATTCTTGAACTCTGATATATACATTTTGTCTTTCACTCTCACCTAACAAGTCTCTAGGACCGTGACCTCACTTCACCTCTCACTCACTTCACTCCTCACCCTTCCACACAGCACTTCCGCTTCAAGATTAGTTTCATAAGAAGCCGCAGTTTGCTCCACGCGCTGCCTCTTTCCATCCCTCTGGTTCCACCTCCGCTTTCCGCTTCGGTACATGAGTGTCCGAGTGCGTCTTTGTAGCCTTCTGTCTGTATACTTTCTTTTCTTTTTTCAAATGCTGAGTCTGTTGTCAATTGCTTCGTGGAGCCTGTGTCATAGTGTTTATCTTCTTTGTTCATCTCTCTCTCTCTCTCTCTCTCTCTCTCTCTCTCTCTCTCTCTCTCTCTCTCTCTCTCTCTCTCTCTCTCTCTCTCTCTCTCTCTCTCTCTCTCTCTCTCTCGAGTTCTGCGCTCATATGTGTGTTACAAGACTCCGCCTGCTTGAAGCTGCACCACAAGTGGGAAGTCACCTTTTGCGAGGCTGTATCACGGGAATACAGTCTCGTCAGAGAACTTTCTCATTCCAAAGGAGTCCACGCTTCCCTGCTACCGAGAGGAGTGCAACCTTGGGCTGCTGGTGCCTCTGGAAGAGAAGTCCTGGGTAACGCCAAGACTCTTTCTTAGCTCTTGAGTGGTTATAGATAAAGGAAATAATACAAGCCTACGTGTGCATATATATATATATATATATATATATATATATATATATATATACTATCTTCATTTACTTCTCAAACATTTTGAAATTTATGAAGAATATAAGAAATTCCCTGTTAAAGCGTCCTGCAGTATTATGTTCTTTCTATTACTTACATGTTTCTGGGAAAAGTTATCTCACAACAATATCAGATTTGCATTTTGGTCGTATGCTGAAAAGTAGATCAGAATATTTCCGAGCTAAGAGTGCCGTGTGCGTTTCCAGCTCATCCTAATATTGTACAGTCTTCATGCTGGTCTGAAGAATTGCTGCTGTTTGAAACTGTTCTTACAGTTCTCTAACAAAAATTTTTAAAGATCAACTGTTCCTAAGTTCCAGAATATTTTCCTCGTTCCAAAATGTTCTCTTTGCTCCAAAATGCACCAGTTATGCCGTTCTAAAGGTTGCTGGTGGTGCAATATGCTCAAATGTTCTTTGCTGCTCCTGTTGTTGGAGAAGTATAATGCTCCCAGATGAGCGACAACTGGAGCTGGCCATCTTTACCCCGGCCATCACTTGCAACTTTCCTCATCAGCACTTCAAGTTGGTCACAAGAGACATGAAGTTTACCATCAATTCTTGTCTCATTAATATAAATCCCCCTCAACACAAAGAACTTGAAAGGCATTTTTCAACACGGAGTGTATTTGTTACGTGTTTACGTGTCGCTGTAACATCCAGCACAGTGCATGTGGCTGATCTGCTCTTGTATCACGGGAATACAGTCTCGTCAGAGAACTTTCTCTAGAGAGATGAGTGTTAGGTACTTAAACTGATGACATGATGCACGTTGTATCTATGAACGTCTTCATAAACCTCACGATTTATACAACAAATAAATCAAGGAATTTGGTAAAGGACCCAATGAACCAAATAGTCAGTAAACGTTCGCATTCCTTTATGTCTGTATTAGTAAACAATTTGTTGATTAAGAGAAAAATATATTCTTAGATTCAAGTATACATGAGAGTGTGTAGTGGATGGGCGGGGGGGACGTCACAATATTTAGCAAACACACACAACCTAAGTGGATGAGAACAGCTTTGTTAATTTCTAACAGACAACACATATCGTGTGTATAAAGTAGGGATGCTGCCATACAACATACAACATAGTTTGAACTCACATTGGTACTACATATTATGGGCCCTACTGTACAGCCCCGTAGTACCCCATGTCTCATGTCAAAGTGGTGAGTACTAATCATCAAGGGAGTTGTATGTAACATGTAATATGTTCGCAATGTATGTACATCTTCAGGGAGTGATCACCGAGACATAGGTACTTGAATACTTGCAGGAAACATGATGAATACTGGTGTGTAATTCAGTTACTCTAATCTTCAGATTCCCACAGAGTAGCGGGCATGTCATTGGTTCTAAAATCATTTGAGAATTCAGAAAAAAGAATTCATATTTTACATATGTATTTCACTACATGTTAAGTCATATATTTCGATAGATGAACACGTGTGGGTTTATTTGTAGTAGCAAACGTTATACGTTTTTTGCACCCCTATGTAAGCTGTAGAAGCTACATACTGTATGTAGATTGACATACGTACATTAGACTCACATAGACAGAAAACGTACAATTTTATAAACACACACACACACACACACACACACACACACACACACACACACACATACAAACATGCAAACACACACACACACACACACACACACACACACACACACACACACTAACACTAACACTGACACACGCAGAACCAGTGGCAATATAACAAACACTCAGATAACTAGCGTACATTTAAAAACAAGGTCAAGACACTCAAGTCATGAGACACTTAAGTGGCTGCTGGGTGCAGGGCCAGGCATCTGGGCCACAGCAACACGACCATTGTTTTCCTTGTCTCTGTATGAACTTGATGGCCTGCACAGACACGGCCGGAGCCGCTGACACAGACTTTGTTAAATTCAAACTCTTTACATGAATGTAGAAAACTAGTTTTCGAGGACAATCATTTAGGTCAGAACGACCTCACACGATACAGACACACGTCATGAAGTAACAGCGTAGCATCATTGCAGATATAACACAGAAACAATGCATTAAACATGACTGAAATATTCTTTCAGGACAAGCCAAGAGTATTTTTATGATTCACATAAAAAAGGAAGGCGAGAGGCTGGATTCCTTTGGCTGCAACGTAAAAGTCTTAATTAAAGCTGTTCACACTTTTTTCCCCCTCCTTCAAAGAGCTATCTTATTTTTCTTTTCAAGATAAAGATCCGGAACCATGTATGAACATAATTCCTGTACACGTGAGTTGATGTAGAATATATACTTTTAAGTTCATGACCCCCCCGTTGCCACTTTACTTTGACCTCTCTACAATAGAATTACTTTTTCTAGAATCTTTTTTTGTACACACACACACACTCTCTCTCCCTCACTCACACCGCCTTTGTCACAGTCTGCCTCTGACACAGGTGCTCTCCTCCTCCCCCACACACACTTCACGTTCAAAGCAGTTGCTCTGGATCTCTCAACTCTGCTCCACCCGCTACCTTTTTTCTTAGTCCTAATTATTCTTTCCCCAGTTTTTCATTCGCTCCCTGACTGTCGCAGTGTGTCTTTGTAATGTGCTCTTGCGTGTCTCTTACAATGCACATGTGTGTGTGTATATGAATAGAGAAAAAGATAGATTAATGAATTAATTACGGTTTGTTGAATTTACACAGACATTCGGCTGAAAATACACAGTTGAGGTATTACACATACTACAGGACAGGAAGGTCATGATAGTAAATAGCTTTGGTCAGCACATGAGTGAGAAACATCTGCATACTAAGGGTGCCAGATATACAGGAATGTTTATAGAAGAAACATCACGGTTTATACACTATGTACTAAGTGATGAATAGTAACGATAATACAGTAGCTAACATACCATATAGCCGTACTAGCAGAAAACTGAGCCGTTCACTTGCTTACTTATGCACTTATTCATAAATTGTTTATGACGTTCACGATGGACTGGTCTTATATTTGTGTGTGTGTGTGTGTGTGTGTGTGTGTGTGTGTGTGTTTGTGACTACCTTTTTGTAGTTTCCTTTTATTATACAACTCTTTAAACTTCTGTGTGCTATTCGCAGTCAATTTATTCCATTAATCCACTCATCTTGGAGTATAAAAGAACTTCTTTACATCATTTTCAAAAACGTTCTTTCTTTAATTTCAGTTGTCTATTTCATACTGTTCTATAATCCTCATAAGTTCGAAACATGCTCTAAATGTTACAGAATACTTCTGTTTTTTATACAGTTTTCTTCCTGTTTTAATAAGTTCAGCATGATGATGCTTCCAAATGTTTGAAAACATTCTTTTGCTTCAACTTGCTCCTTCTCTAAAACGCTAATACTCTCCGAAAATGCTCCGAATTTTGTAAAACGCTTGTAGCGTTCTTAGGTCAACATGCTCATACAGACTTCCAGTGTTATAAAATACAATAAATGCTTATAAAACGTCCCACTCTATAATGCACTACGGCTCTAAAAAGCTGATAGTTTTGATATGTTCCTTGCTGTTGTTGTGAAGTACTTCCATATCAAAATACTCTTACTGTGCAAAACACATCTAGTTTTCGACATTTCTTTGCTCTCGTATGCTCTACTTTTAAGATACTTTCTATGTTGCCCCTGTAAACTCTCAGTTTATACTCCACGCATAAAATGCTCTCACTATATACTCCACTTGTAAAATACTCTGACTGTATGTTGCTCATGTTGGATGTTTCCATGCCTTATGTGTTCCCCACGTGTAAAACGCAGACTGTAAGCTTCACAAGGAAAAATGCTTTTAGACAACGCTTCACTCATAAACCACTCATGCTATACATTCCACTCTTTGAACATTATCTATCGTGCAGCGCCCCTGTTGAAGACGAAGCATATGGCGCACTTGGGGGTCACACACACACACACACACACACACACACACAGGTCCAGCGAGCCTCCGTCACAGCTTTACTCGCAACCATCACTTGCAACTTTCCTCATCAACACCTCAAGTTGAACACAAGTGGCAAGGGCCCAAGCTTGCGACCACTTCTTACGTAGTTAATGTAAATCCTCCGAGACATAAACGGCTTGCAATGTATATACTAAATGGCAAACGTATTTTTCGCTCAGTCCCTCACGATAGTAACCTATCCAATAGTTTCTTGTAAATTCTAAGATTATCTGCTTATATAATGATTAATTTTTCCAGTCAAAACTTGAAGTGAGGATTTATTTTCCTTACGTTTTTACATCCAGGCAACAGGAGACAGTTCAAAACTCCTGCAGGAGCGTGTGAACAACGGTAATTTTGTGTGCAATTCTTGTCATCTCGTCTCCCACCTGCTCACCAGATCTGCTGGAAACAAAACAGAACTCAAAGGAAGTCAACTCCGCTTAAAGAATTGAAATTGCAGGCTACCACAAGGATGACCAGGCTTATGTATATATATAGATATGTTTTGGACACTCTTCTTTTCTGAAAACCCATACAAATCTTCACCTTAGCCTCCACATGATAATGATCAGACATCCCTCCAGTTGCACCTCTCAGCACATTAACATCCAAAAGTCTCTCTTTCCCGCGCCTGTCAATTAACACGTAATCCAATAACGCTCTCTGGCCATCTCTCCTACTTACATACGTATACTTATGTACATCTCGCTTTTTAAACCAGGTATTCCCAATCACCAGTCCTTTTTCAGCACATAAATCTACAAGCTCTTCACCATTTCCATTTACAACACTGAACACCTCATGTATACCAATTATTCCTTCAACTGCCACATTACTCACCTTTGCATTCAAATCACCCATCACTATAACCCGGTCTCGTGCATCAAAACCACTAACACGCTCATTCAGCTGCTCCCAAAACACTTGCCTCTCATGATCTTTCTTCTCATGCCCAGGTGCATATGCACCAATAATCACCCATCTCTCTCCATCAACTTTCAGTTTTTCCCATATTAATCGAGAATTTACTTTCTTACATTCTATCACATACTCCCACAACTCCTGTTTCAGGAGTACTGCTACTCCTTCCCTTGCTCTTGTCCTCTCACTAACCCCTGACTTTACTCCCAAGACATTCCCAAACCACTCTTCTCCTTTACCCTTGAGCTTCGTTTCACTCAGAGCCAAAACATCCAGGTTCCTTTCCTCAAACATACTACCTATCTCTCCTTTTTTTCTCATCTTGGTTACATCCACACACATTTAGACACCCCAGTCTGAGCCTTCGAGGAGGATGAGCTCTCCCCGCGTGACTCCTTCTTCTGTTTCCCATTTTAGAAAGTTAAAAACTACAAGGAGGGGAGGATTTCTGGCCCCCCGCTCCCGTCCCCTCTAGTCGCCTTCTACGACACGCGAGGAATGCGTGGGAAGTATTCTTTCACCCCTATCCCCAGGGATAATATATATATATATATATACATATATATTTCTTTCTTTTTCTTTCAAACTATTCGCCATTTCCCGCATTAGCGAGGTAGCGTTAAGAACAGAGGACTGGGCCTTGAGGGAATACCCTCACCTGACCCAATTCTCTGTTCCTTCTTTTGGAAAAAAAAAAAAAAAAAAAAAAAAAAAAAAAATATATACACACATACATACGCACATATACACACATACACACATACATATATATATATATACATATGAAAAATGTAAGAAATAATTTAGAAAACTGAAACTTCTAGCTTGCACTGAAATGAAAAAATGAATGTCACATAATGGTTCAACCTCTGGCTATGGAAAAGGGAAATGTATAATTTATTTACACAAACGTCAATAGTAGTTTTCATCAATTTAACCACTGTATCATACTGCCTGGTCCACTTCTCTTATCATGAAACAGGAATATTGGCTTATGATGTTTCTCAATTGTCTTCATCACACAAAGTACAACCATATCTTGGATACATGAGGGTAGGTAGTTGGTCATCCGCCATAATAAAACACCCTCTCCTGCTCTCTCAACCACACTCTTTTTATTACTCTCTTACCCTATCATTACTTATCCGATCAAACCACCTCACACCACATATTGTCCTCAAACATCTCATTTCCAGCATATCCACCCTCCTTCGCACAACTCTATCTATAGCCCACGCCTTGCAACCATATATCATTGTTGGAACCACTATTCCTTCAAACACACCCATTTATGCTTTCCAAGATAACGTTCTCGACTGCCACACATTCTTCAACGCTCCTAGAACTTTCGCCCCCTCCCCCACCCTATGATTCACTTCCGCTTCCATGGTACCATCCGCTGCCAAATCCACTCCCAGATATCTAAAACACTTCACTTCCTCCAGTTCCTCTCCATTCAAACTTACCTCCCAGCTGACTTGTCCCTCAACCTTACTGTACCTAATAACCTTGCTCTTATTCACATTTACTCTCAGCTTTCTTCTTTCACACACTTTACCAAACTTAGTCACCAGTTTCTGCAGTTTCTCACCCGACTCAGCCACCAGCGCTGTATCATCAGCTAACAACAACTGACTCACTTCTCAAGCTCTCTCATCCACAACTGACTCACTTCCCAAGCTCTCTCATCCACAACAGACTTCATACTTGCCCCTCTTTCCAAAACTTCCCTAACAACTCCATCCATAAACAAATTTAACAACCATAGAGACATCACGCACCCCTGCCGCAAACCAACATTCACTGAGAACCACTCACTTTCCTCTCTTCCTACACGTACACTTGCCTTACATCCTCGTTTAAAACTTTTCACTGCTTCTAACAACTTGCCTCCCACACCATATATTCTTAATACCTTCCACAGAGCATCTCTATCAACTCTATCATATGCCTTCTCCAGATCCATGAATGGATCTGGAAATAGATGGATTTGTATGTAGTATTTATAGACCTGGAGGAGTCATGTGACAGGGTTGATAGGGATGCTTTGTGGAAGGTCTTTAAAATATATGGTGTGTGGAGTAAACTTCTAAAAGCACTGAAAAGTCTTTATCAAGTGTGTGAGGCATGTGTACGAGTAGGAAGAGAGGAGGGGGATTGGTTCCCAGTGAAGGTCGGTCTACAGCAAGACTGTGTGATGTCACCATGGTTGTTTAATTTGTTTGTGAATGGGGTGGTGAGAGAGGTATATGCAAGAGTTTTGGAGAGAGGGGCTGGAGAGAGGGGCGACTATGCATTCTGCTGGGGATGAGAGGGTCTGGGAAGTGAATCAGTGATTCGAGTGAGAAACTGCTGAAGTTGGTGACTGAGTATGGAAGAGTGTGTGAAAGGAAAAAGTTGAGAGTCAATGTGAACAAAAGCAAGGTTATAATGTTCGTAAGGGTTGAGGCACAAGTTAGGAGGAATGTGAGTTTGAATGGAAAGAAATTGAAGGACTGAAGTTCTTTAGATACCTAGGAGTGGACTTGGCAGTGAATAGAACCATGGAAGCGGAAGTGAGTCGTTGTATCGGGGAGGGGGCGAAGGTTCTGGGAGCGATAGAGAATGTGTAGAAAGAGAGAACGTTATCTCGCAGACCAAAAATCGGTATGGTTGAAGGAATAGTGGTTCCAATAATTTCATATGGTTGCGAGGCATCAACCATGCCTCGCAACTATATAACAATGTTGGAACCACTGAGGCATGGACCGTGCCTCGTAATCATATAGCAATGTTGGAACCACTGTAGCTTCAAACATACCCATTTTTTGCTCTCTGAGATAACGTTTTTACCTTCCATCCACTGCTAAGTCCACTCCCAGATATCTAAAACACTTCACTTAATCGTTTTTCTCCATTAAAACTTACCTCCCAATTAACTTGCCCCAAACCCTACTGAAATAAATAACATTGCTCTTATTCACATTTACTCTCAGCTTTCTTCTTTCACACACTTTACCAAACTCAGTCACCAACCTCTGCAGTTTCTCACCCGAATCAGTCACCAGCACTGTATCATCAGCGAACAACAACTGACTCACTTCCCAAGCCCTCTCATCCACAACAGACAGCATACTTGGCCCTCTCTCCAAAACTCTTGCATTCACCTCCTTAACCACCCCATCCATAAACAAATTAGACAACCATGGAGACATCACGCACCCCTGCCGCAAACCGACATATATGTTTATCTATTTGTTTATTATGCTTAGCCGCTGTCTCCCGCGTTAGCGAAGTAGTGCAAGGAGACGGATGAAAGAATCCAACCCACCCACATACTCATGCATATACATAAACGCCCACACACGCACAATACATACCTATACATTTCAACGCATACATACTTATGCATACACAGACATATACATATATACACATGTACATATCCATACTTGCTGCATTCATCCAATCTCGTCGCCACCCTGCCACACATGAAATGGCATCCCACTCTACCCGCGCGTGCGAGGTAGCGCTAGGAAAAGACAACAAGGCCACAATCGTTCACACTCAGTCTCTCGCCTTCATGTGTAATGCACCGAAACCACAGCTCCCTTTCCACATCCAGGCCCTACATAACTTTCCATGGTTTACCCCAGACGCTTCACATACCCTGGTTCAATCCATTGACAGCACGTCAACCCCGGTATACCAGATCGTTCCAGTTCACTCTATTCCTTGCACGCCTCTCATCCTCCTGTATGTTCAGGGCCCGATCGCTCAAAATCTTTTTCACTCCATTCTTCCACCTCCAATTTCGTCTCCTACTTCTCTTCGTTCCCTCCACCTCTGACACGTGTATCCTGTTTCTCAATCTTTTCTCACTTATTCTCTCCATGTGACCAAACCATTTCAATACACCCTCTTCTGCTCTCTCAACCACACTCTTTTTATTACCATACATCTCTCTTACCCTTTCATTACTTACGCGATTATACCACCTCACACCTCATACTGTCCTCAAAAATTTCTTTCCAACGCATCCACCCTCCTCCACACAACCCTATTCATAACCCACGCCTCGCATGAGTTCACGGATGTAAGTAGGAGAGATGGCCAGAGAGCGTAATTGGATTACATTTTAATTGATAGGCGCGTGAAAGAGAGACTTTTGGATATTAATGTGCTGAGAGGGACAACTGGAGGAATGTCTGATCACTATCTGGTGGAGGCAAAGGTGAAAATTTGAGAGGTTTTCAGAAAAGAAGAGAGAATGTTGGGGTGAAGAGAGTGGTGAGAGTAAGTAAGCTTGGAAAGAAGAATTGTGTGAGGAAGTACCAGGAGAGATTGAGTGCAGAATAGAAAAAGGTGATAGCAAATGACGTAAGGGGAGTGGCGGAGGAATGGGATGCATTTAGGGAAGCAGTGATGGCTTGCACAAAAGATGCCTGTGGCATGAGAAAGATGGGAGGTGGACAGATTAGAAAGGGTAGTGAGTGGTGGGATGAAGAAGCAAGATTGTTAGTGAAAGAGAAGAGAGGCATTTGGACGATTTTTGTAGGGAAATAGTACAAATGACTGAGAGATGTATAAAAGAAAGAAAGAGGAGGTCAAGAAAAAGGTGCAAGAAGTGAAAAAGATGGCAAATGAGAGTTGCGGTGAGAGAGTATCATTAAATTTTAGGGATTTAGGGAGAATAAATTTTTTGGAAGGAGGTATATAGTGCGTAAGACAAGAGAACAAATGGGAACATCGGCGAAGGGGGCTAATGGGTAAGTAATAACAAGTAACAAGTACTGGAGAAGTGAGGAGATGGAGTGATTAATTTGAAGGTATCTTGAATGTGTTTCATGGTAGAGTGGCAGATATAGGGTGTTTTGGTCGAGGAGGTGTGCGAAGTGAGAGGGTCAGGGAAAATGGTTTGAAAAACAGAGAAGAGGTAGTGAAAGCTTTGCGGAAGATGAAAGCCCGCAAAGCGGCGGGTTTGGATGATATTGGCGGTGATAATTGAAAAAGGGTGTCACTGTGTTGTTCACTGGTTGATAAGGATATTCAGTGTATGTATGGTTCATGGTGAAGTGCCTGAGGATTGGCGCAATGCTTGCATAGTGCCATTGTAGAAAGACAAAGGGCATAAAGGTGAGTGTTCAAATTACAGAGGTATAAGTTTGTTGGGTATTCTTGGGAAATCATATGGAAGGGTATTGATTGAGAGGGTGAAGGCATGTACAGAGCATCAGATTAGGGAAGAGCAGTGTGGATTCAGAAGTGATAGAGGATGTGTGGATCAGGTGTTTGCTTTGTAGAATGTATATGAGAAATACTCAGAAAACCAAATGGATTTGTATTTAAAATTTATAGATCTGGAGAAAGCATATGATAGAGTTGATACAGATGTTCTGTGGAAAGAATTAAGAGTATATGGTTTGGAAGGTAAGTTGCTAGAAGCAGTGAAAAGTTTTTATCGAGATGTAAGACATGTGTACGAGTAGGAAAAGAGGCAAGTGATTGGTTCTCAGCGAATGTCGGTTTCCGGCAGAGTTGCGTGATGTCCCCATGATTGTTTAATTTGTTTATTGATGCGGTTGTTAGGAAGGTGAATGCAAGAGTTTTGGAGAGAAGGGCAAGTATGCAGTCTGTTGTGGATGAGAGGGCTTGAGAAGTGAGTCAGTTGTTCGCTGATGTTTAACGCTGGTGGCTGATTCGGACGAGAAACTGCAGAAGCTGGTGACTGAGTTTGGTAAAGTGTGTGAGAGAAGAAAGCTGAGAGTAAATGTGAATAAGAGCAAGGTTATTAGGTTTAGTAGGGTTGAGAGACAAGTCATTTGGGAGGTGAGTTTGAATTGATAAAAACTGGAGGAAGTGAAGTGTCTTAGATATTTGGGATTGTATTTAGCAGCGGACGGAACTATGGAAGCGGAAGTGAGTCACAGGGTGGGGGATGGGGCGAAGGTTCTAGGAGCGTTGAAGAATGTTTTGAAGGCGAGAACGTTACCTCTTAGAGCAAAACTTGGTATGTTTGAAGGAATAGTGGTTCCAACAATGTGTGGAGGAAGGTGGATGTGTTGGAAATGAGATATTTGGGGACAATATGTGGTGTGAGGTGGTTTGATCGATTAAGTAATGAAAGGGTAAGAGAGATGTGTGGTAGTAAAAAGCGTGTGGTTGAGAGAGCAGAAGAGGGTGTTTTGAAAAGGTTTGGTCATATGGAGAGAATGAGTGATCAAAGATTGACAAAGAGGATATATGTGTCAGAGGTGGAGGGTACAAGGAGAAGAGGGAGACCAAATTGGAGAGGGAAGGATGGCGTGGAACAGATTTTGAGCGATCGGGGCCTGAACATACAGGAGGGTGAAAGGCTACGTGCAAGGACTAGAGTGAATTGGAACGATCTGGTATACCAGGGTCGACGTGCTGTCAGTGGATTGAACCAGGGCATGTGAAGCGTCTGGGGTAAACCATGGACAATTTTGTGGGGCCTGGATGTGGAAAGGGAGCTGTGGTTTCGGTGCATTACACATGGCAGCTAGAGATTGAGTGTGAACGAATGTGGCCTTTGTTGTCTTTTCTTAGCGCTACCTCCCGCGCGCCCGGGGGGAGGGGGGGGGGTGCCATTTCATGTGCGGCGGGGTTGTGACGAGAATGGATGAAGGCAACAAGTATGAATGTTAAATGTGTATATATGTTTATGTCTGTGTATGTATATGTATGTATACGTTGAAATGTATAGGTATGTATATGTGCGTGTGTGTGTGTGTATATATATGTATGTACATGTGCATGTGGGTAGGCTGGGCCATTCTTTCGTCTGTTTCCTTGCGCTACTCGCTAAAGCGGGAGACAGCGACAAAGTATAATAAATAAATGAATAAATGAGTAAATAAGTAAATAAGTATATATATATATATATATATATATATATATATATATATATATATATATATATATATATATATATATATTCTTCTTTTCTTTCTTTTAAACTATTCGCCATTTCCCGCGTTAGCGAGGTAGCGTTAAGAACAGAGGACTGGGCCTTTTTTGGAATATCCTCACCTGGCCCCCTCTGTTCCTTCTTTTGAAAAAAAAAAAAAAAAAGAGAGAGAGGGGAGGATTTCCAGCCCCCCGCTCCCTCCCTTTTTAGTCGCCTTCTACGACACGCAGGGAGTACGTGGGAAGTATTCTTAATCCCCTACCCCCAGGGATAATATATATATATATATATATATATATATATATATATATATATATATATATATATATATATATATATATATATATATATATTCGTATGAGTCCACGTGGAAAATGAAATTTTCCCCGTGGACTCACAGGAATATACTTGATCACGCGCAAAATTGTAATCCTTTCCAATATATATACACATACACACACACACACACACACACACACACACACACACATATATATATATATATATATATATATATATATATATATATATATATATATATATATATATATATATATATATATATATGAAAATGATTCAACTATGGGAGGGGAGGATTCGAACCCAGTCCTATCGGGTGAGATAAGTTTTCCTATTCAGACTAAGAGATCCTCCGTCACATAACGTGACTGAAGGCCCAAGGTAATATGAAACATTAAATCAATAACACTGCGGTAAAGTTATTATATCCGTAATATGTACTGGACATGTGGAATACATGATAACAACTAGATTCTACCTAAGAGCAGGAGCGGTCTTCCCCCTAGCCTTTCAAGTTATATGATGTGACGGAGGATCTCAGGCACTTTGGTTCCACCTTAAGGTGAAGAAGCCAAATCGTTGTCCGCCATAATCAGAGCTTCCCATCACAGATATCATCGATAACGTAAGTAATATGGGAATGGTAAACACTTGGAACATGTCATTACAGACCCAGGCATACCTCCTCATTTTTACTTGATTGTTCGTAAGTGTAATGCTTTAACGAGCTACTTGTAAAACACACAAAAAAATTATTAGTAATAATCTGTTCCTAGGTATTTGATATGCAACAAGAATGGGTATACAATTTTGCATAACAATAGTACTGCAATTTATGATAATGGTGTAATGCTGTGACAACTATTAGATTTACTCCCGAAATTGATTAATACCTTAATGATAATCAAATACTGAACGAAAACCTTTAACATGTGTAAAGGTTTAAAGGCTGTACATTATGGGATCAAGACCAAGGATAAAGTAAATTATTGTAAACAAATTGTGAAGGAAGTGTTAAAAGGAAGAATAACAAAGAAATATTTTATATTTACCATTCTACACCGAGAATAGAAAGCATCAGTGTAGCAGCCAGGTCGCCTTACCCATGGAGTACCTGGACCACAATGAGTATAAAACAGCGTTTGATGATTCACAGTTATTGTGATGCGTCCCGCATATATATATATATATATATATATATATATATATATATATATATATATATATATATATATTGCTACTCCTTCCCTTGCTCTTGTCCTCTCACTAACCCCTGACTTCACTCCCCAGACATTTCCAAACCACTCTTCCCCTTTACCCTTGAGCTTCGTTTCACTCAGAGCCAAAACATCCAGGTTCCTTTCCTCAAACATACTACCTATCTCTCCTTTTTTCACATCTTGGTTACATCCACACACATTTAGGCACCCCACTCTGAGCCTTCGAGGAGTATGAGCACTCCCCGCGTGACTCCTTCTTCTGTTTCCCATTTTAGAAAGTTAATACAAGGAGGGGAGGATTTCCGGCCCCCCGCTCCCGTCCCCTCTAGTCGCTTTCTACGACACGAGAGGAATACGTGGGAAGTATTCTTTCACCCCTATCCCCAGGGATAATATACATATATATATACACACACACACACACACACACACACACGCACACACACACACACACACACACACACACATACATATATATACATATGAAAAATGTAAGAAACAATTTAGAAAACAAACTTTTAGCTTGAAATGAATGAAAAAAATGAACGTCACATAATGGTTCAACCTCTGGCTATGGAAAAGGAAATGTACAATTTATTCACACAAACGTCAATAGCAGTTCTCATCAATTTCACCACTGAATCAATAAGCTTCAATGTCTAAGCTACATTTTTCTCCAACTTCACTATTTTCTTGTCAAAACACCAAGTATGAAAACTATCACTCCAGTAACACAACTATAAACATTTACTTCCCCTTTAGAAAGTTCTGGGGAAGTCTGTCTCGATACACTGCGGCGAGGCGACGCGACGCTGACACAATCACTGTCACAATATCACTTCTGCCTCCTTCCAAGCGTTGTTTCAGGGAATAATTCCGGGTTGCTGAAGTGCCGCATAGGCTGGCACGATAGCCCGGGCCACATCGAAGACGTTATGAGCCCGGCCGTTGTCCACAGATTCGAACGCATCTCCAAAGGCACTTTCGAAGAGGGTGCTTCCACCGCCCGACAGGCTGTAGGTAGGAGCATGACAGCCATGACTCACGACCGTGAGAGCCATGACTCACGAACCACTTGACTCACGAAGTTAGTCTCCTCACAGACGTTCCTTGTTCTGACCCAGTGCCAGGAGTTCCCAGCGTCTGACTCTCCTGACGTATATTCTGGAGTGGTTTTCAGTGCAGCCCTTTGCATAATTTCATATCACCTTCCACGTGTCATTTTATTCCATTCTCTTCTCGAACACGTTCTCAGTGGAAGGTAGCGTTGCCTTTTCTGTAACTCCTCGTCCATCCTCCCCTTTCCCGCTGCTACACTTCCTCCATGGTCTGCCACCACCGAGCGCCACGCGCCAGTGGTCTCCTACTCCTACTCCTGAAACAGGAGATGTGGGAGTATGTGATAGAATGTAAGAAAGTAAATTCTCGATTAATATGGGTAAAATTGAAAGTTGATGGAGAGAGGTGGGTGATTATTGGTGCATATGCACCTGGGCATGAGAAGAAAGATCATGAGAGGCAAGTGTTTTGGGAGCAGCTAAATGAGTGTGTTAGCGGTTTTGATGCACGAGACCGGGTTATAGTGATGGGTGATTTGAATGCAAAGGTGAGTAATGTGGCAGTTGAGGGAATAATTGGTATGCATGGGGTGTTCAGTGTTGTAAATGGAAATGGTGAAGAGCTTGTAGATTTATGTGCTGAAAAAGGACTGATGATTGGGAATACCTGGTTTAAAAAGCGAGATATACATAAGTATACTTATGTAAGTAGGAGAGATGGCCAGAGAGCGTTATTGGATTACGTGTTAATTGACAGGCGTGCGAAAGAGAGACTTTTGGATGTCAATGTGCTGAGAGGTGCAACTGGAGGGATGTCTGATCATTATCTTGTGGAGGCTAAGGTGAAGATTAGTATGGGCTTTCAGAAAAGAAGAGTGAATGTTGGGGTGAAGAAGGTGGTGAGAGTAAGTGAGCTTGGGAAGGAGACCTGTGTGAAGAAGTATCAGGAGAGACTGTGTACAGAATGGAAAAAGGTGAGAACAATGGAAGTAAGGGGAGTGGGGGAGGAATGGGATGTATTTAGGGAATCAGTGATGGATTGCGCAAAAGATGCTTGTGGCATGAGAAGAGTGGGAGGTGGGCTGTTTAGAAAGGGTAGTGAGTGGTGGGATGAAGAAGTAAGAGTATTAGTGAAAGAGAAGAGAGAGGCATTTGGACGATTTTTGCAGGGAAAAAATGCAACTGAGTGGGAGAAGTATAAAAGAAAGAGACAGGAGGTCAAGAGAAAGGTGCAAGAGGTGAAAAAAAGGGCAAATGAGAGTTGGGGTGAGAGACTATCAGTAAATTTTAGGGAGAATAAAAAGATGTTCTGGAAGGAGGTAAATAGGGTGCGTAAGACAAGGGAGCAAATGGGAACTTCAGTGAAGGGCGTAAATGGGGAGGTGATAACAAGTAGTGGTGATGCGAGAAGGAGATGGAATGAGTATTTTGAAGGTTTGTTGAATGTGTCTGATGACAGAGTGGCAGATATAGGGTGTTTGGGTCGAGGTGGTGTGCAAAGTGAGAGGGTTAGGGAAAATGATTTGGTAAACAGAGAAGAGGTAGTAAAAGCTTTGCGGAAGATGAAAGCCGGCAAGGCAGCAGGTTTGGATGGTATTGCAGTGGAATTTATTAAAAAAGGGGGTGACTGTATTGTTGACTGGTTGGTAAGGTTATTTAATGTATGTATGACTCATGGTGAGGTGCCTGAGGATTGGCGGAATGCGTGCATAGTGCCATTGTACAAAGGCAAAGGGGATAAGAGTGAGTGCTCAAATTACAGAGGTATAAGTTTGTTGAGTATTCCTGGTAAATTATATGGGAGGGTATTGATTGAGAGGGTGAAGGCATGTACAGAGCATCAGATTGGGGAAGAGCAGTGTGGTTTCAGAAGTGGTAGAGGATGTGTGGATCAGGTGTTTGCTTTGAAGAATGTATGTGAGAAATACTTAGAAAAGCAAATGGATTTGTATGTAGCATTTATGGATCTGGAGAAGGCATATGATAGAGTTGATAGAGATGCTCTGTGGAAGGTATTAAGAATATATGGTGTGGGAGGCAAGTTGTTAGAAGCAGTGAAAAGTTTTTATCGAGGATGTAAGGCATGTGTACGTGTAGGAAGAGAGGAAAGTGATTGGTTCTCAGTGAATGTAGGTTTGCGGCAGGGGTGTGTGATGTCTCCATGGTTGTTTAATTTGTTTATGGATGGGGTTGTTAGGGAGGTAAATGCAAGAGTTTTGGAAAGAGGGGCAAGTATGAAGTCTGTTGGGGATGAGAGAGCTTGGGAAGTGAGTCAGTTGTTGTTCGCTGATGATACAGCGCTGGTGGCGGATTCATGTGAGAAACTGCAGAAGCTGGTGACGGAGTTTGGTAAAGTGTGTGGAAGAAGAAAGTTAAGAGTAAATGTGAATAAGAGCAAGGTTATTAGGTACAGTAGGGTTGAGGGTCAAGTCAATTGGGAGGTGAGTTTGAATGGTGAAAAACTGGAGGAAGTGAAGTGTTTTAGATATCTGGGAGTGGATCTGTCAGCGGATGGAACCATGGAAGCGGAAGTGGATCATAGGGTGGGGAAGGGGGCAAAAATTTTGGGAGCCTTGAAAAATGTGTGGAAGTCGAGAACATTATCCCGGAAAGCAAAAATGGGTATGTTTGAAGGAATAGTAGTTCCAACAATGTTGTATGGTTGCGAGGCGTGGGCTATGGATAGAGTTGTGCGCAGGAGGTTGGATGTGCTGGAAATGAGATGTTTGAGGACAATGTGTGGTGTGAGGTGGTTTGATCGAGTAAGTAACGTAAGGGTAAGAGAGATGTGTGGAAATAAAAAGAGCGTGGTTGAGAGAGCAGAAGAGGGTGTTTTGAAATGGTTTGGGCACATGGAGAGAATGAGTGAGGAAAGATTGACCAAGAGGATATATGTGTCGGAGGTGGAGGGAACGAGGAGAAGAGGGAGACCAAATTGGAGGTGGAAAGATGGAGTGAAAAGGATTTTGTGGGATCGGGGCCTGAACATGCAGGAGGGTGAAAGGAGGGCAAGGAATAGAGTGAATTGGAGCGATGTGGTATACAGGGGTTGACGTGCTGTCAGTGGATTGAATCAAGGCATGTGAAGCGTCCGGGGTAAACCATGGAAAGCTCTGTAGGTATGTATATTTCCGTGTGTGGACGTGTGTATGTACATGTGTATGGGGGGGGTTGGGCCATTTCTTTCGTCTGTTTCCTTGCGCTACCTCGCAAACGCGGGAGACAGCGACAAAGTATAAAAAAAAAAAAAAAAAAAAAAAAAAAAATATATATATATATATATATATATATATATATATATATATATATATATATATATATATATATATATATATATATATATACGAATAAAGTGCATATGAACGCGCACCTTCATAGAACATACAAACCTCCAACAGCCAGAATCGAACCCGGGATCCCTGTGCATGCCTGCCTCTTGCACAGGGGTCCCGGGTTCGATCCTGGCTATTAGAGGTTTGTATGATATATATATATATATATATATATATATATATATATATATATGTGTGTGTGTGTGTGTGTGTGTGTGTGTGTGTGTGTGTGTGATGTATTTGCAATGATAACACAAATTCAGACGGGGGTTGTTGTGTTAGTATGGAATCTTTTCGGTCTGTGCAGCTGCTCTATTAGTGTGCAGGCTGTTCGGTCTCTGTAGCTGTTGTCTTGGTGTGGAGGACACGTGTTGTCTCAGAGCTGTAGGCTATGCACTGTGGGAGCTGGACTACTGAAGTGGCCTGTGTGCTGCTCACGCACTGATCACGGCTTCCTTCACTAAGGTTAAAGTAAGGATTAGGGGTGTCGCGTAGTGTAGTCTTTGTCACCATCTGCTAAATAATGATAGAATTGCTAGGATTTGCATGATTGCCTCAAGGAACGGTGTCAAAAATGGGACAGAAAACAGTACCTAACGGTATCATAACTACGTAACAATTGTTGGATGATCGTTTACCATTTTTTCTCTATAATTAATGTATTATTTGCATGAATGTTTTTTTTTACGGAAATAAACGTATGAGTAGCAATAGTTATTACTGATCTCATATTCTATTATATTAATGTTATGATAAACTTGTTTACGAAATCCTGTATAATGATATCCTCTCAGCATTACAAAACACTTTTAATTAACTTCCTACCTCCTACAACCGGTGATATTAAGTGCTATAGATAGATCTTATTTCAAGCGCTTATAATACCAGATTATTTAAGCCAATGATGATACTAACGACAGTCGTTCGTTGGTTATGATGAGACATTGTTACCTCGCTTCACCGTCAGAGGGAACCACAATCAGTGGCGGGGGTAAGCGGTCGACTTTAGAGTGAGATTGTACGTCGCGAGTGCTCCCCACGTCGATGTGCTATATCGTGTTATATCCCCATAATCTTACATAAACTGAGCGGAAATCTAGTGTCAGTAGAAAGTTGTCTAGTGTTCGCAAGAGGCAGCATGGTAATGTTGCTCTCGACATGAGAGTTGATGTGATAAAGCGAAGTCAAAATAGAGAACTGGCTGTCGATATTGTATGCCATCTTGGCTTATGTCTGACCACAGTGTGTATCATTGAAAACGCCGACGGGAACATGACGAACGCGAAGCATATGATTCAGCAAGCCTAAGGTATGTATGCTAAAACATTTGTCATTTTTTCTTGTTTTTCTTGTATGTTGTATGTTATACATTTGTTATGGGTTTGAAGTAAAGTTACGGACTGACTTCCGTGGCATAATGTGGCCGAGTAAACAAACTGTGTGAGTGAAAACGAATTTTCCAAACTAGTGGTAAATTGTTCCCAACCTGGCTTCTATGGTTAGTTTGGTAGGTGGGTGGGAGGGAGGTCTATATGGGAGCGGCTAGCGAGTCCTACTCTTGGTTTGTCACCACGAGATCATTGTGTTAATGCAGTACCCAGCTGATGCATGATACATATAGAGGAATCTGATACTTTAGGTCGAGTTTTGTAAAGTAAATGGATATAGGCTGCTTGGATTAGTGTTAGTTATATCATATCCCCGGGTGTTGGAGGTAGCTGATATTATTTTTGTTGTTAATAGAGTGGTTAGAGGAAAGGAGGAAGAGGTGGAACAGGGGAAGGGATAGTTTGAAATAGAAGAGAAGATATATATGCAGGTGTATGATGCGAGTTTTTTTTTTATGTATTTGGGTAATTATCCGGAAGCATGTTTTTGGTGCTTTATTTGTATACCCAGGCAGACTAGATGTTTGCAGAATTATATTATAATAGTGTATTATATTATAGTATAATTAGTTTATTATATCATATTATGTGTTGTATCTTTTTGTCTTTTTAATGGGATTCACAAACATTATTCATTTCATACAATGATGGATGACTGGAGCCTCATTGAGTGTTTTGACCCTTCGAAGGGAACCAAGGGTATTCTATATTTGTGCTTTTGTCGAGATCTTGGATTATTCTGTAGTTTGTATCATCATTGTCATCAAGTCTTTGCCATTCCTTTTTGCTTACTTTTTCTTGGGTATGAACCGACTGGTTTCATCTTTGATTGTTCACGCTCTTCTATGGTGCTTTCGATGTAGGAGTATCTATGATTGCAGCGAATCGTAGAGCCTTCTTTTGTTTTCTCGGTAACTTCAGAATGCGAGATTTGGAGCCGAGGAACGTTGGTAAAGTGAGTAAGTTTGGACAGGTATTATCATGGCCTATACTATGTTAGTTTTTAGTTCTCTTGAAGGTGCCAGAATCTATATGGACTGGTGAAGGCCGCTTTTCCTTACACGGATCTCTTGTTGGTATAATGTCTTATCATAGCCCTTGATGCAAGTGTGTGGCCCATGATTTCGCAGCTCTTCAAAGATGTATGGTGACGTGTTACTTATAATGATTATTCCGTTGGGGCTTTGTTCCTCCTGACGCTACTGTAGTAAATCTGTTGTATTTTTGTTTTTATCTTCCAGTTCCTTTCAAATGTTTTCAGTCTAGTTGCCTCTGACGAGTAGGTTGTGGAAGTGAGTTGTTCAAGACTAGTATTTGAGAGGTGTCATCAGCAAAGATGTCCATGCTTATGGTACCCACCGGTAGGGTTATGCCAGCTGCATCAGTTATGAACTGTGTTGATAATAGGACGCTTCTTTGTGCGAGTTACTTGATAAGAGTAATTTGGCTGACGTTCCAGAGTTAATGATGATTTCTGGGGAGGGTTGGTCTTAAACTTAACGTAGTAGTTTTTCTGTGATCTCAGGTATGTCTAGTTGTTGTTATTTATGCCGATTGCTCGCAGTTTGTCGGTGACTTTGCTTAATATGTTTTGTATAAAAGTACAACAGATTCTTGCCCTCTGAAGACAGCAATCTTTACTGCTACCGTCGCCATTGCTGAGGTGGTGCTTTTGCCTCTCAGGAAGCTATACTGATTAGTGATGGTTACAGATGTTATTGTTTTTAAGGTGTCCTCTTAACCTTAGGTTCATGATTATTTTAGAAAGTTTTCCTGGGCCCTCTAGAAGGGATATGGGGCGGTGGTTCTTTGGGTCTGTTTCTGGCATTTCTTGTCTTGGTATTGTTACCCTGGCTTCACTGAACCTTCCGAGAAAGTATCCTGTGCTTAGCATTTAAGGTATTCAGAAGGCGATAAAATCCTTCTGGAGGTAGCATACAGATTTGCCTCGTATCTATTTTACTTTTTCCTGGGGCTGAGTTCTTGGTTTTCTGTATGGCTGTAGGAGGTTCTGGCAAGTCTACTGCCATCAAGAGGCAGCTGTTACGTGAGAGTCGTGCTAAGTCTATGGTTTGATGTGGGATGGTTCTTCCTCTGTTCCGAGTTAGCCACTCATTTGTTTCTTTTTCGTAATCTTCGTCATTGTTTCTGTTTTCTTCAGGTGTAATCTTGAATACTGTTTTCCATCTGTTCACGAATTCTGAAGCCATACCTTCATCAGTTTCGTTAATGCTAACTTTTAGTTATTTGGTGTTACTTTTGGTGTTCCTTGTAAATATCTGACTTCTTACCAGATTGCTTTTGAGTCACTATGTTTCTCCGCTGGAGAGTTGATCGTGTATACCAAGTGTTGTTCTCTTGCTTTTTCAATTAAAGTCAGCTGGAGGTCTTTGCATTATTGGTATAGAGCATATATGTTCAGCCGCTGGAATTGGCGTAGTCTAGAATTTTAGTGAAGCGGTGATGTGTTTAGTTTCCATGATTTCTTGAATGGGCGGAGGATATGATCATGTCTTCCATCTGCTGATGGGCACTGCAGCTGATTGTGCTTTTTCGATGGCTTTATATCACCTGTCTGAAGGCTTATCTATCTTATCTGTTTGCTTCCCTTCAAGGTCGGTTCTAAAGAGATTTTTGTTGACTGTTTCACTAAATATGTTTCAGTTAGCTTTCTGTGTAGCCCACCGCCATGCACCGGGAATGAGGATTAGAGTCGTTGGTATAGAGATTATCATGGGAATATGATTGCTACTTGTGAGGGCACCTTATCTGATGTGGATATTATCATAGGTTTTGCCATTTCCAATAATTATATCTGGTGTGGACAAGGCCGAGTGTCCTGGAAAGGTTGCAAAGTTTGGCCTCAGGTGATGAACGTCGAAATATTCTATTAGTTCTAATACATTTCAACCTGTAGTATTTGAGGTAGAATGTCCGAAGTTTGTATGTCTTGTGTTAAAATCATCGATGATGTCGGATGGTTCTGATGTCCTATGGATCTTGCTGTAAACTGGTGACATAATGTGGGGGGAATATAGGTTGTAGCAATGATAACTGGGTCCAACTGATGTCGTTAATGTTATTGATAAAGTGTCGTAGAACTGAAAGTCATCAGAAATATTATGTTGTCAGCCATTTCTTTTGGTTATGGCCACACTTGTGAATAACTGATCGTAGTGGTTAGGTTGACAGATTCCGGGATTTTAATAAGTGTGTGGCTTGACACATCATGACTGTTAATTAGAGCAATGTCTGTTTTTTAACATTTTAACATTTCAAAAAATATTTGATACGGAATATAACTTGAATTTCTTATCTCATTGGTAAGTAGCTGTGGTTAAACTCATTTATGTTGTGTTATATCGTTCTCTTTGCAGACCATATTTTCAGATCATCTATCATTTTTCCATTACCTTTCTTCGTATATGTTTATATGTGATGGAACAGTAAGATACATCATCATTAAAGTTACTCCCCTTTATACCTTCTTTCGCCAAAGGTCGTGTCGTCAGGGACATAACCCTGATGTATATAGAGGACTCCTTATGTATATATATATATATATATATATATATATATATATATATATATATGTATATATATATATTCTTTTTTTTTTTTTTGCTTTGTCGCTGTCTCCCGCGTTTGCGAGGTAGCGCAAGGAAACAGACGAAAGAAATGGCCCAACCCACCCAATACACATGTATATACATACGTCCACACACGCAAATATACAATACCTACACAGCTTTCCATGGTTTACCCTAGACGCTTCACATGCCCTGATTCAATCCACTGACAGCACGTCAACCCCGGTATACCACATCGATCCAATTCACTCTATTCCTTGCCCTCCTTTCACCCTCCTGCATGTTCAGGCCTCGATCACACAAAATCTTTTTCACTCCATCTTTCCACCTCCAATTTGGTCTCCCACTTCTCCTCGTTCCCTCCACCTCCGACACATATATCCTCTTGGTCAATCTTTCCTCACCCATTCTCTCCATCTGCCCAAACCATTTCAAAACACCCTCTTCTGCTCTCTCAACCACGCTCTTTCTATTTCCACACATCTCTCTTACCCTTACGTTACTTACTCGATCAAACCACCTCACACCACACATTGTCCTCAAACATCTCATTTCCAGCACATCCATCCTCCTGCGCACAACTCTATCCAAAGCCCACGCCTCGCAACCATACAACATTGTGAGTACTCAAATTACAGAGGTATAAGTTTGTTGAGTATTCCTGGTAAATTATATGGGAGGGTATTGATTGAGAGGGTGAAGGCATGTACAGAGCATCAGATTGGGGAAGAGCAGTGTGGTTTCAGAAGTGGTAGAGGATGTGTGGATCAGGTGTTTGCTTTGAAGTATGTATGTGAGAAATACTTAGAAAAGCAAATGGATTTGTATGTAGCATTTATGGATCTGGAGAAGGCATATGATAGAGTTGATAGAGATGCTCTGTGGAAGGTATTAAGAATATATGGTGTGGGAGGCAAGTTGTTAGAAGCAGTGAAAAGTTTTTATCGAGGATGTAAGGCATGTGTACGTGTAGGAATAGAGGAAAGTGATTGGTTCTCAGTGAATGTAGGTTTGCGGCAGGGGTGTGTGATGTCGCCATGGTTGTTTAATTTGTTTATGGATGGAGTTGTTAGGGAGGTGAATGCAAGAGTTTTGGAAAGAGGGGCAAGTATGAAGTCTGTTGGGGATAAGAGAGCTTGGGAAGTGAGTCAGTTGTTGTTCGCTGATGATACAGCGCTGGTGGCTGATTCATGTGAGAAACTGCAAAAGCTGGTGACTGAGTTTGGTAAAGTGTGTGAAAGAAGAAAATTAAGAGTAAATGTGAATAAGAGCAAGGTAATTAGGTACAGTAGGGTTGAGGGTCAAGTCAATTGAGAGGTAAGTTTGAATGGAGAAAAACTGGAGGAAGTGAAGTGTTTTAGATATCTGGGAGTGGATCTGGCAGCGGATGGAACCATGGAAGCGGAAATGGATCATAGGGTGGGGGAGGGGGCGAAAATCCTGGGAGCCTTGAAGAATGTGTGGAAGTCGAGAACATTATCTCGGAAAGCAAAAATGGGTATGTTTGAAGGAATAGTGGTTCCAACAATGTTGTATATATATATATATATATGTATTCTTTTTCATACTTCATTGCCATTTCCCGCGCTAACCAGGTAGCGCCAGGAACAAACGAAGAAAGGCCATTTCAGCTCATATCCATTCTATCTGTCGTGTGTAATGCAACAAAGCATCAGCTCCCAACCCACATCCAGGCCCCATATACCTTTCCCTGGCTTACCCCAGACGCTACACATCCCCTAGTTCAGTCCACTGACGGCGTATAGATCCCAGTATACTGTATCATTCCAATTCATTATCCCATGCAAGCCTTTCACCCTCCTGAATGGTCGTGGCCCGATCGCACAAAATCTTCCTCTTCATCCCTCCACCTGCAGTTTGGTCTCCCGCTTCTCTTAGTTCCCTCCACCTTTGACGCATATATTCTCCCTATTATCCCTTCACTCATTCTCTCCGTATCTCAACCAAGTTTCATTTGCAGCACTTCAACCCTCCTCCGCCCATCTATAGCCAATGCCTCGCATCCATATAATGATTTTGGGATTACTATTCCTTCATACGGAACCATTTTTGTTCATCCAGGTAGCGTTATCTCTTTCCACACATTCCTCAATGCTCACAGAACCTTCGCCCCATCTCCCATTCTATGACTCACTTCCGCTTCTATGGTTCCATTCACTGCCATGCTCACTCTAAAACACTTCACTTCCTCCAGTTCCTCTATATTCAAATTCACATCCCATCTAATCTGTCCCGCAACCCTGCTGAACCAGTAACTCTGCTTTTACTCACATTTACTCTCAAATTCTCCTTTCACACAGTCTTCCAAACTCAGTCAACAAATTCTGTAGTTTCTCACCCGATTCTGCATACATTGATGCATCATCAGCTAACATCAAATAAGTCACTTGCCAGGCCCTCTCATCCCCCTTATTCGGCATACTCGCTCTTCTCTCTGGTATTGCAGTAGGATTTATTTAAAAAGAGGGTGACCGTGTTGTTTACTGGTTGGTGAGGATATTCAGTGTATGTATGGCTCATGTTGAAGTGCCTGAGGATTGGCGGAATGCATGCATAGTGCCATTGTACAAAGGCAAAGGGGGATAAATGTGAGTGTACGAATTACAGAAGTATAAGTTTGTTGAGTATTCCAGGGAAATTGTATAGGAAGGTATTGATAGAGAGGGTGTAGGCACGTACAGAGCATCAGATTAGGGAAGAGCAGTGTGGTTTCAGATGCTTGCTTTGAAGAATACACGTGAGAAATACTTAGAAAAACAAATAGGTTTGTATGTAGCATTTATGGATCTGGAGAAGGCATATGACAGAGTTGAAAGAGATGCTCTGTGGAAGGTATTAAGAGAATTTGGTATGGGAGGCAAGTTGCTAGAAGCAGTGAAAAGTTTTTATCGAGGATATAAGGCATGGGTACAAGTAGGAAGAGAGGAAAGTGATTGGTTCCCAGTGAATGTTGGTTTGCGGCAGGGGAGCGTGATGTCTCCATGGTTGTTTAATTTGTTCATGGATGGGGTTGTTAGGGAGGTGAATGCAAGAGTTTTGGAGAGAGGGGTAAGTATGCTGTCAGTTGTGCATAGGAGGGCTTGGAAAGTGAGTCAGTTGTTGCGTGTGTGGGTGTTTATGTATATACATGTGTATTTGGGTGGGTTTGGCCGTTCTTTCGTCTGTTTCCTTGCGCTATCTCGCTATTGCGGGAGACAACGACAAAGTATCATAAAAAAGAAAAATATGATAATAATAATAATATATATATATATATATATATATATATATATATATATATATATATATATATATATATATATATATATATATTGAGTGGGAGATGTATAAAAGAAAGAGACAGGAGGTCAAGAGAAAGGTGCAAGAGGTGAAAAAGAGGGCAAATGAGAGTTGGGGTGAGAGAGTATCATTAAATTTTAGGGAGAATAAAAAGATGCTCTGGAAGGAGGTAAATAAAGTGCGTAAGACAAGGGAGCAAATGGGAACGTCAGTGAAGGGCGCAAATGGGGTGGTGATAACAAGTAGTGGTGATGTGAGAAGGAGATGGAGTGAGTATTTTGAAGGTTTGTTGAATGTGTTTGATGATAGAGTGGCAGATATAGGGTGTCTTGGTCGAGGTGGTGTGCAAAGTGAGAGAGTTGGGGAAAATGATTTGGTAAACAGAGAAGAGGTAGTAAAAGCTTTGCGGAAGATGAAAGCCGGCAAGGCAGCAGGTTTGGATGGTATTGCAGTGGAATTTATTAAAAAAGGGGGTGACTGTATTGTTGACTGGTTGGTAAGGTTATTTAATGCATGTATGACTCATGGTGAGGTGCCTGAGGATTGGCGGAATGCGTGCATAGTGCATTGTACAAAGGCAAAGGGGATAAGAGTGAGTGCTCAAATTACAGAGGTATAAGTTTGTTGAGTATTCCTGGTAAATTATATGGGAGGGTATTGATTGAGAGGGTGAAGGCATGTACAGAGCATCAGATTGGGGAAGAGCAGTGTGGTTTCAGAAGTGGTAGAGGATGTGTGGATCAGGTGTTTGCTTTGAAGAATGTATGTGAGAAATACTTAGAAAAGCAAATGGATTTGTATGTAGCATTCACGGATCTAGAGAAGGCATATGATAGGGTTGATAGAGAAGCTCTGTGGAAGGTAATAAGAATATATGGTGTGGGTGGCAAGTTCTTAGAAGCAATGAAAAGTTTTTATCGAGGATGTAAGGAATGTGTACGTGTAGGAAGAGAGGAAAGTGATTGGTTCTCAGTGAATGTAGGTTTGCGGCAGGGGTGTGTGATGTCTCCATGGTTGTTTAATTTGTTTATGCATGGGGTTGTTAGGGAGGTGAATGCAAGAGTTTTGGAAAGAGGGGCAAGAATGAAGTCAGTTGTGGATGAGAGAGCTTGGGAAGTGAGTCAGTTGTTGTTCGCTGATGATACAGCGCTGGTGGCTGATTCATGTGAGAAACTGCAGAAGCTGGTAACTGAGTTTGGTAAAGTGTTTGAAAGAAGAAAGTTAAGAGTAAATGTGAATAAGAGCAAGGTTATTAGGTACAGTAGGGTTGAGGGTCAAGTCAATTGGGAGGTAAGTTTGAATGGAGAAAAACTGGAGGAAGTAAAGTGTTTTAGATATCTGGGAGTGGATTTGGCAGCGGATGGAACCATGGAAGCGGAAGTGAATCATAGGGTGGGGGAGGGGACGAAAATCCTGGGAGCCTTGAAGAATGTGTGGAAGTCGAGAGCATTATCTCGGAACATTATCTCAACTCTATCAACTCTATCATATGCCTTCTCCAGATCCATTAATGCTACATACAAATCCATTTGCTTTCCTAAGTATTTCTCACATACATTCTTCAAAGCAAACACCTGATCCACACATCCTCTACCACTTCTGAAACACACTGCTCTTCCCCAGTCTGATACTCTGTACATGCCTTCACCCTCCCAATCAATACCTTCCCATATAATTTCCCAGGAATACTCAACAAACTTATACCTCTGTAATTTGAGCACTCGCCTTTGTCCCCTTTGCCTTTGTACAATGGCAGTATGCAGGCATTCCGCCAATGCTCAGGCACCTCACCATGAACCATACATACATTAAATAACCTCACCAACCAGTCAACAATACAGTCACTCCCTTTTTTAATAAATTCCACTGCAATTCCATCCAAACCCGCTGCCTTGCCGGCTTTCATCTTCCGCAAAGCTTTTACTACCTCTTCTCTGTTTACCAAATCATTTTCCGTAACCCTCTCACTTTGCACACCACCTCGACCAAAACACCCTATATCTGCCACTTTATCATCAAACACATTCAACAAACCTTCAAAATACTCACTCCATCTCCTTCTCACATCTCCACTACTTCTTATCACCTCCCCATTAGCCCCCTTCACTGAAGTTCTCATTTGTTCCCTTGTCTTACGCACTTATTTACCTCCTTCCAAAACATCTTTTTATTCTCCCTAAAATTTAATGATACTCTCTCACGTATATAGATATAGACATATAAAGATGTGTGTGTGTGTGTGTGTGTGTGTGTGTGTGTGTGTGTGTGTGTGAAGATAGAGAGAGAGACAGCCTGGTATATATTGATGGGTGTGTGGGATGTGTGAGCGCGGGTGAGCTAGGCGCTTGAAGGCGGGCATGTAGAGTATGTGATGATGGTTTAATGGGTGCATGAACGTTTATTTGAGGGCCGGTGTGTAGAATGCGTGTCGCTGGGAATGTACAGCGTGTGTGGATGGGTGTGTATGCCTGGGGGCGGGATTGTGGGTGTGGGAAGGCAGGTCTGTGAATGGAAGGGGTGTCAGGAATAAGGTGTGTGAGAGTGAGGACAGAGAACATATGGCCCTGTCAGGCCCAAAGGGTATGGGAGGCATGTTGGGCTCAGCTGGTAGTGTGTCACCTGTCGCGACCCCACAAAAAAAACACATTTAAGAAAAACCCAAATGTCAGCACTGACTCACACACCACGTGCACCTAACATTCTCCACACAACCACCATGTTACACTTCTCTCACTGTGTAACCTACCATGTATTTCTGTCTTTGAGGCCAAGTCCCTGGACACCACTGTGCACGCTATATACTCTTCTGCGCCGCCGCCCACAGCATGGATGGGATTGCACAATCAAAATTACCCTCTTTCAGTTTCCTCAAGGCAGTGGGATCTAATACTTACAGAAGTGAAGCGGGATTACGATGGGTTCTGTAATACTGTAACTTTATTAATCAAGCAGGGTATACGGATAGACTATTGATTGTAGCAGTGTAGACACGTTATATGATCATACACAGGAAATGTTGAATTCACATCAGTCACACCATAGCCTGTAATATCTGTAAAAGACTATACGTTCCACTGAAAAAAATTCTAGACAGACCTTATCTTTACATATACTTTTTTTATATTTCTAAAGCATTTGCTACACATGAAGCATATCAGTGATAGCATGGCTGAAAGGTAGAAGGGGAGAGGTAGTTGGCGGCGAGTATAGAGCAGTACGGTAGGTACAGTACATCAACGTAGGAGTGTGACTGGTGAGCCCGATAGGATCAAGAGACCTAAAAGGTCCTTGTCCTGACAGAAAGGTGGTTGTGGCATTAATGTTACAAGTTAGATATAACACAGGGACCCAGTGGTCTGTTGCTGTTTGAACTCCCTCGTAAATACAGAGTTCCAGGGGTACAAACATAGATCATAATGGCAAGGAAAAGCACATCACAGGTATACCATGTACAAAGCACAGAGATTAGGAATGAAATTTAGCTACATCAAATGCATAAATGATCTATATGAGACAGTGTGATCCTAACGGTTACATGAGATTTTTTTCCCATGTTCTGCCAAATTCATTACATCTGTACATATAGAGAGAACATGCATAATAGTGAGTGAAGGACACATAGCTAGAAGTAGGTGCAGCCAAGCACAGACCGTACAGTGGGTTTGTACATCAACATAAATTGGTGGCAAGAAGGTCCACGTGTACAGAAAGACCAAGAGAGTTCACACCACATCGTAAGAGAGAGTCATCATTGGAAAAGTGCAGTGAGCTAACAGAAGGAATAGGGAAACAGATGCCCAGATATACATACACGATGTCATTATGGCTAAGGGCAAGGCAAATTTTGGATTTTTCCATCCGTAAGACAGCCAGAGAGTTCTGGAATCAATCGGGCTTCAGGCCTGATTTTAGGACATTTGATATTGTAAAGTTCAAATTGCGTCTACAAAGTAGAGAGAAGGGCCATCACTTGAATGTACAATGCTCATAGTATCTCACGACCTGCTACGCATTCCACAGTGTACCCTAGGCGTATTGTGGCAGCTCCAGTATCAAATTGTCTGGCACAAATCCTGTGTTACCAAAACGAAAGCTTAACAGTCTAGGGGTAAGGGCCGTCAATAAATAACTATTGCCGGAATCTGAGACATCTGTCTCTCGGTAAGATAACTATATGGCGAATAAGTGTTACAGGGAAAAGAAGTTCTTTCGTGATGGTTTTGCACGAGCGGGAAGACATGCTGATAGAGCACAGCTGGAGACCATTGTGTTCCAGTTGTGTGTCACGAGTCCAGTTCGTAGGTTTAGTTCCACATGTAATCAATCACAGTCGTGCAGGCAGGAAATTGCATATATGAACCAAAGTTAGAGATATATGCAACTGTTGCCAACTACACACGGAGCTCTGGTGGTGTAGGTAGCAGTTCTAGAGTGGCAGTGTTTGTACTATCGGTAGTCTCGTGGTACGCTCTTCGCCTTCAGTTCCCGGGAACGCAGTAGAAATTTGTTCTTTAGATTGATTACATGTAAACATTACATGTTCTGATATATATATGAAGAATGTGTGGAAGTCGAGAACATTATCTCCGAAAGCAAAAATGGCTATGTTTCAAGGAATAGTGATTCCAACAATGTTGTATGGTTGCGAGGCGTGGGCTATGGATAGAGTTGTGCACAGGAGGGTGGATGTGCTGGAAATGAGATGTTTGAGGACAATGTGTGGTGTGAGGCGGTTTGATCGAGTAAGTAATGTAAGGGTAAGAGAGATGTGTGGAAATAAAAAGAGCGTGGTTGAGAGAGCAGAAGAGGGTGTTTTGAAATGGTTTGGTCACATGGAGAGAATGAGTGGGGAAAGATTGACCAAGAGGATATATGTGTCGGAGGTGGAGGGAACGAGAAGTGGGAGACCAAATTGGAGGTGGAAAGATGGAGTGAAAAAGATTTTGAGTGATCGGGGCCTGAACATGCAGGAGGGTGAAAGGCGGGCAAGGAATAGAGTGAATTGGATCGATGTGGTATACTGGGGTCGACGTGCTGTCAATGGATTGAATCAGGGCATGTGAAGCGTCTGGGATAAACCATGGAAAGTTGTGTGGGGCCTGGATGTAGTAAGGGAGCTGTGGTTTCGGGCATTATTGCATGACAGCTAGAGACTGAGTGTGAACGAATGGGGCCTTTGTTGTCTTTTCCTAGTGCTACCTCGCACACGTGAAGGGGGAGGGGGATGTTATTCCATGTGTGGCGAGGTGGCGATGGGAATAAATAAAGGCAGACCGTGTGAATTGTGTGCATGTGTATATATGTATGTGTCTGTGTGTGTATATATATGTGTACATTGAGATGTATGGGTATGTATATTTGCGTGTGTGGACGTGTATGTATATACATGTGTATGGGGGTGGGTTGGGCTATTTCTTTCGTCTGTTTCCTTGCGCTACCTCGCAAACGCGGGAGACAGCGACAAAGCAAAATAATATGATAATGATAATATATATATATATATATATATATATATATATATATATATATATATATATATATATATATATATATATATATATATATATATATATATATATATATATATATATATATATATATATATTTATTTATTTATTTTTATATTATACTTTGTCGCTGTCTCCCGCGTTTGCGAGGTAGCGCAAGGAAACAGACGAAAGAAATGGCCCAACCCCCCCCCATACACATGTATATACATACGTCCACACACGCAAATATACATACCTACACAGCTTTCCATGGTTTACCCCAGACGCTTCACATGCCTTGCTTCAATCCACTGACAGCACGTCAACCCCGGTATACCACATCGCTCCAATTCACTCTGTTCCTTGCCCTCCTTTCACCCTCCTGCATGTTCAGGCCCCGATCACACAAAATCTTTTTCACTCCATCTTTCCACCTCCAATTTGGTCTCCCTCTTCTCCTCGTTCCCTCCACCTCCGACACATATATCCTCTTGGTCAATCTTTCCTCACTCATTCTCTCCATGTGCCCAAACCACTTCAAAACACCCTCTTCTGCTCTCTCAACCACGCTCTTTTTATTTCCACACATCTCTCTTACCCTTACGTTACTCACTCGATCAAACCACCTCACACCACACATTGTCCTCAAACATCTCATTTCCAGCACATCCATCCTCCTGCGCACAACTCTATAGATAGCCCACGCCTCGCAACCATACAACATTGTTGGAACCACTATTCCTTCAAACATACCCATTTTTGCTTTCCGAGATAATGTTCTCGACTTCCACACATTCTTCAAGGCTCCCAGAATTTTCGCCCCCTCCCCCACCCTATGATCCACTTCCGCTTCCATGGTTCCATCCGCTGCCAGATCCACTTTCAGATATCTAAAACACTTCACTTCCTCCAGTTTTTCTCCATTCAAACTCACCTCCCAATTGACTTGACCCTCAACCCTACTGTACCTAATAATTTTGCTCTTATTCACATTTACTCTTAACTTTCTTCTTCCACACACTTTACCAAACTCAGTCACCAGCTTCTGCAGTTTCTCACATGAATCAGCCACCAGCGCTGTATCATCAGCGAACAACAACTGACTCACTTCCCAAGCTCTCTCATCCACAACAGACTTCATACTTGCCCCTCTTTCCAAAACTCTTGCATTTACCTCCCTAACAACCCCATCCATAAACAAATTAAACAACCATGGAGACATCACACACCCCTGCCGCAAACCTACATTCACTGAGAACCAATCACTTTCCTCTCTTCCTACACGTACACATGCCTTACATCCTCGATAAAAACTTTTCACTGCTTCTAACAACTTGCCTCCCACACCATATATTCTTAATACCTTCCACAGAGCATCTCTATCAACTCTATCATATGCCTTCTCCAGATCCATAAATGCTACATACAAATCCATTTGCTTTTCTAAGTATTTCTCACATACATTCTTCAAAGCAAACACCTGATCTACACATCCTCTACCACTTCTGAAACCACACTGCTCTTCCCCAATCTGATGCTCTGTACATGCCTTCACCCTCTCAATCAATACCCTCCCATATAATTTACCAGGAATACTCAACAAACTTATACCTCTGTAATTTGAGCACTCACCCTTATCCCCTTTGCCTTTGTACAATGGCACTATGCACGCATTCCGCCAATCCCCAGGCACCTCACCATGAGTCATACATACATTAAATAACCTTACCAACCAGTCAACAATACAGTCACCCCCTTTTTTAATAAATTCCACTGCAATACCATCCAAACCTGCTGCCTTGCCGGCTTTCATCTTCCGCAAAGCTTTCACTACCTCTTCTCTTTTTACCAAATCATTTTCCCTAACCCTCTCACTTTGCACACCACCTCGACCAAAACACCCTATATCTGCCACTCTATCATCAAACACATTCAACAAACCTTCAAAATACTCACTCCATCTCCTTCTCACATCACCACTACTTGTTATCACCTCCCCATTTGCGCCCTTCACTGAAGTTCCCATTTGCTCCCTTGTCTTACGCACTTTATTTACCTCCTTCCAGAACATCTTTTTATTCTCCCTAAAATTTAATGATACTCTCTCACCCCAACTCTCATTTGCCCTTTTTTTCACCTCTTGCACCTTTCTCTTGACCTCCTGTCTCTTTCTTTTATACATCTCCCACTCAATTGCATTTTTTCCCTGCAAAAATTGTCCAAATGCCTCTCTCTTCTCTTTCACTAATACTCTTACTTCTTCATCCCACCACTCACTACCCTTTCTAACCAACCCACCTCCCACTCTTCTCATGCCACAAGCATCTTTTGCGCAATCCATCACTGATTCCCTAAATACATCCCATTCCTCCCCCACTCCCCTTACTTCCATTGTTCTCACCTTTTTCCATTCTGTACTCAGTCTCTCCTGGTACTTCCTCACACACGTCTCCTTCCCAAGCTCACTTACTCTCACCACCCTCTTCACCCCAACATTCACTCTTCTTTTCTGAAAACCCATACAAATCTTCACCTTAGCCTCCACAAGATAATGATCAGACATCCCTCCAGTTGCACCTCTCAGCACATTAACATCCAAAAGTCTCTCTTTCGCACGCCTGTCAATTAACACGTAATCCAATAACGCTCTCTGGCCATCTCTCCTACTTACATAAGTATACTTATGTATATCTCGCTTTTTAAACCAGGTATTCCCAATCATCAGTCCTTTTTCAGCACATAAATCTACAAGCTCTTCACCATTTCCATTTACAACACTGAACACCCCATGTATACCAATTATTCCCTCAACTGCCACATTACTCACCTTTGCATTTAAATCACCCATCACTATAACCCGGTCTCGTGTATCAAAACCACTAACACACTCATTCAACTGCTCCCAAAACACTTGCCTCTCATGATCTTTCTTCTCATGCCCAGGTGCATATGCACCAATAATCACCCACCTCTCTCCATCAACTTTCAGTTTTACCCATATTAATCGAGAATTTACTTTCTTGCATTCTATCACATACTCCCACAACTCCTGTTTCAAGAGTATTGCTACTCCTTCCCTTGCTCTTGTCCTCTCACTAACCCCTGACTTTACTCCCCAGACATTCCCAAACCACTCTTCCCCTTTACCCTTGAGCTTCGTTTCACTCAGAGCCAAAACATCCAGGTTCCTTTCCTCAAACATACTACCTATCTCTCCTTTTTTCACATCTTGGTTACATCCACACACATTTAGGCACCCCACTCTGAGCCTTCGAGGAGGATGAGCACTCCCCGCGTGACTCCTTCTTCTGTTTCCCATTTTAGAAAGTTAATACAAGGAGGGGAGGATTTCTGGCCCCCCGTTCCCGTCCCCTCTAGTCGCTTTCTACGACACGCGAGGAATACGTGGGAAGTATTCTTTCACCCCTATCCCCAGGGATAATATACACATATATATACATACACACACACACACACATACATGCGCACATATACACACACGATATATATATATATATATATATATATATATATATATATATATATATATATATATATATATATGTGTGTGTGTGTGTGTGTGATTGTGTGTTTTTGTTAAATTGTGAGAAAAACAAGGGAATAAATGGGAGCACGGGACAAATGGGATAATGGTAACAGGCAAAGATGAGGCGAAGAAAAGATGAAGCGAGTATTTTAAAGGACTGTTGAATGTGTTTGATGAGACGGTGTCAGATGGAGAATGCTTTGGTCAGGGAAGTATGCGAAGTGAGAGAGTCACGGCAAGTGGTTTGGTGAAGAGAGAAGAGGTAGTGAAAGCCTTGCATAAAATGAGATGTGGCAAGGCAGCTGAAGTGTATGTCTGCATCTGAATTTCTCGAAAAACGAGGATAATAGTATTTCTAAGTGGTTAGTTAGAGTTTTATCCTTGGGGGTAGGGGAGAAAGAATGCTCCCCATATATTCCCCGTGTATCGTAGGAGGCGACTAAACGGGGCGGGAGCGGAGGGCTGTCCTTGTACTCAAATTTCTATAACGGGAAACAGAACAAGGAGTCACACGGGGAGTGCTCATCCTCCTTAAAGGCTCAGATTGTGGTGTCTGAATGTGTGTGGATGTAACCAAGATGAAAAGAAAGGAGAGATAGGTAGCATGTTTAAGGAAAGGAACCTGGATGTTTTGGCTCTGAGCGAAACGAAGCTCAAGGGTAAAGGGGAAGAGTGGTTTGGGAATGTTTTGGGAGTAAAATCAGGGGTTGGTGAGAGGACAAGACCAAAGCAAGGAGTAGCAATACTCCTGACGCAGGAGTTGTGGGAGTATGTGATAGAGGGTAAGAAAGTAAATTCTAGATTGATATGGGTAAAACTGAAAGTGGATGGAGAGAGATAGGTGATTATTGGTGCCTGTGCACCTGGTCATGAGAAGAAAGATCATGAGAGGCAAGTGTTTTGGGAGAAGCTGAATGAGTGTGTTGGTGGTTTTGATGCACAAGACCGGGTTAAAGTGATGGGTGATTTGAATGCAAAGGCGAGTAATGTGGCAATTGAGGGTATGATTGGTGAACATGTGGTGTTCAGTGTTGTAAATTGTAATGGTGATGAGCTTGTGGATTCGTAGGCTGAAAAAGGACTGGTGATTGGGAATACCTGGTTTAAAAAGAGAGATATGCATAAGTATACGTATGTGAGTAGGAGAGATGGTCAAAGGGCGTTATTGGATTACGTGTTAATTGATAGGCGTGTAAAAGAGACATTTCGAAGTTAATGTGCTGAGAGGGGCAGCTGGAGGGAAGATTTATAGGGGTTTCCAGAAATGAAGAGGGAATGTTGGGGAGAAGAGAGTGGTGAGAGTAAGTGAGCTTGGAAAGGAAACTTGTGTGAGAAAGTACCAGGAGAGATTGAGTGTAGAATACCAAAGGTGAGAGCCAATGACATGAGGGGAGTTGTGGAGGAATGGGATGTATCTAGGGAAGCAGTGATGGCTTGCGCAAAAGATGCAAGTGGCATGATAAAGGTGGGAGGTGGGCAGATTAGAAAGAGTAGTGAGTGGTGGGATGAAGAAGTAAAGTTGTCAGTGAAAGAGAAGAGAGTGGCGTTTGAACGATTCTTGCAGGGAAGGAGCGCAAATGACTGGGAGATGTATAAATGAAGGCAGCAGGAGGTCAAGAGAAAGGTGCTAGAGGCAACTGAGAGTTGGGGTGGGAGAGTATCATTAAATTTTAAGGAGAATAAAAAGATGTTTTGGAAGACAAGAGAACAAATGGGAACATCGGTGAAGGGGGCCAATGGGGAGGTAATAACAAGTAGTGGTGAAGTGAGAAGATGGAGTGAGTATTTCGAAGGTTTGTTGAATGTGTTTGATGATAGAGTGGCAGATATATGGTGTTTTGGTCGGGTTGATAAGCGAAGTGAGAGGGTCAGGGAGAATAGCTTGGTAAACAGAGAAGAGGTAGTGAAAGTTTGCGGAAGATGAAATCCGGCAAGGCGGCGGGTTTGGATGATATTGCAGTGGAATCTATTTAAAAAGGTGGTAACTGTGCTGTTGATTGGTTGGCAAGGATATTTAGTGTATGTTGGATCATGGGGAAGTGCCTGAGGATTGGCGGCATGCATGCATGGTGCCATTGTACAAAGGCAAAGGGGATAAAGGTGATTGCTCAAATTACAAGGGCATAAGTTTGTTGAGTATTCCTGGGAAATTATATGGGAGTGTATTGATTGAGAGGGTAAAGACATGAACAGAGCATCATCTCGAGGAAGAGCAGTGTGGTTTCAGTAGTGGTAGAGGAAGTGTGGATCAGGTGTTTGCTTTGAAGAATGTATGTGAGAAATACTTGGAAAAACAGATGGATTTGTATATAGCATTTATGGATCTGGAGAAGGCATGATAAAGATAAAGGGTTGATGAAGATGCCTTGTGGAAGGTTTTAAGAGTATATGGTTTGGGAGATAAGTTGCTAGAAGCAGTGAGATGGCTTTACCAACGATGTAAGGCATGAGTACTAGTAGGGAGAGAGGAAAGAGATTGGTTCACATTGAATGTCAGTTTGCGGCAGGGGTGCGTGATGTCTCCATGTTTGTTTAATCTTTTTATGGATGAGGTGGTTAGGGAGGTGAATGCAAGAGTTTTGGAGAGTGTGGTAAGTATGCAGTCTGTTGTGGATGAGGGGGTGTGGGAAGTGAGTCATTTGTTCGCTGATGATACAGCACTGGTGGCTGATTTGGGTGAGAAACTGCAGAGGCTGGTAACTGAGTTTGGAAAATTGAGTGAAAGGAGAAAGTTGAGAGCAAATGTGAATAAAAACAGTAGGGTTGAGAGACAAGTTGATTGGGAGGTAAGTTTGGACGGAGAAAAACTGGAGGAAGTGAAGTGTTTTAGATAACTGGGAGTGGACTTAGCAGCGGATGGAACCATGGAAGCGGAAGTGAGTAATAGGGTTGGGGAGGGGGGCGAAGGTTCTGAGAGCGAGGAAGAATGTGTGGCAAAAGAGCACGTTACCTAGGAGAGCAAAAATGGGTATGTTTGAAGAAATAGTGGTTCCAACAATGTTATATGGTTGCGAGGCATGGGCTATAGATAGGGTTGTATGGAGAGGGTGGGTATGTTGGAAATGAAATGCTTGAGGACAATATGTGGTGTGAGGTGGTTTGATCGAGTAAGTAATGAAAAGGTAAGAGAGATGTGTGGTAATAAAAAGCGTGCGGTTGAGAGAGCAGAAGAGGATGTGTTGAAATGGTTTGGACACATGGAGAGAATGAGTGAGGAACGATTGACAAATAGGATATATATGTCAGAGGTGGAGGGAACGAGAATAAGCATTAGACCAAACTGGAGGTGGAAGGATAGAATGAAAAAGAATTTGAGCGGTCGGGGCCTGAACATACAGGAGGGTGAAAGGCATGCAAGGAATAGAGTGACTTAGAACGATGTGGTGTCCCCGGGTCGACGTGCTGTCAGTGGACTGAACCAGGGCATGTGAAGAGTCTGGGACAAACCATGGAAAGGTCTGTGGGGCCTGTATGTGGAAAGGGAGTTGTGGTTTCGGTGCATTACACATGATCGCTTGAGATTGAGTGTGAACGAATGTGGCCTTTTTGCATTTTCATGGCGCTACCTCGATGAAGAGGGGGACGGGATACTATTTCCTTTGTGGCGGGGTAGCGACGAGAATGGATGAAGGTAGCAAGTATGAATATGTACATGTGTTTACATGCATGTGTCTGTGTATGTATATGTATGTATATGTTGATATGTATATGTATGCATATATGTGTATGTGGGCGTTTTTAAAGGCAGCAGGTATAGAATATGTATATGTGTATATATTCCTATTAGTCCACGGGGAAAATGAAACACGATAAGTTCCCAAGTGCACTTTCGTGTAATAATAACATCATCAGGGGAGACACAAGAGAGAAATATAACAGTCAGTTGATATAAATCAAAGAGACGAAGCTAGGACGCCATTTGGTAAACATGCGATTGTCCAAGACAGACAGCGAGCGTTCATAAACTTATCATTTTACAAATTCTATCAACAATAAAGTTTTCTAATTTGTATAGACCACCACTAATATTAAGATTATAATTCTTTATATATTTGATAAGAGAAGATTCAATGATATTTCTCGTGGTTAATAACTGAGTTAATAATTGAGATGGCATTACTCCAGTCAATACAATGATCATAGTTTTTAACGTGATTAAACAAGGCATTTGATTCTTGTCTCCTTCTTATACTATATTTATGTTGCTTAAGTCTAACAGAAAGATCCTGATCAGTCTGCCTAACATCAAACTTATCACAATTTCTACATGGCACTTTATAGATGCATCCAGAATTTTCTGGTGAAATCCTGATTAAGATATTCTTTATAGTAGTATTGTTGCTGAAGGCAACATTTACATCAAAGGCTTTAAGCAACATGGGAGGTAAAGTAGAAAATATTATTAAAAGGGAGAACTAAAAGATTCTTGGTGTCAATAGGAGGTTTAGGCTCAACTCTATAAAATGCTTTCTTTGCTGTGTTGATGTCACAAAGTCTTTATGTAATTTATAGAAATACGGTAATTTCACTAATGATGAAATTAATATCTGTAAGGGTTTAGTGTATGCCAGTTTGTCAAAACCATTGGAACCTAATTGCCCTAAAAGATTCATAAGAGCTATTAACGCCTTAAAAAAAAGACAAGGATATACATATTACTAAAGTAGATAAGGCTAACACTGTTGTGATTATAGACAAAAATAACTATTAATCTAAAATGAATGATTTTTTAAATGACACAACATATTCCCCTAGTAGCAGTTAATTCAAATTTCAGTAAAGAATTGAAGTTGTTGTTGAAAGGTAATCGTTCTCTTATCAAAAGTTTGTCATCTTTGTCCCCTTCATTGCCATATATGTATGGACTTATCAAAACACATAACAAAATTTTCCAGCAAGACCTATAGTGACTTCAGTAGGCTCCATCACATATAAATTGTCAAAATGGTTAGTTTCTTTATTAAGCCCTTTAGTGGGTAAGGTATCAAATTCTAATATCATGAACAATGTAGATTTAGTCAACAAGCTAAACAATATCAATATTAATTTTGATTTCAAACTAGTCAGCTTTGATGTTTCCTCACTTTTCACTAAAGTTCCAGTTGATGACCTTTTAGAAAATTTGATATCTCGGATGATATTCATTTACCTGTTTCAAGGTCTATTTTCACTGAACTGATAAAATTGTGTATAAAAGACTGTGTATTTCAATTCAATGGAGATTATTATGCTCAAAAATTTGGTATGGCAGTGGGTAACCCTCTTTCACCTGTACTAAGTAATCTTTATACGGAATTTTTTGAAACAAAATTACTAAAGGATATCTTACCTTCTAATGCAATTTGGTTTAGGTATGTAGAGGATGTTCTTTGTGTTTGGCCAACAAATGAAAATCTACAAACATTTCTCCTCTTACTTAACAATTTAGTACCTTTCATCAAATTTACTGTAGAAAATGAAAATAATGGTATGTTATTATATTTAGATTGCATGATCCATAGGCAAGGAAACAAGTTTGAGTTTAGCATATACAGAAAACCTACCAATGTACGGTCATATATCCATTATTACTCATCTCAACATGACAGGGTTAAATTATCATCATTTCAACTTATGTTCCTGAGGGCATTATGTATTTGCAGTCCAGAGTTTAATGATTATGAGTTTGAGAAGATATATTCTATTGGATCTAAGTTAAAGTACCCTAGATCTTTCATTTATAAATCCCTTAAGTTGGCAAAGAAATCATTTTATAGAGTTGAGCCCAAACCTCCCATTGACACCAAGAATCTTTCAGTTCTCCCTTTTGATAATAATTTTACTTTACTTCCCATGTTGCTTAATTCCTTCAATGTGAATGTTGCCTTCAGCAATAATAATACTCTAAAGAATATCTTAATCAGGAATTCACCAGAAAACTCTCCTGGATGCATCTATAAAGCTCCATGTAGAAATTGTGATAAGTTTTATGTTGGGCAGACTGATAAGGATCTTTCTGTAAGACTTAAGCAATATAAAGATAGTATGGGACAAGAATCAAATGCCTTGTTTAATCACGTTAAAACCTATGATCATTGTATTGACCAGAGTAATGCCATCTTAGTTATTAACTCTAACTCTATTACCAAGAGAAATATCATTGAATCTTCTATTATTAAGTACACAAAGAATTACAATCTAAATATTAGTGATGGTCTATACAAATTAGATAACTTTATTGTTGATGAAATTTGTAAAATGATAAGTTTATGAACGCTCGTCATCTGTCTTGGACAATCGCATGTTTACTAAATGGTGTCCTAGCTTCGTCTCTTCGATGTATATCAACTGACTGTTATATTTCTGTCTTGTGTCCCCCCTGATGATATGATTATTACTCGAAAGTGCACTTGAGAACTTATCGTGTTTCATTTTCCTCGTGGACTCATAGGTATATCTTGATCACGCGCAAAAATTATTGTTATCCTTTACAGCGTGTATATATGTATCATTATTTTTTTTTTTTCTTATTTTGCTTTGTCGCTGTCTCCTGCGTTTGCGAAGTAGCGCAAGGAAACAGACGAAAGAAATGGCCCAACCCACCCCCATACACAATGTATGCACACACATACGTCCACACACGCAAATATACATACCTATACATCTCAATGTACACATATATATACATACACAGATACATACATATATACCCATGCATACAATTCACACTGTCTGCCCCCATTCACTCCCATCGCCACCTCGCCACACATGGAATACCATCCCCCTCCCCCCTCATGTGTGCGAGGTAGCACTAGGAAAAGACAACAAAGGCCCCATTCGTTCACACTCAGTCTCTAGCTGCCACGCAATAATGCCCGATACCACAGCTCCCTTTCCACATCCAGGCCCCACACAACTTTCCATGGTTTACCCCAGACGCTTCACATGCCCTGATTCAATCCACTGACAGCACGTCAACCCCGGTATACCACATCGATCCAATTCACTCTATTCCTTGCCCTCCTTTCACCCTCCTGCATGTTCAGGCCCCGATCATACAAAATCTTTTTCACTCCATCTTTCCACCTACAATTTGGTCTCCCACTTCTCCTCGTTCCCTCCACCTCCGACACATATATCCTCTTGGTCAATCTTTCCTCACTCATTCTCTCCATGTGCCCAAACCATTTCAAAACACCCTCTTCTGCTCTCTCAACCACGCTCTTTTTATTTCCACACATCTCTCTTACCCTTACATTACTTACTCGATCAAACCACCTCACACCACATATTGTCCTCAAACATCTCATTTCCAGCACATCCACCCTCCTGCGCACAACTCTATCCATAGCCCACGCCTCGCAACCATACAACATTGTTGGAACCACTATTCCTTCAAACATACCCATTTTTTGCTTTCCGAGATAATGTTCTCGACTTCCACACATTCTTCAAGGCTCCCAGGATTTTCGCCCCCTCCCCCACCCTATGATTCACTTCCGCTTCCATGGTTCCATCCGCTGCCAGATCCACTCCCAGATATCTAAAACACTTTACTTCCTCCAGTTTTTCTCCATTCAAACTTACCTCCCAATTGACTTGACCCTCAACCCTACTGTACCTAATAACCTTGCTCTTATTCACATTTACTCTTAACTTTCTTCTTTCACACACTTTACCAAACTCAGTCACCAGGTTCTACAGTTTCTCACATGAATCAGCCACCAGCGCTGTATCATCAGCGAACAACAACTGCCTCGCTTCCCAAGCTCTCTCATCCACAACAGTCTTCATACTTGCCCCTCTTTCCAAAACTCTTGCATTCACCTCCCTAACAACCCCATCCCAAAACAAATTAAACAACCATGGAGACATCACACACCCCTGCCGCAAACCTACATTCACTGAGAACCAATCACTTTCCTCTCTTCCTACACGTACACATGCCTTACATCCTCGATAAAAACTTTTCACTGCTTCTAACAACTTGCCTCCCACACCATATATTCTTAATACCTTCCACAGAGCATCTCTATCAACTCTAACATATGCCTTCTCCAGATCCATAAATGCTACATACAAATCCATTTGCTTTTCTAAGTATTTTTCACATGCATTCTTCAAAGCAAACACCTGATCCACACATCCTCTACCACTTCTGAAACCACACTGCTCTTCCCCAATCTGATGCTCTGTACATGCCTTCACCCTCTCAATCAATACCCTCCCATATAATTTACCAGGAATACTCAACAAACTTATACCTCTGTAATTTGAGCACTCACTCTTATCCCCTTTGCCTTTGTGCAATGGCACTATGCACGCATTCCGCCAATCCTCAGGCACCTCACCATGAATAATACATACATTAAATAACCTTACCAACCAGTCAACAATACAGTCACCCCCTTTTTTAATAAATTCCACTGCAATACCATCCAAACCTGCTGCCTTGCCGGCTTTCATCTTCCGCAAAGCTTTTACTACCTCTTCTCTGTTTACCAAATCATTTTCCCTAACCCTCTCACTTTGCACACCACCTCGACCAAAACACCCTATATCTGCCACTCTATCATCAAACACATTCAACAGACCTTCAAAATACTCACTCCGTCTCCTTCTCACATCACCACTACTTGTTATCACCTCCCCATTTGCGCCCTTCACTGAAGTTCCCATTTGCTCCCTTGTCTTACGCACTTTATTTACCTCCTTCCAGAACATCTTTTTATTCTCCCTAAAATTTAATGATACTCTCTCACCCCAACTCACATTTGCCCTTTTTTTTCACCTCTTGCACCTTTCTCTTGACCTCCTGTCTCTTTCTTTTATACATCTCCCACTCAATTGCCTTTTTTCCCTGCAAAAATCGTCCAAATGCCTCTCTCTTCTCTTTCACTAATACTCTTACTTCTTCATCCCACCACTCACTACCCTTTCTAATCAACCCATCTCCCACTCTTCTCATGCCACAAGCATCTTTTGCGCAATCCATCACTGATTCCCTAAATACATTCCATTCCTCCCCCACTCCCCTTACTTCCTTATATATATATATATATATATATATATATATATATATATATATATATATATATATATATATATATATATATATATATAAAGAGCGGGGTCTGGAAATCCTCCCCTCTCATTATTTTTTTTTTTAATTTTCCAAAAGAAGGAACAGAGAAGGGGGCCAGGTGATGATATTCCCTCAAAGGCCCAGTTCTCTGTTCTTAACGCTACCTCGCTAACGCGGGAAATGGCGAATAGTTTGAAAGAAAAGATATATATAAGCCTACATACACAGACGGACGTACAAACAGATCCTCAAGTTTACACAGTATTTCACATGGTATTAACATCTCTACATAGAAGCAGCCACATGTGTAAGCTCGATCACAGAGCGCCAGTGACCTACACACACTCACAAAGAGCGGGTCGAGGCACTCCAGTCAGGAGACACTCGCCAGGCCATTGAAACTGGACCCGGGGCCAGGCATCCCAGTCACCCCATCAATGCCTTTGTTTACCCCTGTGTCTGTGTGGGCCTGATAGCCCGCGTAGAGACAGCCTCGAGCACCAACACACAGCCTGTCATCAAGGCCATATTGAGAAAGCAAATGTGTCACGCCCGTACTCGAGGTGATATTTCAGGAACACGAATTCAACAGTGGGAGGTGAACTTTAGTAATAAAATTCGCCTTATAAGCATTACACTGACACTGGTGTATTCCTGTTAATATTCTATGCATGAGAATATGTCAGGACTGAGATCGTGCGGGAACTCACCTCTCAAGATTGTGGCTCAAATGTCAGTTTTTACGTAGCAGCCGAGGCGATTCCTCTATAAGGGGTTCAGTGCGTCGTCAGATACCAAAGTGTTTATTGAGATCTGTCTGTTTTGTGAGTACATGCGCTTGACCTGAGTTCCTGAACGAATCGAATGTACCAACATGTGCAACTTGACGGCCTGATGTCTGCCGAAGATTCAAATATGGATATTCAGAATATACATGGATTATAGACCCAAGCTCTATCTAACATCCTGGGTGTCTTTAGTGCACCAATGTATATCCTGAAAGCATGGATACATCATGGAAACATCCACGCGTACCCTAAGAAACAGAATTCACTTCATCTCTGTGTGTAAACTGTGCTGATATTGTTAATTTTCTCTTATTCTCTTCATTCTAAAACCCCTTACAGCTCTGCTTTCACCTGTGATGGTTCTATAATTCCACTACTCACTAGAGTAATATTTGCTATCACCGTAACATGTAATCGAACGTGAACACCTCGTATTACATAGGTATATTTGCCTCTAAGATACTGGGAGTTCTCTTCAGATGCTGACAGTTCTCTTCTAAACAGCTTCTTAGATGATATAAAACAATGATTTGTCCTTTTTCTGTATGGGGTTTGGCTCTAACATTTGGGAAAGGTTTTCATTCTCTTCATTCGTATAAGATACTGTCCAAAACAATCCGTCGTCTCACCACTCATTGTCTAACCCCAGAAATTGACCCACTTGCATTGCACCTTCTTCAATAGATGTTATTTCGGCTTCTCCTCCGGCAAGCAGGCTGCTAGTGAACCGCTACTAATGTAAAGCTCGGTGAGCTACTGCGTCATGATTACAGTGCAGCTCAGGGGTGGTGTGGTGACTGTCTTTCCCTTGCACCAACCCGTCTTATGTAACAGATGAGAATAGTCCCTTTCTTAAAAAGTAGGATTTGCACCGCTTGGAAGCCTCTTAGATTACTTTTCCTCCTTACTCATCACTTCTCTATCCCGTTAGTCCTATGTTGCTTCATCTTAGGCCTGGGCTTGATGAAGACAATAGCTCGTGACTAAAGCCTTCGACAGGAAAAGAAAAATGGAAAATTACATGAAAAAAAATAGCATAAGAATCGAAACCCTTCCCGGTAATAAGGAACACCAGATGTCGAGGTAAACTTGGAGACTCAGATTCTCATTATTTAAATCTCCACTGCTCGATAGAATTGGTTCAGGAGGCACAGAGGTTTTCATTAAAGACCCTTGGCATGTGTCACGACAAATTTAGAAGTTAAACGCCATGAAAATATGCAACGGAGGAGGTGGGGGACGAACGTGTTCTGAGGGACTTGACTTACCAAACCACGGCTCTACGTGTCAGTAGGTTGTCCCTTGCCATATCTGACAGCATTTGGGAAGGTGGCGATGAAGAATTTTTCCTGGCTGAGCCAGTGTGACATCAGAGGTACAGTCTGGGGGAAAATGTCTCCAGTTTCAACGTGACTGTATTAACCCAATGATTTAAAGAATGGGAGGTCATTTTTATTATTCTAACAATATTTGTCATTATTCTCTAAATTGTAAGCCGTTAGTTCAAGAGCTTTTATAAACAAAGGCTCCAGGAATGGAAAACTCTTCATCAAGACCAAAGCATGAACAAAAGAGTATTAAGGGAGAGAAAAAGAGAGAAAAAAAAATATCGCTACTTCTGGAGGAAGTAATAAAAAAAATGTCATAAACGACACGTAGAGGAAGGGAGCTCTGAAGCTTAGTTATTAAAGGAAAGAAATAACAACACAACAATCCACCCTCGAGATGGCAACAGCCACAGAAGTATATGACCTTGGTAATGGTAGAGTCATACGGGAAACCAGCTGTTAGGAGGACACAGTAATACCTACAGATATGAAAAAGGAGCCAAACTTTTGGCGTTGGGAAAGTGGGTTGAATTCTGACAATAGTCGGAGTTTATTTTGAATGTTGCTCAGTGGTTGGTGGGGTTTAAATCCCTCATTTGGTAACGGTGGCAATTTCGAGAGCCATACTATTTTTCTATGTTCGCCGAGACGGTGTGGGCAACTGAGTGCCGCAATCAACGTCATCTACTTGACTGGAAAATGAACAGCTGTGATAACACATGCTATATCAAACCAAAATCCATGTTACCATCTAACGACCAAGGGATGTCACAGAAGATGAAATGGAATTAATTCGACATTATTGGCTACATGCCATTAATCCATCTGCCATAATTTTGGAAATATTCTTCACCACATCAGTAAGACTGTGGATTCTAGGTGTAAAAGTCAAGTCTCTTGTCTGTATTCTGTCTCCAGGGACTTTTCTCAAGCAAAAGCTCGCTGTTCCGCGTGGTGGCACACACCAGAGTCTGTGCCAAGATTCCTAAGAATAAGCTGAAGGTTTACGGGGGAAAAAGTAAAGGTTAAGAAGACAAAGAGAGAAGCAAACCCATCCACACCCTTGGACAGACACATGCGGAGACTGATGGATAAACACAAAAACACCCACCCTCACGCATTCACACACATACACACACACACACACACACACACACACATACACACACACATACACGCACATGCTCGCGCGAACAAAGAAGAGAGAGAGAGAGAGAGAGAGAGAGAGAGAGAGAGAGAGAGAGAGAGAGAGCATGTCAATTTATTCTCTCTCCTCTCTCTCTCTCTCTCTCTCTCTCTCTCCCTACTACTGTTTATCCTTTCGAGCACTTGGAAACATCCTTTGAAGCTGGTGCACACGTACAAATTTCACAAAAGTCAGGGGAACATATGGTTTGTCCTGACCCTGACACTTCACAAACAGGTCCTGCCTGGCTTCCGATCCGCAATCAAATTTGAGAGTGAACAAATTTTTATTTTGAAACAGTTCTTTGGTGTTTTGAACTTCAATTTTTAGGCAGTTTCTCCCGCAGTTTGTGGAGAAGTATGAAGTGATGGTTGTATAAGGAGTGTGTGTGTGTGTGTGTGTGTGTGTGTGTGTGTGTTTGAGAGAGAGAGAGGGGGGGGGGAAATGTGTGTGAGGGGGAAGGGTGTGTATGAGCGGGGGAAGGGTGTGCGTGAGCTGGGGCAGAGTATGTGTGAGGGGGGGGAGGATGTGTGTTTTTAAGGGAAGGGATATTTGAGCAGATGGATAGAGGAGAGAGAGAGAGAGAGAGAGAGAGAGAGAGAGAGAGAGAGAGAGAGAGAGAGAGAGAGAGAGAGAGTCTGCGGGTCGTGATGGTGTGGGGAGGAAGAGATGTGTACAGGTACGTAATGCTGGTGATTCAAGGGAGGGGTGTTAGATATGGACGAATGCATGAAGGAGAAGCGCGTAAGGGCCATAGTACGTAAGAGACGAAGTATGCAAGGACGAAGTATTCAATGGGTATAGTATGGAAAGAGCGGAGTATGTAGTAGGTGGAGTATATGAGGTTTGAAGAATGTAAATATTGGGGTATATATACATGTACAGGGAGAACAGGGATTTGAAGGCAATAGAAGGATCCATGTAGGGATAAAACGTTCTAGTGATATACTATAGAGTTTTCACAGACCCTTGAGACAATAAGAAAAATGGTCAGATAAGGAACATGTAATTCTGATGACGGTGTATGATTCTAATATGCCTCGGAGTAGACTATCGTAAAAAAGAATTATTAGAAAACAGTATAACATTTGCAGCTAACAGCTTAAACCTTGAGGATCTATTTCGACTGATGAAAGATCTAAAAGGATTCCCAAGAAAAACAATATTTTTCTGTACACTAAAACCGCAATTGTTTTCTAAATTCAGACATGACAGCTATAGCACCAGAAGGGAAAAGATATCGACTGTGGAAAGACATATAAGGGTTCCTAAGAGAATATAAATTTCTATCTAAACTATGAGAAGAACTGTTCAACGTGCAGACTTGAGACACGGGTTTTCTTGACAGCTATAGAACCATAAAGGAAGAGAAAACGAAGACACGAAGACATAGAGAGCAAGCTTGATGTGAGGTTCTTATTGGACCTTGTTGGGAGGACACAGTTGTAGTACAAGCAGACACCTTATGCATATGGATGAGGAGAGATGTCCTTAGAGGTATTACGCATGGCGGCCAGTGGCTAGGAGCCCCACAAGAAGGTCAAGGATGAGATGAAGACAAAATAACAAGTAAGCTAAACTGAGGATCCCCACTGGAGAAGATGGAGGCACGCGCGTTGTTTCTCAATCGGGGGAGTTATCTACCAAGGTTATAGTGAAGTAGACTTAATAAAGGTGCGCAATGGAGGGAGGGTAGCCTGAGGGAGAAAGGAGAGGTGTGTGAGAATATGGATATGTGACAGAAAAGAATTTTTGTAGGTGGGAGGAGGAGGAGGAGGAGTATGTAGGAGGGGGAAGAGATGAAGTGGAGGGTTGTGTGCATAAGAAAAGAGTGCATGTGGGAAAGGAAAGTGTTCGTCAAGGGAATATGTGAATTGAATGGTGTATCATAAAGTAACCAGGGATAGTGGTGTGCGAAAGAGTGGCTAAGTGAAAGGCGTGTGTGTGCGAAAGTGTGAAGGACGGAGCGTTTTACTGGAGGGATGTGTAAAGGGAGGGGTTTAAGGAGATTGATCCCTAAGGGAAAGTGTTAATGAGAGATATAGTTTGCGAGTGTGTGTGTGTGTGTGTGTGTGTGTGTGTGTGTGAGGGTGGGAGGGAGGGGTTTGTATGACTGTTGTGCATTATTTTTGCGGCAACAGTGGCGAATCTCTTGCAAACTCCTACTCATCCTGTGGGCGGTGGCGCCAGAGAGGATACAGAGTGAACGAATGGTCCAGGAACTGGGCCCCAGAGACTGAGTAATGTCACGTAATAACTGAACTGTTTGAGAGGACTAGTCGACAATGAAGGATCAAATGACATTTTGCATGGTTAGTGAACTGCCTGTAAAGAATTCTGCAACAAGATATGTCATAAGTGAAGCATTTACAACGAGTTAGGATACTTTTCAGATGTCTGGCGATAAAACATTGTCATAGATGCAGTACTTGAGCATGTCCTTCAGTGTTTTGTAGGAATTGTCTATGGAGCAGTCAATTGCAGAATGTTGCACGGTGTACGAGTAATTCTACCGGCAAAGTTTACTCTTAGTCGGTTCAGAGTCAACAGGAGGAGCAAACTCCCACAGGTATCTTTAGCCCAGCCTGAGTAGGACAGGTACAACAACAAGGTGTCTTCTGACCCTATGTTCGTATATGTACGGTATATGGTCTTTCTTGTACAGTATTATGATGGTTGATGGATCTGCATGTGCTGATCTTAGTCTTGTCAAGAAGATTTTGTTCAAGTTCTTTTTGGATGGTTGTTTTAAGGCTACTCGTAGGTAGACCCAAAGTTTCCTTCAGTCACGATTTTCGAGGCACAGCTTTTTGTTAATTCGAGAGTTCCATCATGCTTTATGTGAGGGAATCCAGGAAAACTGCACTAAACCTGCGTCGCGCTTCAGACTGAAGCATATCACAGTCATGGTTAGCAAGAGTTTGCTTTATGAAGTTAGTGATCATGAGAATGGGAGATACACTAGTTTGGGGTGTGGATGTCCAGTTATGATTATTGATCTAGACTTCCCCTTTAAGGTAAGAACTTTCAGTTTGTTTAACAACAACTCCGCTGTTGGGGTATGGAAAAAGTATGAAGGGAGTGTGAGGGATTGGCTTGTATGAGACGGGATGTGCAAGGAGTGTGTGAGGGTCGGGAAGCGGTAGGTGGAGAAACAGGCGGATGGAGGGTTGTGTCTGTGGGAAAGATTGGTGTGACAAGAGGTGTGTGCAAGCGACGGGGGGAGTTTGGACGAAAATTTGGATAGGAGGCGAGAGAGAGAGAGAGAGAGAGAGAGAGAGAGAGAGAGAGAGAGAGAGAGAGAGAGAGAGAGAGAGGCATATCATGAAGTGTGAGTATTTCCTTCTCCATAAATAAGGAAGGAAGGGCTATGAGGAAGCTGCAAACCCGTCATTACTTGAGCGAGTACAAGAGTACAAGAGCAGAGGTCTGGGCCAGATGTGGTTCCCCAGGAACACTGGTAGAATAATATTCTTGATCACAATGACCTCTACACCTCGTTCTCGACGCCCCCAGACAAACCAGTGACGATCGTGAAGACACATCTGTAGAACGAAAAGACATTTGAAAATATTCTTGTGATTACTAATCATATTATACAGCCAGAGTTTTTTAACTAGTGTTGCCCCGTCTTCTTAAACTTGTATATATGTACCATGTCTTTGCTCCTATGTATGCACACACACACACACACACACACACACACACACACACACACACACACACACACACTAGCTTGTGCCAGGTACCCATTACCTAAGAACACCGAGGGAAGGAAGAAAACTTGTGTTGGTTGTTGACCGACCGCCACACCCCAGGATTCGAACCTGGCCCATGCTCACTCATGGTCAGTAACGCTAACTGCTAAACCATTTGGACCCACGTGTGTGTGTGTGTGTGTGTGTGTGTGTTTGTGTGTGTGTGTGTGTGTGTGTGTGTGTGTGTGTGTGTGTGTGTGTGTGTGTGTGTGTGTGTTTGGATGAAACGAAATGAATACAGAACAGTTTATTGAATTCAGGCAGCCATTCTGCTGCAAATATACACTTGAGGAATTACATAATAGGTAGGGCTGGATACTTCTACGCTTTGAGTAAGCACATGAGTGAAGTCTACCTACATAGTACAAGAAGTTTTACAGAGCAAAGTTCATGGTTTATCATGACACATTTAGTGGTGATCAAGTGAATATTAAGTCACGTAAAGTTACATATTGGTTGAATTGTAGTAGTACTGTGTTGGCATACATTATGTATTTAATGGCGAGCATTAAATGATGTAAAGCAACATACATGTCGAACTGCAGTAATACTACGTTGACATATGTATTTAATGGTGAATATCAAGTGATGAATATCTTCACATTGGTTGCGTTACTGTTAGATAGTAGTTGATGTACACCTAACTAGGGGAAACTTAAGTTTTTTGCTGTACACTTGTTCCTGGATTGTTTATGACATTCACAGTAATAGGTGTGTGTGTGTGTGTGTGTGTGTGTGTGTGTGTGTGTGTTCAGGAGAGAGAGTTTTACTCTCCCGTTTCCCTGTTTGTGTGAGTGTAAATAAATGAATACATAAAGAACGGTTTATTGATTTTAAGCAGCCAATCGGCTGAAGATACACAGAGCTAATCTCACCCTTAAGGGACAATTATGGGACACCAAAGTGTTCTTTATACGAACACGTCAGCTGATCGCCGGTCGTCCCACTCCAGCTTCTCTCTTGCGGAATGTTATTGTTGTGTGAGGGGCCGTCCCTGAGCCCTTCCCCTGCTGTCCTACATCCTGTCTGTTACTTCTCCCATCTGCTGCACTCCACGCTCTCTCTCTCTCTCTCTCTCTCTCTCTCTCTCTCTCTCTCTCTCTCTCTCTCTCTCTCTCTCTCTCTCTCTCTCTCTCTCTCTCTCTCGTATTCTCTTACTCTCTCCGTTTGGTTCGTCGCTCTAGCTCGAATCATCACTCGTTTGAACTGTTCTCTCATCAGTCTATTCCTGTTATCTCTCCCACTTGATATATACTCTTTATCTCTCTCTTTCAACATGCTTTTCGTCACGTCTCATTTTTTTCCCCACCGGCTGTAACCCCCTCTCTCCATCTTTGCTTTGTCATTTCTCATCCTCTCTATCTCTTGTCCTGTCACAATCCATCGCTCTCAGGACCCTTCCCTCCTCGCTTCCTTCGCCACCTCTCATCCTCACTAATCCTGAGTATTTTCCTTCTTCTATTCCTTCCTTTGAACATCCTTTGATATCTTGCTATAGTGCTGTATCACCCTCTCTTCCTTTTCATATCACTCTTTTCATTGTCCTCCAAAATATTTAACTTCACCTTGTCCCCCACTCCCCCACCAATGCATTTCCATTCCACTAGCCTTCAACTTCTCCATCTCTTTCTGTCTATCAGTGTGTCTATCTCCCTTGGCTTGTATTTCATCGTTTATCCTTCATGCTGTCTCTCGCCACGTCTGCCTCTCACGACCCCTCACCATCTCTCCTGCCTACCCGCCTCGCCACCAGACCACGCCGCCACGCTTTTGTCCCCACTAAGTAATTTTTCTTCTTGCTGCCTGACACTTAATCACCGAACGGCCCCCTCCTCCCCCAACCTCCCTTCCCCCAATCCCCGTCCGAGCCTCCCTCAAACCCCTCCTCCTTCCGTCCTCAGCCTACTCCTTTTCCTTCCGACATTCTCTACCTTCCCCTCCCCCGTAGCACTCTTTCATCTCCCCTCCCTTGGCCCTCCTCTTGTCTCCGCCCCTGCGTTCCTCTTCTCTCCTTCCCGGACACTCCCCAGTCATCAATAAGTGTCAGCCGTCTGAGAGTGTCATTCATCAATCACTGCCAGTCATCAACACACGCCATCATCATCAGCAAGTGCCGGCCAAGTCATTATCCAGCGCCAGAGTCATAAAGCGCTAATTGCCAGTGCTTGCCTGAGTTGTCAGTGAGTGTAAGTCAGACCCATGAGAGATGCCCTGCCTCATACGTAAACGGTTGGTGCTCAAGTTACTTCCGAGTGTTATTCACTGGTGAATACTGGAGTTGCAGGTAAGTACCAAGGAAAGAAAAACCTGACGTCAGTAAGCGAGTTGGTACTCAACATTGATCAGTCATCAGTACCTAAGAGATCTGTAAGCTAACCTCTCATCAGAGAGTCATCAGGCATTACTATGTATCATCAGTATATGCCAACGAGTGCTGGAGTCCACACTAAAGTACCAGTATCATTATCTTCACTCGTAAAAACTCAACATATCTGCACAACTCCAGCGCCTAAACTGATGATAGGTACACCCGTGCTCGTTCTGTATAAACGTTTACCTACACACTGTCAGTCATCCACACACTTGATAACGACGTTAGATACGAACTGGCAGTACGAATGAATAAAGGCAAAGTTATTAATTGCAAATCAGTGAGGGGAAGAGGATAAAGGCTTAGAAACACCAATACAATCAATGGATTCTTCAAATCCCATTGCCCTGCATATAAAGAATATACAGACGGAGGTGATATCAAACAAAAAATGTTGAGGAATCATGATAGATAAAATGTATTACCACACCTACAGGATAAGGTGAAGTGTGTTGTATACCATGCTTGTAATAGCTTTCCTCCGACATCATATATTCGTAACATCTTCCACAGAGCATCTCCATCATCCATATCACATGCTTTCGCCAGATCCGTAGATGATGCAAAGAAATTCTTTTCTTTCTCAAAAATATCATCACACGAGTTATGCACAGTAAAACACCTTGTCCATACATTCTCTACCACTCTTGAAACCACATTGTTCCTCCCCAACTTGATGCTCTGTGTATGCCACACCCTCTTAGTCACCACTCTCCCATACATCCTATAGATATAGCCAACATTCGTAATTCGAACATTCATCCTTGTCCACCTTGCTTTCATACAGTGGTACTGTACAACCGCTTATTCCGACAATCCTCAGGTAGCTCACTTACACGCAATGTAAGTCCGAACCAACCAGTCAACAACACAGTCACTCCAATCACAGGGAATTCAGCTGCAATCCCAGTTGCACCAAAGGCTTTGCTTCTCTTCACCTTACATAAGGCTGTCACCACCTCTCCCTTTTCACCAAGCTGCTTGCATTGACTCCCTCGTATGCTTCTCCGTCCAAAAGTCCAACATTTGCCACATAATCATCGAACATGTTCAACAGTCCTTCATAATATTCACTCCATCTCTCACCTCAATTCTGCTTGTTGCCATTTCTTTATCTGCTCCCTTCACTGATGTTAAAAGTTTGTTCTTTTGATTTTCTCACTGATAACCTCCCTCTAATGCATGTTTTTCATTACTCCTGTGGCTTATAGATACTTACTCACTGCAGAGCTCATTTCCCTCATAATCAGCCCCTATACCTTCCTCTTACCACTTTTTCTTGTGCATTTTCCGATCACTCGCACTCCTTCCCTGCAGGTAACACTTCTGCGCCTCTCTTTTCTCTCTCACTATCATCTTCATATCCTTTTCCCTCCACTCACTACCTTTTCTCATAAACCCACCTCTAATCATCCGAATACCACACACTTCCCTCCCATATGTACGCGGAGATTTCCTCAAGACACACACATTCGCACATATACATACCTATACATTTCAACGTATACATACACATACATACACAGACATATACATATATATACACACGTACATATTCATACTTGCTGCTTTCATCCATTCCCGTGCCCCCCCCCCCCACCCACCACACTTGAAATAGCACCCAAATTCCCCCGCGCGCGCGCGCGCGAGGTAGCGCTTGGAAAAAGCTCACTCTCTATCTGTCATGTGTAATGCACCGAAACCACAGCTCCCTTTCCACATCCAGGCCCCACACAACTTTCCATGGTTTACCCCAGACGCCTCACATGCCCTGGTTCAATCCACTGACAGCACGTCGACCCCGGTATACCACATCGTTCCAATTCACTCTATTCCTTGCACACCTTTCACCCTCCCGTATGTTCAGGCCCCGATCGCTCAAGATCTTTATCACTCCATCCTTCCACCTCCAACTTGGTCTCCCACTTCTCTTAGTTCCCTCCAACTATGACACATATATCCTCATTGTCACTCTTTCCTCACTCATTCTCTCTAGGTGACCAAACTATTTCAATACACCCTGTTCTACTCTCTCAACCACACTCTTTTTATTACCACATATCTCTCTTACCCTTTCATTACTTACTCAATCAAACCACCTCACACAACATATTGTCCTCAAACATTTCATCTCCAACACATTCACCTTCCTCCGCACAACCCTATCTACAGCCCATGCCTCGTAACCATATAACATCGTTGGAACCACTATTCCTTCAAACATACGCTCCCAGAACCTCCGCCCCTCCCCCACCCTATGACTCACTTCCGCTTCCTTGGTTCCATCCGCTGCTAAATCCACTCCAAGATATCTGAAACATTTCACTTCCTCCAGTTTTTCTCCATTCAAACTTACCTCCAAGTTAACTTGTCCCTCAACCCTATTGAACCTAATAACCTTGCTCGTATTCACATTTACTCTCAGCTTTCTTCTTTCACACACGTTACCAAACTCAGTCACCAACTTCTGCAGTTTCTCACCCGAATCAGCCACCAGCGCAATATCATCAGCGAACTCACTTCCCAAGCCCTCTTATCCACAACAGACTGCATACTTGCCCCTCTCTCCAAAACTCTTGCATTCACCTCCCTAAACACCACATCCATAAACAAATTGAACAACCATGGAGACATCACGCCCCCCCCTGCCGCAAACCGACATTTACTGGGAACCAATCGCTTTCCTCTCTTCCTACTCATATACATGCCTTAAATCCTTGGTAAAAACTTCTCACTGCTTCTAGCAACATGCCTCCCTCACACTTTCCACAAAGCATCTCTACCAACCCTATCATATGCCTTCTCCAGATCCATGAATGCTACATACAAATCCATCTTTTTTCCATTTATTTCTCGCATACATTCTTCAAAGCAAATACCTGATCCACACATCCTGTACGACTTCTGAAACCGCACTGGTTCTCCCCAGTCTGATGCTCTGTACATGCCTTCATCCTCTCAGACAATACCCTCCCATATGATTTCCCAGGAATACTCAACAAACTTATACCTCTGTAATTCGAACACTCACCTTTATCCCCTTTACCTTTATACAATGGCACTAAGCATGCATTCCGCTAATCCTCAGGCACTTCATAATGAACCATACATACAGTGAATATCCTTACCAACCAGTCAACAACACAATCACCCCCTTTTTTAATAAATTCCACTGCAGTACCATCCAAACCCACCGCCTTGCCGGCTTTCATCTTCCGCAAAGCTTTCACTGCCTCTTCTCTGTTTACCAAACCATTCTCCCTGACCATCTCACTTCGCACACCACCTAGACCAAAACACCCTATACCTGCCACTTTCTCGTCAAACACATTCAACAAACCTTCAAAATACTCCCTCCATCTCCTTCTCACTTCACCACTGCTTGTTATCATCTCTCCATTAGCCACCTTCACCGAAGTTCCCATTTGTTCTCTTTTCTTACGCATTTGATTTACCTCCTTCCATAAACATTTTTTAATGCTCCCTAAAATTTAATGATACACCAGCTCTCATTTGCCCTCTTTTTCACCTCATGCACCTTTCTCTTGACTTCCTGCCTCTTTCTTTTATATATCTCCCAGTCAATTGCACTACTTCCCTGCAAAAATCGTCCAAACGCCTCTCTCTTTTCTTTCACTAACGATCTTACTTCTTCATCCCACCAATCACTACCATTTGTAATCTGCCCACCTCCCACCTTGCTCATGCCACAAGCATCTTTTGGACAAGCCATCACTGCCTCTCTAAATACAACCCATTCCTCCTCCACTACTCTTACGTCATTTGTTCTTACTTTTTACCAATCTGCACTCACTCTCTCTTGGTACTTCCTCACACAAGTCTCCTTTCCAAGGTCACTTACTCTCACCACTCTCTTCACCTCAACATTCTCTCTTCTTTTCTGAAAACCTCTACAAATCTTCACCTTCGCCTCCACAAAACAATGATCAGACATCCCTCTATTTGCCGCTCATGCATATATATATATATATATATATATATATATATATATATATATATATATATATTCATACTATTCGCCATTTCCCACGTCAGCAAGGTAGCGTTAAGAACAGAGGACTGAGCCCTTGACGGAACATCCTCACTTGCCCCCCCCCCCCCCTCCTCTGTTCCTTCATCAGGAAAACCAAAAACGAGAGGGAGGAATTCCAGCCCCCCGATCCCTTCCCTTTTAGTCGCCTTCTACGACACGCAGGGAATACGTGGGAAGTATTCTTTCTCCCCTATCCCTAGGGATATATATATATTTATTTGTTTATCTATTTATTTTGCTTTGTTGCTGTCTCCCGCGTTAGCGAGGTAGCGCAAGGAAACAGACGAAAGAATGACCCAACCCGCCCACATACACATGTATATACATAAACGTCCACACACGCAAAATATACATACCTATACATCTCAATGTACGCATATATATACACACACAGACATATACATATATACACATGTACATAATTCATACTGTCTGCCTTTAATTGTTCCCATCGCCACCTCGCCACACATGGAATAACAACCCCTTGCCCCTCATGTGTGCGAGGTAGCGCAAGAAAAAGGCACCAAAGGCCCCATTCGTTCACACTCAGTCTCTAGCTGTCATGTAATAATGCACCGAAACCACAGCTCCCTTTCCACATACAGGCCCCACACAACTTTCCATGGTTTACCCCAGACGCTTCACATGCCCTGGTTCAATCCATTGACAGCACGTCGACCCCAGTATACCACATCGTTCCAATTCACTCTATTCCTTGCACGCCTTTCACCCTCCTGCATGTTCAGGCCCCGATCACTCAAAGTCTTTTTCACTCCATCTTTCCACTTAAAATTTGGTCTCCCACTTCTCCTCGTTCCCTCCACCTCTGACACATATATCCTCTTGGTCAATCTTTCCTCACTCATTCTCTCCATGTGACCAAACCATTTCAAAACACCTTCTTCTGCTCTCTCAACCACACTCTTTTTATTTCCACACATCTCTCTTACCCTTACATTACTTTCTCGATCAAACCACCTCACACCACATATTGTCCTCAAACATCTCGTTTCCAGCACATCCACCCTCCTGCGCACAACTCTATCCATATCCCACGCCTCGCAACCATGCAACATTGTTGGAACCACTATTCCTTCAAACATACCCATTTTTGCTTCCCGAGATAATGTTCTCGACTCCAAACATTCTTCAAGGCTCTCAGAATTTTCGCCCCCTCCCCGCCCTATGATTCACTTCCGCTTCCATGGTTCCATCCGCTGCCAGATCCACTCCCAGATATCTAAAACACTTTACTTCCTCCAGTTTTTCTCCATTCAAACTTACCTCCCAATTGACTTGACCCTCAACCCTACTGTACCTAATAACCTTGCTCTTATATGTATATATATATATATATATATTTTTTTTTTTTTTTTTTTTTTTTTTTTTTTTTACTTTGTCGCTGTCTCCCGCGTTTGCGAGGTAGCGCAAGGAAACAGACGAAAGAAATGGCCCAACCCCCCCCCCCCCCATACACATGTATATACATACGTCCACACACGCAAATATACATACCTACACAGCTTTCCATGGTTTACCCCAGACGCTTCACATGCCTTGATTCAATCCACTGACAGCACGTCAACCCCGGTATACCACATCGCTCCAATTCACTCTATTCCTTGCCCTCCTTTCACCCTCCTGCATGTTCAGGCCCCGATCACACAAAATCTTTTTCACTCCATCCTTCCACCTCCAATTTGGTCTCCCTCTTCTCCTCGTTCCCTCCACCTCCGACACATATATCCTCTTGGTCAATCTTTCCTCACTCATTCTCTCCATGTGCCCAAACCACTTCAAAACACCCTCTTCTGCTCTCTCAACCACGCTCTTTTTATTTCCACACATCTCTCTTACCCTTACGTTACTCACTCGATCAAACCACCTCACACCACACATTGTTCTCAAACATCTCATTTCCAGCACATCCATCCTCCTGCGCACAACTCTATCCATAGCCCACGCCTCGCAACCATACAACATTGTTGGAACCACTATTCCTTCAAACATACCCATTTTTGCTTTCCGAGATAATGTTCTCGACTTCCACACATTCTTCAAGGCCCCCAGAATTTTCGCCCCCTCCCCCACCCTATGATCCACTTCCGCTTCCATGGTTCCATCCGCTGCCAGATCCACTCCCAGATATCTAAAACACTTCACTTCCTCCAGTTTTTCTCCATTCAAACTCACCTCCCAATTGACTTGACCCTCAACCCTACTGTACCTAATAACCTTGCTCTTATTCACATTTACTCTTAACTTTCTTCTTCCACACACTTTACCAAACTCAGTCACCAGCTTCTGCAGTTTCTCACATGAATCAGCCACCAGCGCTGTATCATCAGCGAACAACAACTGACTCACTTCCCAAGCTCTCTCATCCCCAACAGACTTCATACTCGCCCCTCTTTCCAAAACTCTTGCATTTACCTCCCTAACAACCCCATCCATAAACAAATTGAACAACCATGGAGACATCACACACCCCTGCCGCAAACCTACATTCACTGAGAACCAATCACTTTCCTCTCTTCCTACACGTACACATGCCTTACATCCTCGATAAAAACTTTTCACTGCTTCTAACAACTTTCCTCCCACACCATATATTCTTAATACCTTCCACAGAGCATCTCTATCAACTCTATCATATGCCTTCTCCAGATCCATAAATGCTACATACAAATCCATTTGCTTTTCTAAGTATTTCTCACATACATTCTTCAAAGCAAACACCTGATCCACACATCCTCTACCACTTCTGAAACCACACTGCTCTTCCCCAATCTGATGCTCTGTACATGCCTTCACCCTCTCAATCAATACCCTCCCATATAATTTACCAGGAATACTCAACAGACTTATACCTCTGTAATTTGAGCACTCACTCTTATCCCCTTTGCCTTTGTACAATGGCACTATGCACGCATTCCGCCAATCCTCAGGCACCTCACCATGAGTCATACATACATTAAATAACCTTACCAACCAGTCAACAATACAGTCACCCCCTTTTATATATATATATATATATATATATGTGTGTGTGTGTGTGTGTGTGTGTGTGTGTGTGTGTGTGTGTGTGTGTGTATGTATATATGTCGTTCCAATTCACTCTATTCCTTGCAAGCCTTTCATCCTCCTGTATGTTCAGGTTCCGATCGCTCAAAATCTTTTTCACTCCATACTTCCACCTCCACTTTGGTCTCCCACTTCTCGTTCCTTTCACCTCTGACACACATATCCTTATTGTCAGTCTTTCCTCACTCATTCTCTCCATGTGACCAAACCATTTCAATACACCCTCTTCTGCTATCTCAACCACACTCTTTTTATTACAACACATCTCTCTTACCTTTTCATTACTTACTCGATCAAACCACCTCACACCACAGATTGTCCTCAAAATTCTCATTTCCAACACATCCACCCTCCTCCGCACATCCCTATCTATCGCCCATGCCTCACAACCATATAACGTTGCTGTAACCACTATTCCTTCAAACATCCCATTTTTGCTCTCCGAGATAACGTTCTCGCCTTCCACACATTATTCAACGCTCCCGGAACCTTCGCCCCCTCCCCCACCCTGTGACTCACTTCCGCTTCCATGGTTCCATCCATTGCCAAATCCACTCCCAGATATCTAAAACACTTCATTTCCTCCAGTGTTTCTCCATTCAAACTTACCTCCCAATTGACTTGACCCTCAACCCTACTGAACCTAATAACCTTGCTCTTATTCACATTTACTCTCAGCTTTCTTCTTACACACACTCTACCAAACTCAGTCACCAGCTTCTGCGATTTCTCACCCGAATCAGCCACCAGCGCTGTATCATCAGCGAACAACTGACTCACTTCCCAAGCCCTCTCATTCACAACAGACTGCAAACTTGCCCCTCTCTCCAAACCTCTTGCACTCACCTTCCTAACAACCCCATCCATAAACAAATTATACAACAATGGAGAAATCACACACCCCTGCCGCAAACCGACATTATATATCTTATTTGTCGACGCCCCACACTCATTCCATCCATATAGCAAAACCTTTTTAATACACCCTCTTCATCTCTCTTCTTTTGATTCTACCTCTCTTTTACCGTCATTATGTTCTTGATCAACCCTCCTCACATCACATATTGTGGTAAAACTTTTCATGTCCAACTCATTTACCCTCTTCCGTCTACAGCCCATACCTCGCTCCACATCCTCAAACATGCTCTTCTTTTTTCCAGTGACTTCTCTTTCCATACATTCTTCAGTCTTCATCCTTTTTCACACTTATGACTCACCTCAGTCGACTCCGAGCTATCTAAATTTTAAACCGAATTTCGTCCAAGATTTTTCCAACTTTCACTTCCTGTCACCTTGAATGGCCAGTCGCTTCCACTCAGCAAAGCACCAACTTTTCTGGGCATCCTGTACGTCACACAGTTGATATTCATTACTCATGTCACAAACCTTCAAAATACTCCCTAGTAAACCCTAGTAAACACTACACTGACACAACATACATGCACCGATATGATCCGACAAGCACTAGACATTCGCTCTCCCAACTCAATCTCAAGCCCCTATACCTCCTCACATACTCTCATCTGAAACCACACTCCCAAATATACACGAGTTACACTTTCTCGTCTATTTTCTCTGCATAACCCAACCCTACAACGTTACAGATACCGATTCAACATATCTCAAGACTATTCTTGTCCAAGAAGTAACTACCACAGTAAAGATACTGAGCACGCATTGCCCTATTACATCACACTCTCTCTACATAGACACACACACACAACATCGCTACATTTTATGAACTGCGATCATGCCCAGTGAACGTGGTCGGCCTCCTGAACGTCATAGGAGCCCCATAAAGAAAGGACTCTCGAGACAGGATGGTATATATATATATATATATATATATATATATATATATATATATATATATATATATATATAGTAATTATTTATTATACTTCATCAGCGTCTCCCGCGTCAGCAAGGTAGCGCCAGGAAATATACATATATATGTATATTGGAAAGGATCACAATTTTGCGCGTGATCAAGATATTCCTATGAGTCCACGGGGAAAATGAAACACGAAAAGTTCCCAAGTGCACTTTCGTGTAATAATCATTTCCCCGTGGACTCATAGGAATATCTTGATCACGCGCAAAATTGTGATCCTTTCCAATATATACATATATATATATATATATATATATATATATATATATATATATATATATATATATATATATATATATATATATATTATTCCTGGGGATAGGGGAGAAAGAATGCTTCCCACGTATTCCCTGCGTGTCGTAGAAGGCGACTAAAAGCGGAGGGAGCGGGTGGCTGGAAATCCTCCCCTCTCATTTTTTTCAATTTTCCAAAAGAAGGAACAGAGAAGGGGGCCAGGTGAGGATATTCCCTCAAAGGCTCAGTCCTCTGTTCTTAATGCTACCTCGCTATCGCGGCAAATGGCGAATAGTACGAAAGAAAAAAAAAAAAAAAAAATATATATATATATATATATATATATATATATATATATATATATATATATATATATATATATATATATATATATATTTTTTTTTTTTTTTTTTTTTTATACTTTGTCGCTGTGATTTCCCAACCAGCTATAAATTTCATGGATTATCTAGTTATCCCAACATTTGTTTCACGCGTTCTGTTTGCTTGAAGTCCTGCCACGTTTTGTCTTGACTACACCAACTTGTCTACACGTTCTCTGTCGTTGTGTGCCTGCAGCCTCACGTGTCAACAACTTCACATCCACTCTTCTTCCCCAGCAACTTATATCATTTCCTCACTCCTTTCTCTCCCCTTTCTATGACTCCCTCTCTTGTCCTACCGCCTCATCTCTAAAATTTCTTTCCCTCAAATCATATCCTCCAGACTTACCACATTTCAACTTTCGGCCTCCGTATCTCCCTTGCCTTTGACCTCCCTATCCATTCCCCCTGCCCTCTCTCATCTCATCCTCCTCCACTTATTCCCTCCCTCCCTCCCTGCCTTACCCTCCGCCTCTGGTTTCCCCTCTTCTAACCATCACTACCAACTCAGCAATGTACGCCTGCACCGCACCCTCCCTTCCCGGGATTTTTGTTGCATTTCTAGCGTGGTTGTGGTTGGGTAGGCGCTAACGACGGCGCTCGTAGCAATTAAGTCGTATGTAGTTAGCGTTTGCTCATCACTCGCCCATAATAGCGGAGATTAGATCATCCATGGCCTCCCTATCCCCTTGAGCACACGAGGGCGACCTTTGAGACTGTATCAGGTGTTAAGGATGAGGTCATTATAGCAAAGGGTCATACTTTTATGCTCATACCGATTTAAGATACATTTTAGTGTGTCTATCCTTTTACTCATATCCCATTGGCTCGTTCATCTACTTTCACATTTGCTTGTCTATTTACATTTGTAGCATATGTCTATACCTTTCACTAAGAGATCACTTATAGTTAACGACACTGATTTAAGTTATCACTTCGAATAATCACTGAATTACCTGCGAGGTGCCTCAACACCCATAGCCGCTGCTTCACCATGTCGCCAGCTTCCTCTCTGTATCACACAGTAAGGCTAGTATCTGCAGCGTCCTGAGGGACATCTACCCTGTGGGCTGAAATACTGCCTTATCAGTAGCTGCACTGTGGAATATAATACACAATTAGCTCAGCACTTAGAAACGAAATGCGTTTCAAATCCGATATAGATTATCGTGTTGCACGAGCATTCATAGGAATGTCAGAACACTAGGAGTGTTGTTAGAAGGAAAAATAATAATAATGATAATGACAATAATAATGATAATAATAATAATGATGATAATGTTAATAATGTTAATAATAATGGTAATAATGATAATAGATATAACAATGGTAATAGTAATAATGATAATGATGATGATAATAGTAATGATTATATATGATAATGATACACAGACTGTGGATACAGACTTTAGGGGTTGAAAGGCCTAGGAAGTGAGTCAGCTTTTGCATGCAGATGATCCAGCACTGGCGGCAGATTCGAGTGAGAAGCTGAAGAAGATGGTGTCTAAGTTTGAGATAGTGTGTGAGAGAATGTAGCTGAGAATAAATGAGAATATAAGCAAGGCTATTAGGTTTAACACTGTATAGAGACAAGATGGTTTGCGTGTGAATTGGAATGGAGAAAATTTGGGGGGAAATGAGAGATAACAAAGCAACGAATGGAACAATGGAAGTGTAGATAAATCATCGGGTGGATGAGGGAACGAAGGTTCAGGGAGCACCGAAGAATGTACGAAAAGAGAAGGCGAAGATGGGTATGATTGAAGGTTAATTAGTCCAAGCCGTGTTGTATTAATGCGAGGCATTGCCTACAGATGAGAATGCACGGAAGATGATGAATGTGTTGGAAATGAAGTGTTTTAGGAAATGTGTTATGTGAGGAGGGTTTATCGTGGAAGTAATAAAAGGGTAAGAGAAAATTGTGGTAATAAGATTATGGTTGAAAGAGCTGACAAGGATGTGGTGCGGACTTACGGAAAGAATTAGCAAGGAAAGATTGACAAAGAGGACATATGTTTCAGAAGCGGAAAGGACAAGGAGACAGGGGGTAACAAAGTTTGAAACTGAAGGATGGAGTGAATAAGATTTTGAGTGCTCGGGGCCAAGCATGCAGGAATGTGAAAGGTGTACACAGGTTAGAGTGACTTAGAGCGATGTGGTGTACAAGAAGCATCACAGTATACCATGGAAAGGTCTGTGGATAGGGGACTGTGGTTTCGGTAAGGTGAGCTAATAAGGCCTCTTCTTTGTTCCTGGCGCTCCCTCGATAAGGCAGGATATGGCGAACAAGTATGATATCATATACATGTATGACACATGATAACTAGAGACTGAGTGTGAACGAATGTAGCCTTTCTTTATGTTTTTCCTGGCGCTACCTCGCTGAAGCAGGGGATAGCGATGCTGTTTTCCTATGGGGCCGGGTAGCGACAGGAATGGATGAACGCAAGTAAATATGAATACATACATGTGCATGTAATGCCTGCGTATATGTTGATATGTATATATATATGTATGCATGCGTATGTGAGCGTTTATGTATACATGTGTATATGAGTGGATGGGCCATTCTTCGTCTGTTTCCTCGCGGTACCTCGCTGGCGCGGGAAACGATTATGTACGATAATGATGAAAAATAATATATATGTATATATATATATATATATATATATATATATATATATATATATATATATATATATATATATATATATATATATACAGTTGAATTTCTTAAGAATGGGGGGATGGCTATCGCTGACTGGTTAGTTAGGGTTTTCAATGTATGGATGGATCTTGGTGAAGTGCCCGAGGATTGACGGAATGCATGTATATTACCAATGTAGAAAGGCAAGGGGGACAAAGGTGAGTGCTCACACTTCAGAGGTATAAGGGGAGAATAGTGATTGAGAGGGTGAAGGCATGGGGAGGAATAGAGTACTTTCAGAAGTGGTAGAGGATGTGTGGATCAGGTGTTTGGTTTAAAGACTGTGTTTCAGAAAAACTTGAAAAAAGATATATCTATTTGTACGTGGTATTTATGGATGCATGGTATGGAAGGGAAGGTGTTAGAAGCAGTGAAAAGTTTTTATGATGGGTGTCAAGCATGTGTACGAGTAGGAAGAGAGGAAAATGAGTTGTTCCAAATGAAGATTGGTCTGAGATGGATGTGTGTAATGACACCATGGATGTTCATGGTCTTTATGGATGGGGTGGTGAAACGGGTAAATGCAAGAATCTTGGAGAGACGGGCAAGTATGTATTCTGTAAGAGATGAGGGAGCTGGGAAGTGAATTAGCTTTTGTTTACTGATGACACAGGCTGGTCGTAGAATCGAGTGAGAAAATGCAGAAGTTGGTGTCTGAGTTTGGAAGAGTATGTGTAAACAAGGTTATTTTAGCAGGGTAGGGGGAAAGATTCATTGGAGTGAGTATGAATGGACAAAAACTTGAGGTGTTCTACATCTGGAAGTAAACATGGCAGCGGAAGTGTCATAGGGTGGGTGAGGTGACGAAAGTTCTAAGTGTATTAAGGAATGTGTGGAAAGAGGTTGTTATCTGGCAGGGGCGAAAAAGGTTATGTTTGAAAGTATAGTAGTCCCAGCGATGCTGTATGAATGCGAGGCATGGGCTATAGATAAGAATGTGCAGAGGAGAGTGGATGTGTTGGATGTTGAATTTTTAAGGAAAATTTGTAATGCGAGTTGGTTTGATCGAGATAGTAATAAAAGGATGAGTGAGTGGTGTGGTAGTAAAAAGAATGTCGCTGAGAAAGCTGAAGAGAGTGTGCTGAAGGAGGTTTGGGCATAAAGGGAGAATGAGTGAGGAGAGTTGACTTAGAGGATATATGAGTTAGAATTGGAGAGGACAACTGAAGGGAGAGACAGAATTGGAAATGGAAAGATGGAGTGAAAAAAGAATGAGCGATCGGGGCCTGAGCATGCAGGGGGATAAGCAGCATGCACGGGATAGAGTGAATTGGAACAATGTGGTATACAAGGCCTAGTTATGGAAAGGCAGCTGTGGTTTCGGTGTATTGCACATGACAGATATGATATGCATGTGAGGGAATGCGGACTGTCCTAGTCTGTTCCTGACTCTGTCTCGATAACATGGAAAACGGCAGTGTATTATGGAGGGAAATAAAAGAATATATATATGTATATATATATATATATATATATATATATATATATATATATATATATATATATATATATATATATATATATATATCAACTCAGGGAAAACATATCTTTGGCCAGGTTTCTCTTCATTGATATTCTCCTCACCAAAGCCAAACATTTACATTTAGCCTCTGAATTCGAGACCTCAGCAGAATTTCCAATGTTCCTCAACACAACATATAAACACCAGGATCCCGCAAACACAAGAGATCGTGCGGGGGATTTGTAATGGCAATCATCGGGTTTCGATCCTCCAAACGGCAAATAAATGCCTGTGCACACACACACACACACCACACACACACACACACACACACACACACACACACACACACACACACACACACCGTCCCGTCACCAGACCCAACATCAACATTTGTACAAACCCTTCAAACTAGGATCCAATCACCGGTGCCTCTCAAACTATGGCAGTCCAGATTGAGCCACAGGACCTAGAGCAAACACCAGCATCATCTTGGGTTCTGTAGACACACACTGTCTCGTATTCTTGCGGTGTTCTGACGGCGCGTGAACTTCTCGTCACTGGCGGCGGTGTGTGGGTGTGGTGCTGGTGGCGTGGGCAGGGGCATTATTCTCGGGTGTTTGTTTATGGGTCGGGAGCCTCGAAAGACATAATGACGCGGTGGTGGTTTTCTTTTTTTCTTTTTCTAGCGCGTCAAGATGGACGTTGGGAGAGGATCCCGGGTGCTGCTGACGTCATGACATACATCGCCAAAACTGTTGTTGATGTCTTTATGTTCTCGTCCTAATTTCCTGTAGATGGTGTTTGACTCAAGACTCATAACTTATAAAATTTGTAACGTGTTTACGTCAAGTTTTTTTAGGTCCACATGATGATAACAAGCGATTTTTCCAATTCATTTTGTTCATGTACAGATTGGGGAAGAGCAGTGTGGTTTCAGAAGTGGTAGAGGATGTGTGGATCAGGTGTTTGCTTTGAAGAATGTATGTGAGAAATACTTAGAAAAAGCAAATGGATTTGTGTGTAGCATTTATGGATCTGGAGAAGGCATATGATAGAGTTGATAGAGATCTTCTGTGGAAGGTATTAAGAATAAATGGTGTGGGAGGCAAGTTGTTAGAAGCAGTGAAAAGTTTTTATCGAGGATGTAAGGCATGTGTACGTGTAGGAAGAGAGGAAAGTGATTGGTTCTCAGTGAATGTAGGTTTGCGGCAGGGGTGTGTGATGTCTCCACAGTTGTTTAATTTGTTTATGGATGGGGTTGTTAGGGAGGTGAATGCAAGAGTTTTGGAAAGAGGGGCAAGAATGAAGCCTGTTGTGGATGAGAGAGCTTGGGAAGTGAGTCAGTTGTTGTTCGCTGATGATACAGCGCTGGTGGCTGACTCATGTGAGAAACTGCAGAAGCTGGTGACTGAATTTGGTAAAGTGTGTGAAAGAAGAAAGTTAAGAGTAAATGTGAATAAGAGCAAGGTTATTAGGTACAGTAGGGTTGAGGGTAAAGTCAATTGGGAGGTAAGTTTGAATGGAGAAAAACTGGAGAAACTAAAGTGTTTTAGATATCTGGGAGTGGATCTGGCAGCGGATGGAACCATGGAAGCGGAAGTGAATCATAGGGTGGGGGAGGGGGCGAAAATCCTGGGAGCCTTGAAGAATGTGTGGAAGTCGAGAACATTATCTCGGAAAGCAAAAATGGGTATGTTTGAAGGAATAGTGGTTCCAACAATGTTGTATGGTTGCGAGGCGTGGGCTATGGATAGAGTTGTGCGCAGGAGGGTGGATGTGCTGGAAATGAGATGTTTGAGGACAATGTGTGGTGTGAGGTGGTTTGATCGAGTAAGTAATGTAAGGGTAAGAGAGATATGTGGAAATAAAAAGAGCGTGGTTGAGAGAGCAGAAGAGGGTGTTTTGAAATGGTTTGGGCACATGGAGAGAATGAGTGAGGAAAGATTGACCAAGAGGATATATGTGTCGGAGGTGAAGGGAACGAGGAGAAGTGGGAGACCAAATTGTAGGAGGAAAGATGGATTGAAAAAGATTTTGAGTGATCGGGGCCTGAACATGCAGGAGGGTGAAAGGCGGGCAAGGAATAGAGTGAATTGGATCGATGTGGTATACCGGGGTTGACGTGCTGTCATTGGATTGAATCAGAGCATGTGAAGCGTCTGGGGTAAACCATGGAAAGCTGTGTGGGGCCTGGATGTGGAAAGGGAGCTTTGGTTTCTGGCATTATTGCATGACAGCTAGAGACTGAGTGTGAACGAATGAGGCCTTTGTTGTCTTTTCCTAGCGCTACCCCGCACACATGAGGGGAGAGGGGGATGGTATTTCATGTGTGGCGAGGTGGCGATGGGAATGAATGAAGGCAGACAGTGTGAATTGTGTGCATGGGTATATATATATGTGTCCCTGTGTGTATATATATGTGTACATTGAGATGTATAGGTATGTATATTTGCGTGTGGGGACGTTTGTGTATATACATGTGTATGGGAGTGGGTTTGGCCATTTCTTTCGTATGTTTCCTTGCGCTGCCTCGCAAACGCGGGAGACAGCGACAAAGCAAAATAAAAAAATGATAAAATACATACATATATATATATATATATATATATATATATATATATATATATATATATATATATATATATATATATATATATCTTCTCTATCAACTCTGTCATATGTTCTGTGGAAGATATTAAGTATGTGTGGTGTGGGAGGCAAGTTGTTAGAAGCAGTGAAAAGTTTTTATTGAGGATGTAAGGCTTGTGTACGTGTAGGAAGAGAGGAAAGTGATTGGTTCTCAGTAAGTGCTGGTTTGCGGCAGGAGTGGATGATGTCTCCAAGGTTGTTTAATTTGTTTATGGATGGGGTTGTTAGGGAGGTGAATGCAAGAGTTTTGGAAAGAGGGGTAAGGATGCAGTCTGTTGTGGATGAGAGGGCTTGGGAAGTGAGTCAGTTGTTGTTCGTTGATGATACAGAGCTGGTGGTTGATTCGGGTGAGAAACTGCAGAAGCTGGTGACTGAGTTTGGTGAAGTTTGTGAAAGAAGAAAGCTGAGAGTAAATGTAAATAAGAGCAAGGTTATTAGGTACAGTAGGGTTGAGGGACAAGTCAATTTAGAGGTAAGTTTGAATGGAGAGAAACTGGAGGAAGTGAAGGGTTTTCGATATCTGGGAGTATTTTTGGCAGTGGATGGGACCATGGAAGCGGAAGTGAGTCATAGGGCGGGGGAGGGGGCGAAAGTTCTTGGAGCGTTTAAAAATGTGTGAAAGGCGAGGTCACTATCTCAGGAAGCAAAAATGGGTATGTTTGAAGGAATAATGGTTCCACCAATTATATATGGTTGCGAGGCGTGGGCTATAGATAAAGTTGTGCGGAGGAGGGTAGATGTGCTGGAAATGAAATGTTTGAGGACAATATGTGGTGTGAGGTGGTTTGATCGAGTATTTAATGAAGGGGCAAGAGAGATGTGTGGTAATAAAAAGAGTGTGGTTGAGAGAGCAGAAGAGGGTGTTTTGAAATGATTTGGTCACAAGGAGAGAATGAGTGAGGAAAGATTGACAGAGGATATATGTGTCGGAGGTGGAGGGAACGAGGAAAAGTAGGAGACCAAATTGGAGGTGGAAAGATGGAGTGAAAAAGATTTTGAGCGATGGGGGCCTGAACATGCAGGAGGGTGAAAGGCGTGCAAGGAATAGAGTGAATTGGAACGATGTGGTGTACCGGGGTCGACGTGCTGTCAATGGATTGAACCAGGGCATGTGAAGCGTCTGGGGTAAACCATGTGAGGCCTGGATGTGAAAAGGGAGCCATGGTTTCGGTGCATTATACATGACAGCTAGAGACTGAGTGTGAACGAATGTGGCCTTTGTTGTCTTTTCCTAGCGCTACCTCGCGCACATGCGGGGGGTGGGGTCTGTCATTTCATGTGTGGTGGGGTGGCGACGGGAATGAATAAGGGCAGACGGTATGAATTTCATACATTTGTATATATGTATATGTCTGTGTGTGTATATATATATGTATACTTTGAGATGTATAGGTATGTATATGTGCGTGTGGACATGTATGTATATACATGTGTATGTGGGTGGGTAGGGCCATTCTTTCGTCTATTTCCTTGTGCTACCTCGCTAACGTGGGAGACAGCCCCTCTCTACAAAACTCTTGCATTCACCTCCCTAACAACTCCATCCATAAACAAATTAAACAACCATGGAGACATCACGCACCCCTGCCGCAAACCATCATTCACTGGGGACCAATCACTTTCCTCTTTTCCTACTCGTACACATGCCTTACATCCTCGATAAAAACTTTTCACTGCTTCTAGCAACTTACCTCCTCACCATATGCTCTTAATACCTTCCACAGAGCATCTCTATCGAATCTATCATATGCCTTCTCCAGATCCATAAATGCTACATACAAATCCATCTTTTTTCCAAATATTTCTCACATACGTTCTTCAAAGCAAACACCAGAACGACACATCCTCTTCCACTTCTGAAATCACACGGCTCCTCCCCTATCTGATGCTTTGTACATGCCTTTACCCTCTCAATCAATACCCTTCTACATAATTTCCAATGAATACTCAACAAACATATACCTCTGTAATTCTGAACACTCACCTCTATCCCCTTTGCCTTTGTACAACGGCATTATGCATGCTTTCCGCCAATCCTCAGGCACCAAACCATGAACCATACATACATTGAATATCCTCACCAACCAATCAACAACACAATCACCCACTTTTTTAATAAATTCCAGTGCAATACCATCCAAACCCGCCAGCTTTCATCTTCCCTGACCCTCTCACGTCGCACACCACCTCGACCACAACACCCTATACGTGCCACTCTATCATCAAACATATTCAACAAACCTTAAGAATACTCTCTCCATCTCCTCACTTCAGCATTACTTGTTATTACCTCCCCATTAGCCCTCTTCACTTATGTTCCCATTTGTTCTCATGTCTTACGCACTTTATTTACCTCCTTCCAAAACATCTTTTTATTCTCCCAAACATTCAATGATATTCTCTCACCCCAACTCTCATTTGCCCTCTTTTTCAACTCTTTCACCTTTCTCTTGACCTCCTGCTTCTGTCTTTTATACATCTCCCAGTTACTTGCACTATTTCCCTGCAAAAATCGTCCAAATGCATCTCTCTTCTCTTTCACTAACAATCTTACTTCTTTATCCCACCACTCACCACCCTTTCTAATCTGCCCACCTCCAACCATTCTCATGCCACGGGCATCTTTTGCGCAAGCCATCACTGCTTACCTAAATGCATGTTATTCCTCCCCCACTCCCCTTACGGCATTTGTTCTCACCTTTTTCCATTCTGCACTCAATCTCTCCTGGTACTTCCTCATACATTTCTCCTTTCCATGCTCACTTGCTCTCATCACTCTCTACACCCCAAAATTCTCTATTCTTTTCTGAAAACCTCTATAAATCTTCACCTTCGCCTCCACAAGATAATGATCAGACATCCCTCCAGTTGCACTTCTCAGCACATTAACATCCAAAAGTCTCTCTTTCACGCGCCTATCAATTAACACGTAAGCCAGTAATTCTCTCCGGCCATCTCTCCTATTTCATACGTATACTTATGTATATCTCTCTTTTTAAACCAGGTATTCCCAATCAACAGTCCTTTTTTTCAGTACACAAATCTACAAGCTCTTCACCATTTCCATTTACAACTCTGACTACCCCATGTACACCAATCATACCCTCAACTGTCACATTACTCACCTTTGCATTCAAATCACCCATCACTATAACCCGGTCTCGTGTATCAGAGCTGCTAACACTCAATCAGCTGCTCCCAAAGCACTTTCCTCTCATCATCTTTCTTATGACCAGGTGCATAGGCACCAATAATCACCCATCTCTTTCCATCCACTTTCAGTTTTACCCACATCAATCTAGAGTTTACTTTCTTACACTATCACATACTTCCACGACTCCTGCTTCAAGAGAATTGCTACTCCTCCCTATGTTCTTGTCCTTTCACCAACCCCTGAAGTTACTCCCAAGACTCCCACTCTTCCCCTTTACCCCTGAGCTTCGTTTCACTCAGAGCCAAAACATCCAGGTTCCTTTCCTCAAACATACTCCTTATCTCTCCTTTTTTCTCATCTTGGTTACATCCAAACACATTTAGACACCCGAATCTGAGCCTTCGAGGAGGATGAGCACTCCCCGCGTGACTCCTTCTTCTGTTTCCCCTTTTAGAAAGTTGAGATACAAGGAGGGGAGAGTTTCTAGCCCCACCGCCCCCGTCCCCTTTATTCACCTTCTACGATACGCGGGGAACGCGTGGGAGGTATTCTTTCTCCACTATCCCCATGGATAAATATATATGCATATATATATATATATATATATATATATATATATATATATATATATATATATATATATATATATATATATATATCAGACCATCTCTCTTTCCATCTCCATCATCCTAAAGCAATTTAGATATCTCTGTGTCTTCAGGCCGCTGCCACTGACTTTCTTTTTGTGAATTAAGAGAAAATAAAGTCCACATGAAAGGATGAAAGATTCATGATCCCTTGAGTAGCATCTGATGACTCTGCTGTCAGGTAGACCCCAAGACAGAATACAAGTCAATCCTACTGACACTTTCTCAGTGATGGATCTCTTTCCTGAAGATAAGACAGGGGGAAAAATGATTAGGGGTCCCATGAATATATTTTCACAGGGTTGATCCATCGGAGATCGATGTCAAATTCTAAGTCTATCTTGTCAGTATTTCGGTGTCGTCCTGTTGCGGTCGACGGAAGTGAAACACTAGACTTAGAGAGGTGGACAACACACGAAACACGAACGATGCCGGACGATAGACGATGGACAACCGACGAAAGACGAATGACAGCAGATGACAGACCAACGACGATTGATAATGGCCAACAGACGACAGGCTACGGGCGACGGGACACAACAACGGCATCGCCAGCTGACAGCAATAATGACAGCGCCATTCTCACGACCCGCCTATTAATTCTTCCATGATTCCACACAACGCTGTTCCTCCGCAAGTTCTCCACCCATTCCAAACACACACACACACACACACACACACACACACACAAACTCCTCCCTCCGTCTCGCCACATACTACCGTCATATGCCATGGCACCCATCCCCATCCCATTCTCACCCCTTATCCCCGCCCCTCACTATCATTCCATCACCTTCTCCCGTCCTTCTACACATTCTTGCTCTTCTCCCACCTCCAAAACACTTCCTCCTCCTGCCCATCGTCATACAGGCTCTTCAGAAATATACCAGAAAGTCATATGAATGCACTTGTGTCAGGAAGGTCAAGTACTTCCTAGGTCACACGCCTAAAGTAATCCCTCACTGAAACTTAGGCTAACATCTAAAGCAATACCTTATTATAATTCAGGTTACACACTTAATGTAATTCCTCACTGTAACTTAGGCTAACGTCTAAAGTAATCCCTCATTATAACTCAGTTTACACACCTAAAGTAATTCCTCTCTGTAACTTTGGCTGACTTATAAAGTAATCCCTCATTATAACTCAGGTTACACATCTAAAGTAATCCCTCATTGTAGCTTTGGCTGACTTATAAAGTAATCCCTCATTATAACTCAGGTTACACATCTAAAGTAATCCCTCATTGTAGCTTACGCCACACATTTAAGACGAACGACTATCCAATTACTACCCTTAGCATCTTAGCGTTACGAGAGCAAGTGAACTGAATCGAAATTGATAATCAGAAACTAGTTATGTGATGATGTAAAAATGAGTTCTAATTAATTATATACCTCAGCTGGCCTTACGTCCCTTCACATTGGCTAGACTCTCACGCCTCACTCACCACGCCACGCCCATCCACATGGCCCCTAACCCTCCTCATTTTTTTCTTTTTCTTTTTTTTTTTTTGCCACAAGAGAGAACTTACTGTGCCCTCCCACATATCCTGTGGGCGGTGACGCAAATGAGGGAGAATACAAGGGGCACAAAACATCCTTGTAGTAGGCCTCTGTAATTGAGGTACACTGCAAATTACAAAGATTAGGTAACATTAAGTGAATCATTTCACAAACTGTTTACAAAGGTTGAATAACAATGGTTTGGTTACATAACAAGGTATGTCAAAGAAAAGAAAAAAACATTTCAGATAGGCTAAGCTAGAAAACCTTTTCAGCATCTGAGGAAGAATTTACTTATGGATGAAAACCTTACACAGTTCTTGCAAAGTTCAGCAGGAAATAACTTTGAATTCACTAACATTACAGCATTTAAGTTAACAGTGTTGCGGGGTGTGAGAGTAGGTCTGTTGGTAAAGTTTTCGTTTGATCCGTTTGTTATCAACACGAGCCAACTGCTATGAGTATCTATAGCCCAGCCTGAGTCAGGCAACAACAACAAAGTGTCTGCTGATCCGGCAGATAACCCTTGACCAAGGAGTTACTACCACCTTGGTGTTTGGACGGTTAGTGATGGTGGAGCAGTGCGCAAGCACTGCGGTGGCTGTCGAGTTCCCCTCCTTAGCCCACGCTAGGGAGGGCTGCCCCACATGTGGGCCCTCCCCCAAAACACACATTTTCTCCATCTTACTCATAATTCCCCCGACATTCCCATAACCAACATCATTCTATGTTTTTAACTTTGAATTTCTTTCAGTGAACGCTTCTAGTTAGCCATCTTTAATGGCAAAATCTCGTCGAAGGTAAAAACCCTTCCACAGGCTTTGGCCCGTCCCCATGTCTTTCCACACTGTGCCCTCTTTTCTTTACCCCCTCATTTTCATCCGTCTTTCCTCCTTCTCCTCTGTTCCCCCTCACCCAAGCCCTCTTTTCCCCTCCCTCCACACTCCCTTCACTTCGTTCCTTGGGAAGGTTCCTGGAATAGGAGGCGGCGTGAACGTGATCACATAGTCTTATCCTTTATGAGGCATCAATCTCGCCTGCCTCAGCGACACCGCCACCAGTTTGCGCGGTGTGACCGTCAAGGTGGTGTGTGTGTGTGTGTGTGTGTGTGTACTAGAAGAAGGGAAGCGAGGGTTACACTCCCTGTGCATGGAGGAGAGGCTGTTTTGCCTTGAGCGTGAGGGATGGGGCTTTACTCTGCTTACTTGTGGTGAGGGTGGGATCTACACATGGGATGGGAGAGCCTACGCCACTTAGACGAGGGGAGGAAAGCTTTGTACCATCCAAACGTGAAGTTGGAGCTGCGCTGCTCACGTGTGAGGGAGGGATAGGATCTTTTGTACGTTCAGGCCCTGTTCACGTTGGAGTGAGTACAGGGGGAAGGGCCATTCTACATATCAAGCTACCAGGGAACTCAGAACTGTTAACAAAAGCTACATTTAATAAAGTCGTATATCATAATGCATACAATGCTTATCTACACAGACAGCGAATACAGAAAAAAGGTGAACGACAGATAATGTACGAAGTGCAATCGTAGCAGATTATACACATTGCATAAGCCATCACAATATCAATACTAACAACAGGATTAAAGATAAAGAAAAAGAGAGGAAGCAATAAGCAGTTGAAAAGATAGATTTTGCACTGCCACAGAAGTCAAAGTGTGAATTCAAACTAATATATATATATATATATATATATATATATATATATATATATATATATATATATATATATATATATTGGAAAGGATCACAATTTTGCGCGTGATCAAGTACATTCCTAAGAGTCCACGAATAAAATGAAACACGATAAGTTCCCAAAAGCACTTTCGTGTCATAATAACATCATCAGGGGAGACACAAGAGAGAATATAAGAGTCAGTTGATATACAACGAAGAGACATAGCTAGGACGCCATTTGGTAAACATAAATTTGTCCAAGACAGACAACGAGCGTATCATAAACTTATCATTTTACAAATTTTATCAACAATAAAGCTACCTAATTTGTATAGACCATCACTAATATTAAGATTATAATTCTTTGTTTATTTGATGATAGAAGATTCAATGATATTTTCGTGGGAATAGATTTAGAGTTAATAACCGAGATGGCATTACTCCATTCAATACAATGATCATAGTTTTTAACGTGATTAAACAAGGCATTTGATTCTTGCCCCGTTCTTATACTATATTTATGTTGCTTAAGTCTAATAGAAAGATCCTTGCCAGTCTGCCCAAATTAAAACTTATCACAATTTCTACATGGCACTTTATAGATGCACACAGGAGAATTTTCTGGTTAATTCCTGATTGAGATTATCTTTATGGTATTATTGTTGCTGAAGGCAACATTTGCATTAAAGGATTTAAGCCACATGGGAAGTAAAGGAAAATTATTATTAAAAGGGAGAATTAAAAGATTATTGGTGTCAATGGGAGGTTTGGGCTCAGTACTATAAAAGGATTTCTTTGCTAACTTAAGGTATTTATCAATGAAAGATCTAGGATACTTTAGCTTGGATCCAATAGAATATATCCTCTCAAACTCATCATCAATAAACTCTGGACTGCAAATACGTATTGCCTTAAAGAACATAGATTGAAATGATGATAATCTAACTCAGTCACTTCGTTAATTTAACCCTGTCACTTCGTTGTATATCAACTGACTGTTATATTTCTCTCTTGTGTCTTCCCTGATGATGTGATTATTACACGAAAGTGCACTTGGGAACTTACCGTGTTTCATTTTCCCTGTGGACTCTTAGGAATATATATATATATATATATATATATATATATATATATATATATATATATATATGTATGTGAGAAATACTTAGAAAAGCAAATGGATTTGTATGTAGCATTTATGGATCTGGAGAAGGCATATGATAGAGTTGATAGAGATGCTCTGTGGAAGGTATTAAGAATATATGGTGTGGGAGGCAAGTTGTTAGAAGCAGTGAAAAGTTTTTATCGAGGATGTAAGGCATGTGTACGTGTAGGAAGAGAGGAAAGTGATTGGTTCTCAGTGAATGTTGGTTTGCGGCAGGGGTGTGTGATGTCTCCATGGTTGTTTAATTTGTTTATGGATGGGGTTGTTAGGGAGGTAAATGCAAGAGTCTTGGAAAGAGGGGCAAGTATGAAGTCTGTTGGGGATGAGAGAGCTTGGGAAGTGAGTCAGTTGTTGTTCGCTGATGATACAGCGCTGGTGGCGGATTCATGTGAGAAACTGCAGAAGCTGGTGACGGAGTTTGGTAAAGTGTGTGGAAGAAGAAAGTTAAGAGTAAATGTGAATAAGAGCAAGGTTATTAGGTACAGTAGGGTTGAGGGTCAAGTCAATTGGGAGGTGAGTTTGAATGGAGAAAAACTGGAGGAAGTGAAGTGTTTTAGATATCTGGGAGTGGATCTGTCAGCGGATGGAACCATGGAAGCGGAAGTGGATCATAGGGTGGGGGAGGGGGCGAAAATTTTGGGAGCCTTGAAAAATGTGTGGAAGTCGAGAACATTATCCCGGAAAGCAAAAATGGGTATGTTTGAAGGAATAGTAGTTCCAACAATGTTGTATGGTTGCGAGGCGTGGGCTATGGATAGAGTTGTGCGCAGGAGGATGGATGTGCTGGAAATGAGATGTTTGAGGACAATGTGTGGTGTGAGGTGGTTTGATCGAGTAAGTAACGTAAGGGTAAGAGAGATGTGTGGAAATAAAAAGAGCGTGGTTGAGAGAGCAGAAGAGGGTGTTTTGAAATGGTTTGGGCACATGGAGAGAATGAGTGAGGAAAGATTGACCAAGAGGATATATGTGTCGGAGGTGGAGGGAACGAGGAGAAGAGGGAGACCAAATTGGAGGTGGAAAGATGGAGTGAAAAGGATTTTGTGTGATCGGGGCCTTAACATGCAGGAGGGTGAAAGGAGGGCAAGGAATAGAGTGAATTGGAGCGATGTGGTATACAGGGGTTGACGTGCTGTCAGTGGATTGAATCAAGGCATGTGAAGCGTCCGGGGTAAACCATGGAAAGCTGTGTAGGTATGTATATTTGCGTGTGTGGACGTGTGTATATACATGTGTAGGGGGTGGGTTGGGCCATTTCTTTCGTCTGTTTCCTTGCGCTACCTCGCAAACGCGGGAGACAGCGACAAAGTATAAAAAAAAAAAAAAAAAAAAAAAATGATATGTATATATATCCTTATATCCTTGGGGATAGGGGAGAAATTATCCTTCCCCAGGTATTCCCTGCGTGTGGTAGAAGGCGACTAAAAGGGGAAGGAGTGGGTGGCTGGAATTCCTCCCCTTTCGTTTTTTGTTTTTTTTTGATTTTCCAAAAGAAGGAACAGAGAAGGGGGCCGGGTGAGGATATTCCCTCAAAGGCCCAGTTCTCTTTTCTTAACGCTACCTTGCTAACGCGGGAAATGGCGAATAGTATGAAAGAAAAGAAAGATATATAACTGTGTCTGTGTGTGTGTGTGTGTGTGTGTGTTTGTGTGTGTAACGAGAACTGTCCAGTAGAGGACTCTTTGCCTATGTACGTAAGACGAAAGACATTTGATTATTTGTGAATGAATAACTAAATCTCTGTTGAAGATATCAGCGTTTCCGGACTCCGTCTCCTTGACGTTATAGAGCGAGGGAAACTCACCTCTGATGAGGGTATAACATTTTTGGTTAAGGAAACAGAAACGGACTGATACTGACAATTCTAAAGCACATGAATGTTGTCGTCTTCGTCAAAGACAGGGAGAAATGGACACCGATTCTTAGATGATCCTAGATTTACCATAGGTGTTTGACATCTGGTCAATAGTTAGATGTAAAGTATGTGGGACGATCATACGCTACGGAGTAATCATTGCAAATTCTTTTCAATCACAGCACAACTTCAGACGATATTCACTATGTAGGTCTCGTGAGGTTGAATACCTGCATCTAAAAAAGAAATACATATATTCCAGTTTCTGAAAGTATGTAAACAATTTCACGATACAGCCAACAGCTGAGAATACAGCCAATTCATCTCTCAATACTGGACTGAGAGAAGTTTGCACATTGACTCCATGTAAATATCTTCACAATTACTGCTGGACAGGACGTGGCAAGCAGTGACGCTTGCTAAGGTCAAAAGTTAGCTTGTGCTCAGACCCACAATATGCGAGATTTTCATGAGGGACCAATCAAGGGCACTGTTACCTACAATAAGATGGAAGAGAATACAAAGAATTCAAACAGCAACAAACCATTAGGTCCTTTGGATGCTGTTTGCGATAGCTAAAAATATGAGACTCGCATATTAGTTTTGTACAAGCCAAAGGTATACAGATAACTCAAAGTGAATAACCTGCAAATTGTCATGTAACCTGAGGAGGCGCAACTAATGTAAGTCGTAGACTGGTATTAATTAGCCTAATGGGGGAGGAAAAAAGACTAACCAGCCATTATTCAAGTAACAGAAAATCTGTGTTAAAAAAGGCCAAAAAACTGTAGGGGCCAGAAAGAAACAGAAAACGGCAGAGAGCCGAAATACATAGTCTTACTGACAGCGAGTGGGCCAGTTCTCTGGTTGCCAACGTTAACAATATATGGTGTGACGTGTTGACCTGTCGGGTGCTGTGTGATCCAACCAGGAACACAAGAGGAGGTCAGGAAGAATCTAGTACCCTGACGCAAAAACAAAAAGACAACATCAGTGAGAGTGAGAGAGAAGCAACATTGCAGCGAAGAGAAAAGGATGGAAGCAGACGAGTGTGAGAAGGGAAGCTAATGCGGTGAACTGATTTTCTCTGAGGAAAAGGCTAAGAATGTGAAGATTCATGCTTAAACCTTACACCTACAGGGCGGTGATCTGCACAGCATCCGTAGTCAACGCCGTCCATACGATGAAGGAAGGACACGGAAAGAGAGAATCTACGCTGTTTTACATTTGTGGGGAAGGGATTCAAAATGCTGACAACTGAGGAAGAGGGAGCACGCGCTGTTCAAAGGAAAGGGGATGGAAGATACACCATTTTCCTGTGGGGCAGAGGGATTTTTACACCGCCAACACGTGAAGGGAGTATGATCTTCACTGCTTACATATAGGAGGAGGAGCTCTGCCCTCCTAGAATCTTAGGGGAAGGAGTCTGCATTGCTTGGACGATGGGGAGGAAGTTCACACTGCTTACACGTAAGAGGAGGAGATCCATGCTGCTTAGAATAGGAGACGAGATTTACGCTCCTTACACGTAGAAGAAGAGTTTTACAATGCCTTTATACAGGATGTGAGGTTTTATATCGCTTCCACGTAGGAAAGAGGGCCTGCTCTGCCTGTAAGCAGAGAGAGGGCGCGGGGGTTACTCTGCTTACAGACACGAGAAGGAGGTCTGTAATTAATACACATCAAGGGAGGAGTAAGCACTTAACACGTCCGGGAAGAGGAGGGGAAGGGGGTAAGTGCACTGTTGGTATGTGGGGCAGGGATCCGCATTGTCTGTACTCTGAGATGGAACAGCCACTCTTGCGTGCGGGAATAGCGTGATTAGCATTATCTGCACCTGAGAGGATGTATGTACTCTATACCAGTGGGATGGGAGTGATCTACATTTTCTACAACCGGAAAGGGTGTTTGTCTGCAGGAGGAGGTGCATGGTGATAAAGAGGATATATGTATAACTTGTTTCTTGTCATTGCATCCAGTACAGCCATCTGTCTAATACCAGACGCACTAATCGTCTTCAAATGCCAGTGGAGTGACTCCCCTGATATTAATGTACACTGTTGAACCTCTCTCCCCTCCTGTTTTATAACTCCATTGTCCTTATGTGTATACTTTCCCTAACTTTCTGTGGCTGCACAAATTCTATGTCTGGATGTGCCGTCTGTCTCAAATGCAAAGTTTACATTGCAGATCTTACAACTCACAAACCTAAACGCTAAGAACTCATTTTTGTTTCAGCTGTGTGATGATACTTACATACACAACCTGTTACCATCAAACGTATGGAATTACTGACAAAATATTAGTCATCACCCTGCACATAGTGTCAATATTAAGTAAATACATGTGAGGTATACATCCATTATCCTGTACGTCTCTTAACCTTGGCACCATTTTGAATTGATTTTGTTGTGTGTGTCTGAGTTAGATATGTTTTTATGCGAGCATTAAGTGGTGTTCTACACTATTCTCTCTATGATCACCATGTATGATGATAATGATAATGATAATAGTAATTATACGATAATAATAATGATAATAATAATAATAATAATAATAATAATGATAATAATGATAATGATAATGATTCAATAGTAATGATAGTAATAATGATATTAATAATAATAATTATCATTATTATCATTATCATTTTTATCACACTGATAATAATTATGAAAATTATCATTCTTATTGTCATTATTATGATTACTAGTATGATTATGTTTATTATTTTTCATACGAAATAGCTGTGTCTCGCTCTAGCGAGGGAGCGCCAGGAACAGACGGAGAGAAGACACATTCGCTCACATCCATTATCATTATTGTCACTGTCATTCTTATTTTCATTATGTTTAAGAGAAGGTTCTTCGCTGCCCACCAGTGCGAGAAGTGACCCTACACTTTCTACCTATTTGAAAGATTTCTGCACTGTCTTCCTGTGTGGGAAAGTAGTTTGTACTGACTACCTGTGGGAAGGGTTGTGCACTGGCTGAATGAGGGAGAAGAATCTGTACTGTCTATCTGTGGGAAAGGGATCTGCACTCTGCCTATGGGAGGAGGGTCTGCACTGCCGACCTGTGGACGAGGGGGGTCTGTACTGCCGATTTGTAGGAGGGGTATCTGTACTGTCTACCTGAGGGAGAAGGATCAGCGCTGTCTGACTGTGGAAGAGGGATTTGAACCCTCGACCGGTGGGAAAGGGGTCTGCACTGTCTTCTTGAGGGAAAGGGATCTTCACTGTCAACCTGTGGAAGAGGGGTGTCCTCTCTCTATCTTATGTGGGAAAGAGGTCTCTATTGTATGCCTGTGGGAGAGAGGTCTGCATTTTCTGCATGTGAAGAATTTGTTTGTGTTTCTGTGTCTATATATATGTATGTTTGTATGTATGACGTTGAATTTAATGGTTATCAGCTACTGAATAATCAGTATGCCAGATATTGTAAGACCATTCATCTAGCCCACTGATCTATTTATACAAGAGCGAGGAAACCTGCACTGAGTATGTGAGATGAAGGCAAACACTCCCTACATCTGAGGTGCACGGAGGAAATGCTCTGCTTACACATCGAGGGCACGGAAGGTCCGTACTATGTACATGAGAAGGACATCGAGGGGCCTGCTTTGCATAACTGTTGTGGAGTAGATGGAGGTATTTATGCTCCTACTCGCCGATGTGTCTGCAGTGTTTGTACGGGAAGAGTAAGAGGTGGCTGTACTGCTCTCATCACAGGAAAGGAGCTCAGTAAACTTACAGGATATGTACTCTAAAGGTCGCAAGTTCTCAAGAAGTTTCGTCTAAATTCTTGGCGTCCACTGGGGGTAATGTGTTATCATTTGTGGTTGCATATCAGCTTAAAATTCAAATCATCATATGTCATTCCTTTTCATTAATCTTGCCAGTGAGTATGAATGTAGTAGCGTCTCTGTGCAATAGCAAGTGTATTTTAGTCTGTTAACATGCATGCAAATTACCTAATTTGTTCATGGGTGTTAATGTATAATTACGTATTTGTTACCTGTTTGTAAAGTGTAATTTTGCACTCGGAGGCCCCCGTCTCTTGAACATTTTCTCCTACCGCACAACTTATTTAAATACAGCATAGCGTCAGCATTCACAATCTTGTCACTTGTATATTCCATTCATTTACTAGACTAATTCCATATGAATACTTCCCTGCATCTGGTTTAACAAAGTTGTGGCTTAATTTCATAATAAGGCCTATGGTTGTTTCATCTTGGCATCTCTTGTAGAACTGTTCAAGGTCGACATCATCAAACTGGCTTATGCGTGAGTGTGTGTGTGTGTGTGTGTGTGTGTGTGTGTGAAAAGTCCTGACGACTGGTCTTTTGTATGCCTGGTAAGTCGTGTGGGCAGCGTTATTGACAAGTGGTTTGTGGGCGTCTCGGGGAGGCCGGCTTGAGCGGATGTGGGGGCGGGTGGGGAAGAGGAGGAGGAGGTGAGGCGTGAGAGTCAGGTTGTGTCTGTCAAGGACTTTCCTATTATATGTGATATACTGACGACCGTCTGTGCGTAATTTGGAATTACATGTATGGTGTCAAAAAAAAAAAAAGAAATACTGACTAGTACCATAAGTACAAATGAAGGAGATTACGGCTCACTGGACGTAAAACTGAACTCTTACTCAATTATTGATAATCATGGCACGGTATACATTGGACTAAAGAATCCTACAAAGCCACCAGTAATCATGACAGGGTATGAAAAGGTTTATATAGTCACTTCATTGATCACAGCACATTGATCACGGTGGAAGACGAGTCTGGACTAAATGACATGTAGGAGGGGAGTCTGCCTTGCTTATCTATGGGAGAGAAAGTTTGCACGGTCTTCCTGTGGGAGAAGTGTCTGTGCTCTCTTCCTGTGGGAGAGAGGTCTGTCTACATAATGGAGAGGTGTTTGCACTGTCTTATGGTGGGAGAGGGGTCTGCAGTGTCTACTTGGTGGGAAAGGAAGGTCTATGCGGTCTTCTCGTGGTGCGAGAGTTGTCTGCACTGTCTGCATGAGGAAGATGTGTGCTGCACTGTTTTCGCGTGGGAGACGGGCACGCATTGTCTACATGTGGGAGAAGGATCTACACTTCCTACCTATGAAGGAGGAAGGTCTGCACTTTCTACACGTTAGAGAGCGGTCTGCACTGTCTTCCTGCCGAGAAGGGGGTCTGCACTGCACTGCACTGCACTGCTCTGCATTGCACTGCACTGCTCTGCACAGTGCTATCAAGGATACAGAGGAGCTCCAGCACTATCTTATGGGAAGTGGCTCATTAGACTGTACTCAGGTGACCATGTATCTCAAGACAGGTATATCATTTCTATCATATGTTTTTATCCTTATCTTTGATGGTAATGAATCACTCAATTCATCCACTGTGTAGCACGTTCTCAAGTCTCCGTGAGCTCGTAGACAGAGACAGACAGACAGACAGACAGACAGACAGACAGACAGACAGACAGACAGACAGACACACACACACACACACACACACACACACACACACACACACACACGCACACACACACACACACACACACACACACACACACACACACACACACACACACACTCATCCTGTAAAAAACATTTAGGTAAGTCGAGAGTGTGTGTGTGTGTGAGTGTGTGTGTGTGTGTGTGTGTGTGTGTGTGTGTGTGTGTGTGTGTGTGTGTGTGTGTGTTTTATAAAATTAGGTGCTAAAGAAAAACCTTGTGTGGCCTGTTTGAGGAGCAAGTTTCCACCCGACCATTACAGAGATAATCTTCCAGTAAGTCGATAAGAACCAGTTTAATAATGTTGATACAACCTCCATTAGAGCAAAATCAGAGTACGGTGCCCCAGGTTGGCCTTGAAGCTATACAAGACACTGGTCTTCGACCAGATGATTGCATAATACGATGAAGATTTTAATTATCTGTGTCGGTTAGCTTGACAGATTGTGTGACTACCTATTTGTACTGTACGGGGAGGGCTTTCTGCGCTGGTAGGAGCCCTATCTCTTGAACTTTCTCTGCTATCATACACGTTTTTAAACTTTCGTAACCTCTGGTCGTCCTAACCTAACCTAACCTAACCTAACCTCTGGTCGTCCTAACCCTGCATCTTTCGAAGAACTCTTTAGCAGTTATAGAGTTGGTTTGAAAACAAGGGTTTTGATGAGGTCGCCTCTCACTCTTCTCTCTTCCATGGTGGGCAAATTTAAGGCTTCTAACCTTTCCATGCAACCCAGCATTCTTCATTCCAGCACCATCTTTACTACCCTCCTCTGAACCTGTGCTATGACTTCTTAATGCTTCTGTAGGTTCGGTGAACAAACTTGAAAAGTATGTTCTAGTTTCAGTCTAGTGTAAGATATGAATAGTTTACTAAATATTTCCTTATACAAGTACCTGAGTGCTGTTCAAATATTTGCCAGGAAACCGTTTTTCTCCTAATATGGGGCCTCTGGTGGCGGGTTAGGGACGATATCAACCCCACGTCTCACTCACATACAGATTTCTGCTGCTTACATCCTGCTGAATGATATCCATCTCGAGGCTTTCACTGTGTCCCGTTCTCGTTACTTTACACTGATCAGCCTATGTATCAGATCAACTTTGGAGTTTGCTTGGATCCCTTGCAAGTTTATGCAATCCTCTTTGCTTTTTTGCTTCCCTACTGACCTTGGCATCAACCCCAAACGTGCTCAGGTAAAAATGCTATTCATCAAATGAATTATTCTTAATCAATAAAGAAAAGTATCATGTCAGGATAGAACCCGGTTGCATATTGCCAGTGACCTCATTATAAGAAGGCTACCATATGTACCCTCGTTCCCTCATACGAAGATAATCTATCCATCGATTAAGCGTTCCCTTTATTCTTGCATGGAGATTCATCATCCTTACCAGCTGTCTTGGAGATATAGTGTCAAGTGCTTTTCCCATTCCAGATACAGGCAATCTACCCAGCCTGCTCTTTTATCTAAAACAAGAGCTTAATCTCACGCAAGCCGTCTCTCACTTCGGTACTTTCTCCTCAGCAAGTAGTCATCCATTTACTTTCTGATTATCTTTTCCAATACTCTACAGACAGAAATCGTCAAGGAGACTGGTGTGCAGTTCCTTGCAGGTCTTCTTCACTATGTAGAGAAATGATGTTGGATCTTTTCCAATCCATGAGCACTTAACGTTCTTCTAGCAATTTCTTGAACAACATTTTAAGTGGTTTGTCAAATGCATGTCTCTTGTATATGGGTCAAGACTCTTTACTATCATCCATATACTCTGGTGTCTCTGGCGGTAGGGGTATTGTGCCTTACACTGTGGAAACACTTTTGAACTTGTCATTTACGCCCTTGCTTATCTCTACATCTACTATAACTCTTCTCTCTCTGAATCCCTTAACCCGATTAGCCGCTCTTTAACTGACTATGTAGTATTGATGAATTTGTAGAAAAGTATTCGATCGTCTCTTGTCTTACCCAAAATATTCTTTTCTAAGTTTTTATCTTCTTTCTTACCCTATAATAGTCGTCTTTTACTCCCTTATACCTCTCAGATGCTGGCTGGCTGGGGTGCCACGAGTGACTTCTTCACAGCACATCGCTGTGCTCCTTGGTTATTTAACATCTTTTATTCTCACTATTCGCGCTGTATTTTGAGTCAAAGTTAACCATGATCCAACTTCTTCCTTGTAGGTTTCACAGAACCTTTCACCTCGGTGACCTGGTTCGTGGCCACAGAGCAGTTTCTCATTTTGTGTGACTAAAGACAACATTAAGCTCTGTGCAATTTCCGTGATTGTATCTCCTCTTTGAGTCAGATTTAGTTGCTGCTATTTTCATCACCTCATTTACTACATAAAATTCAGCATTACATAATCACTTTTTTCAGATTGTGTGTCAAATACGACATTCTTAATATTCATACTAGTGTGTGTGTGTGTGTGTGTGTGTGTGTGTGTGTGTGTGTGTGTGTGTGTGTGTATCTGTGCGTGTGTGTGTGTGTGTGTGTGTGTGTGAAGATAAGGTCTGGTCATCCGTCCCCCGTGGCCCTGGTGTACGCAATGCCATGCTCCAATATGAGATCCTTTCGTATACATTCTATGAGTTTATGTTTCAAAAAAAATCCTAATTCTCCCAGTCGTTCACGCTATATCTGAAACTCATTCTTCGTACTTTGCCAGCTCCGAGGAGTATGTGTTTTACTGTTTCATGTTACATCCTGACAATTCCTTCGCTGTTTTCATTAAAACACTTTGGAATAGTATATATGATTAATGCTGTTGCTCACGTCTTTCCTACAGCTACTCTTCCCATTACGCATTGTTTGAATGGGTCATCTGCCATTTTTTCCTAAAAACTTAAGCGTTTCTCTTACTGGGAAGGCCAGTCCTCTTCCTTGTTTATTTTCTGTTTCCTTCTTTGCTCTCTTGTATACCTCTGGACAGAACTGTAGAGATCTTATCTCTAGTAAGTTTCGCTGAACACAACAATATCAGGTGCATTTTTCCGAACTCGAATTTTGAACGTCAGACCTTTGCCATTCACTATCAATCCATATACATTTGTCTGCCACCTTTGTTTTCAGTCTAACATTACCACCACCAAGCATTCCTGACCTCTTTGCAGTTCTAGCGGGGCTGCTCCTTCCTCTTGCCTCCTAGTGATACCTCCAGATATTTTGCCTTTAGATATTTTGCTCTTTGTTTTTCGCCCTGCCATCTCTTGATCTCTCTCATCTGGTGAATGCCCTGCTGTATTCTTCCTTACATTTAATTTTCTTATCTTACCTGTGTACCTCCTGACTATAATGACTCCAGATCGAAGACTGGTGGCATCTATCCTTTCCCTGCAGCACAGATCCCTGAATTTTGGAAAAGTCTTTACTTCCCCAACTCAGCACCTTCTCTATTAGCTCTTTGTGGCTCTTGAGGTACGGTGGCCAAACTTGAAAAGCATATCTTATTTTTGGTGTGAAGTAGTTCAGCGCCTCTTCCCGGTCTGCTTTCTTAGAGACAGGGACGACGTTTGCGCGTCTCCACTTCCATGGCATCTTTCATTTTAACAGCGACATTGTGAACATTTTATCAAGTGGTTCCTTGAGCGTATCGACACAGATCTTCAGCACTTTGGGTGAAATTTCATAAGGATTACGAATCCTGTGTGGTCAAGATCCTCTAATATTATTCTTAATGTCTTTTCTAGACTTCTGTGTTTGCATGTCCAGTCGCGTGTACGTGTATGTGCCATGGCTGACATGTTGAACAGTTCTTCGAGAGCTGCAAGGATAGAACAACCAGAGGACATAAACATGAAACTCATCGAGACACTTGTAAAAAAGGAATGTGAGCGATTATTTCTATAGTATAAGAGGATGGATGAATGGAAGAAATTAAATAAAGACACGGTAGATCCAGTCAGAATGCAGAAAGACGATAAGTTGAATGGTAGCAGAGAATGATGAAGAGATAAGGCCCCACGAGTGTAAATTCCCCATTCCCCCCCCCCCCCCATGTACACTACAAATACAATAAACACACACACACACACACACACGATCTTACGTAAGTACAGTGGTTAGCGTTGTACTCCATCAATCTAACGGAGTGGGTTCGATTCCCGGGGGAAAGCTCACATTCATTTGTTCCTTATCCTTTCAAGGACTGGACGAGGCATGAGTGTCTCGTGCCAAACAGACAGACGGCGTGTATGATGTAAGAATTCTCGTGGATGCCGGAAGGAGATGCTCAAGGTTTTTCGATTGGTGGTTTTATCTCTATGAAGGCGTTAATGACATTGTCACCCGATAGGCTTAAAGCTCAAATTACTAAACAGCCAGCTGGGGTAACTCACGTGTGAAGCTTCACCCCTCTTGTATATATCTGGTTATTCAAATTTACCCCAGGACTTCTTTCTAAGGAAAGGTCCTGTTGTTACCCAGGATCGCTCTCCCAAGAAGTTCTTGCCGCCCAAGGCTACCCTGCTTCCTGCAGATCTCTCTCCAGTGGCTCCTGCCGCCCAAGGCTGCGCTATTTCCAGCAGGAATGTGAAGTAGTAGTCACATGGTATACGAGTGGTTGGATGAACAGAAAGACGTAGATGAGAATATGGTAAATATTAATGGAGAGATGAGGCAGCAAGAGTGGAAAAAAATTCCCTCTCCTTATAGTAAAAGTAGGTAATTCAATACACACACAAACACACACACACACACACACACACACACACACACATATATATATATATATATATATATATATATATATATATATAGAGAGAGAGAGAGAGAGAGAGAGAGAGAGAGAGAGAGAGAGAGAGAGACTTCCTTTGCCTAATGTCCGTTACGGGTTAAGCATAAGCAAAACAAAGTGATTAGCTTATTTGCAAAAATTTGTGTGCTGCGATATTTGGGCGGGCTTAATCCTTGAATAGCATACATCTGAAGTTTGATCATTTAACACCAATAAGTTATTACAGCTTAAAAGGCATTAGTTTTTCCTAATTGATAATCAATCTAAAGTGTCCTTAAAGTCTAATTAGTTCGTCACTTATACAGGGTTGCCTTTAGGGTAAGTTTGAAGTTTCCGTTAAGTGTTGTTCATGAGTTGTCCAAACAAAAAGAAAGTCTCCACAAATGGACAGATGCAGAGGTAACGGAATCAAGCCCGTTAGAACAATGAGAGAGAGAGAGAGAGAGAGAGAGAGAGAGAGAGAGTGAGAGAGAGAGAGAGAGAGAGAGAGAGACCCATACACTCCTCGTTATGTCCAGGTAAACCCCGGGTAGACCAGGTGAGGAGAGACCCTTCGAAGGTAAACTTCCCTCGATAAATAAAGAGGAGGTCCGGCACGCCATCAGCCGTGAAGTCATTATGACCTTGACTCATCAAACACGCCCTGGTACTACGTCACCCACCATCCACACCCCATCCAGCTTCCCACCACCCAAACTCCTCCCCAGCACACACACACACACACACACGCACCTCCCTATTCACACCCATTACCTTCAGTTACACCCACTCAGATACGCGTTTTGTTACAGCCAAGATCATATTCCTGATTAGGTGTCAAGTTCGCCTTTGTTTGTTTTGTCATCGAAGGCCTGAGAGTCGGAGGGCTGGTGGCCTCTCACGACGCGTCGGCCGCCTCACGTACAGCTGTGAAGGTCTCTTTGTTTAGCTCGAGGTGACGGCTGTACGGGGACCATACCTATTTCTGACTATGTCAACACTGATGGTTCTGAGGGATTCATTATTGGGTTTTCCTTTTTTTCAAAAGTACATTCTCTCTCTCTCTCTCTCTCTCTCTCTCTCTCTCTCTCTCTCTCTCTCTCTCTCTCTCTCTCTCTCTCTCTCTCTCTCTACGTAAATGTTGATAGCTAACATTATCTCCTTAAAAATCAGCCAAAATTATGCAGAAATCTCCCGGTTTCATTTACACAAAATCTACGGTCTATGAAAGTAGTGAGGTCAAATTTTTGTAAAAAAAACTTTTTTAAGACAAAGAGAATCCTAGTGCAACTCTCCTATCTTTAACATTTTTAGAACTACCTCTTTCCTCACAAACTCGGATAATAACTTACATTTCCAAAACGCTTATTCACATGGACAGATTATTCCCCATATCCTTCATACAGCAGAAAACCGTGACACATCACACGTAATAGATGACTATGTAACATAACTCAGAGGGACTTGAAACCCATCCAAGGTCAGATTACTGTGCAGTTGTTGCCAATCTGTTTCTGGAGTAACATAATAGGTGTCATATACCAGATCAGGGCGGACTTCAGATACTGGTTTTTGATGACTTAATTCACACAGATGGCATCATCCGATAGGTAATTAAGATGCAGATCATATTACCTCAGTATCATGGTAATTCTACATCTGTTTCATGATGGTCGAGATAGCGAGGATATTTATGTGTTTCCGTTATTTATGCACGATGTGCATGTATGAGTATACACACACACACACACACACACACACACACACACACACATATATATATATATATATATATATATATATATATATATATATATATATATATATATATATATATATATTTTTTTTTTTTTTTTTTTTTTTTTTTTTTTTATACTTTGTCGCTGTCTCCCGCGTTTGCGAGGTAGCGCAAGGAAACAGACGAAAGAAATGGCCCCACCCCCCCCCCCCCATACACATGTACATACACACGTCCACACACGCAAATATACATACCCACACAGCTCTCCATGGTTCACCCCAGACGCCTCACATGCCCTGATTCAATCCACTGACAGCACGTCAACCCCTGTATACCACATGACTCCAATTCACTCTATTCCTTGCCCTCCTTTCACCCTCCTGCATGTTCAGGCCCCGATCACACAAAATCTTTTTCACTCCATCTTTCCACCTCCAATTTGGTCTCCCTCTTCTCCTCGTTCCCTCCACCTCCGACACATATATCCTCTTGGTCAATCTCTCCTCACTCATTCTCCCCATGTGCCCAAACCATTTCAAAACACCCTCTTCTGCTCTTTCAACCACGCTCTTTTTATTTCCACACATCTCTCTTACCCTTACGTTACTTACTCGATCAAACCACCTCACACCACACATTGTCCTCAAACATCTCATTTCCAGCACATCCATCCTCCTGCGCACATCTCTATCCATAGCCCACGCCTCGCAACCATACAACATTGTTGGAACCACTATTCCCTCAAACATACCCATTTTTGCTTTCCGAGATAATGTTCTCGACTTCCACACATTTTTCAAGGCTCCCAAAATTTTCGCCCCCTCCCCCACCCTATGATCCACTTCCGCTTCCATGGTTCCATCCGCTGACAGATCCACTCCCAGATATCTAAAACACTTCACTTCCTCCAGTTTTTCTCCATTCAAACTCACCTCCCAATTGACTTGACCCTCACCCCTACTGTACCTAATAACCTTGCTCTTATTCACATTTACTCTCAACTTTCTTCTTCCACACACTTTACCAAACTCAGTCACCAGCTTCTGCAGTTTCTCACATGAATCAGCCACCAGCGCTGTATCATCAGCGAACAACAACTGACTCACTTCCCAAGCTCTCTCATCCCCAACAGACTTCATACTTGCCCCTCTTTCCAGGACTCTTGCATTTACCTCCCTTACAACCCCATCCATAAACAAATTAAACAACCATGGAGACATCACACACCCCTGCCGCAAACCTACATTCACTGAGAACCAATCACTTTCCTCTCTTCCTACACGTACACATGCCTTACATCCTCGATAAAAACTTTTCACTGCTTCTAACAACTTGCCTCCAACACCATATATTCTTAATACCTTCCACAGAGCATCTCTATCAACTCTATCATATGCCTTCTCCAGATCCATAAATGCTACATACAAATCCATTTGCTTTTCTAAGTATTTCTCACATACATTCTTCAAAGCAAACACCTGATCCACACATCCTCTACCACTTCTGAAACCGCACTGCTCTTCCCCAATCTGATGCTCTGTATATGCCTTCACCCTCTCAATCAATACCCTCCCATATAATTTACCAGGAATACTCAACAAACTTATACCTCTGTAATTTGAGCACTCACTCTTATCCCCTTTGCCTTTGTACAATGGCACTATGCACGCATTCCGCCAATCCTCAGGCACCTCACCATGAGTCATACATACATTAAATAACCTTACCAACCAGTCAACAATACAGTCACCCCCTTTTTTAATAAATTCCACTGCAATACCATCCAAACCTGCTGCCTTGCCGGCTTTCATCTTCCGCAAAGCTTATATGTATATATATATATACACATATAACTTTTTTTTTTTTTTTTTGCTTTGTCGCTGTCTCCCGCGTTTGCGAGGTAGCGCAAGGAAACAGACGAAAGAAATGGCCCAACCCACCCCCATACACATGTATATACATACATCCACACACGCAAATATACATACCTACACGGCTTTCCATGGTTTACCCCAGACGCTTCACATGCCCTGTTTTAATCCACTGACAGCACGTCAACCCCGGTATACCACATCGATCCAATTCACTCTATTCCTTGCCCTCCTTTCACCCTCCTGCATGTTCAGGCCCCGATCACACAAAATCTTTTTCACTCCATCTTTCCACCTCCAATTTGGTCTCCCACTTCTCCTCGTTTCCTCCACCTCCGACACATATATCCTCTTGGTCAATCTTTCCTCACTCATTCTCTCCATGTGCCCAAACCATTTCAAAACACCCTCTTCTGCTCTCTCAACCACGCTCTTTTTATTTCCACACATCTCTCTTACCCTTACGTTACTTACTCGATCAAACCACCTCACACCACACATTGTCCTCAAACATCTCATTTCCAGCACATCCACCCTCCTGCGCACAACTCTATCCATAGCCCACGCCTCGCAACCATACAGCATTGTTGGAACCACTATTCCTTCAAACATACCCATTTTTGCTTTCCGAGATAATGTTCTCGACTTCCACACATTCTTCAAGGCTCCCAGGATTTTCGCCCCCTCCCCCACCCTATGATTCACTTGCGCTTCCATGGTTCCATCCGCTGCCAGATCCACTCCCAGATATCTAAAACACTTTGCTTCCTCCAGTTTTTCTCCATTCAAACTTACCTCCCAATTGACTTGACCCTCAACCCTACTGTACCTAATAACCTTGCTCTTATTCACATTTACTCTTAACTTTCTTCTTCCACACACTTTACCAAACACAGTCACCAGCTTCTGCAGTTTCTCACATGAATCAGCCATCAGCGCTGTATCATCAGCGAACAACAACTGACTCACTTCCCAAGCTCTCTCATCCACAACAGACCTCATTCTTGCCCCTCTTTCCAAAACTCTTGCATTCACCTCCCTAACAACCCCATCCATGAACAAATTAAACAACCATGGAGACATCACACACCCCTGCCGCAAACCTACATTCACTGAGAACCAACCACTTTCCTCTCTTCCTACACGTACACATGCCTTACATCCTCGATAAAAACTTTTCACTGCTTCTAACAACTTGCCTCCCACACCATATATTCTTAATACCTTCCACAGAGCATCTCTATCAACTCTATCATATGCCTTCTCCAGATCCATAAATGCTACATACAAATCCATTTGCTTTTCTAAGTATTTCTCACATACATTCTTCAAAGCAAACACCTGATCCACACATCCTCTACCACTTCTGAAATCACACTGCTCTTCCCCAATCTGATGCTCTGTACATGCCTTCACCCTCTCAATCAATACCCTCCCATATAATTTACCAGGAATACTCAACAAACTTATACCTCTGTAATTTAAGCACTCACTCTTATCCTCTTTGCCTTTGTACAATGGCACTATGCACGCATTCCGCCAATCCTCAGGCACCTCACCATGAGTCATACATACATTAAATAACCTTACCAACCAGTCAACAATACAGTCACCCGGTTTTTTAATAAATTCCACTGCAATACCATCCAAACCTGCTGCCTTGCCGGCTTTCATCTTCCGCAAAGCTTTTACTACCTCTTCTCTGTTTACCAAATCATTTTCCCCAACCCTCTCACTTTGCACACCACCTCGACCAAGACACCCTATATCTGCCACTCTATTATCAAACACATTCAACAAACCTTCAAAATACTCACTCCATCTCCTTCTCACATCACCACTACTTGTTATCACCTCCCCATTAGCGCCCTTCACTGAAGTTCCCATTTGCTCCCTTGTCTTACGCACTTTATTTCTTTTTTTCAGCACATAAATCTACAAGCTCTTCACCATTTCCATTTACAACACTGAACGCCCCATGTATACCAATTATTCCCTCAACTGCCACATTACTCACCTTTGCATTCAAATCACCCATCACTATAACCCGGTCGCGTGCATCAAAACCACTAACACACTCATTCAGCTGCTCCCAAAACACTTGTATATATATATATATATATATATATATATATATATATATATATATATATATATATATATATATATATACATATACATACAAGGTTATGAGACGAACCAACACGAATGTAATATTCTCCCTTCCACTACACAAAAATGGTAATCATGAATAATAAAATGATCATACATATACATACATGAAAAATTTATATATTGTTCTGAGTAAGAGTGTGGACTTACTGAATTACAGATGGTCATTAGGAGTCAGGAAATGAGATCATTATTAGTGAGATTATCATTATATATAAGGAAGAAGGAAATTATGAGAAAAATGATGTTATTATGAGAGCAGATGATGTATTATTGTAAAAAGAAATGATTTCATTATGAGGGATAATGAGATTTTATGAATGAGGAAGTGATCACTAGGACTGAGTAAATGATGTCATTTTCAGTGACGAGAGAGGATGTCAGTGTAGCGATTACCATAAAGAACCCGAGCACAGGCCTTTCCTCAACTCATAGTTTAGTTTGCAGTGACTGTCGTGGCCGAGGCCTCACACTACTACAGTCTTACACAGTGAGAGTTAAACAGGTTACTCTACACCTTGTCATGATGCAGAGGATCACTTATGATAACACTGGCTTTTACACTCAGGTCCAATGTACCAACGACATTTTTATAGTAGACATTTTCAGTCGGGTGAAAATGGCTTCGACCGTTCTCCGGGTATGTTTTGAGATGTATGTTTCGCTAAGGAGTACAAAAGATGCAACATCATCCAGATTTATAACATGTCTTATGATCACCACATTTCCTCTGGACAGTGCCTTGGGTGGATATGAGTGCACAAACACTTTGACCACATATTGCTGCTTCCCCAAAAATAGAATTAAAACCTCGGCCAGTTTAGCAAAAAAGATAGTTATCGGCTCTTCTTAACAGGCAGTTCTAATTATTTGGTACGATACACTGCATCTCATATGCACTCGACCTCACAAATACATCACAGCGCCTCAGCAAGCACTACGCAAACAACAATAACCGTGTAGTACTATCTTCCGCAACCAGAACACAAGCTTGCTCAAAACAAAATGTCAACATCCTTACAGATATACGCCAATCACGTTTCTAACCCCCGACAGACGTAGATTCAAATTTCACCTTCATGTTACCCTGAGTGATAAGCCACTCGCACTTAGTTAAACAACAGTCATGCTCACATGACATTTACTCCCTCATATCTCACACACCAATACCAATGGCCTCATAAAAGTACCCTAGAGTATCCTCTACAGGCAGTTCACTTGCTCTATCCTAAACTATGCCTCAGTTGCTTGGTCATCCACTTTTTCGAAATAAATGGAGAACTACAAACCACACAAAACAGAGCACTCAGAACTGATATCAGTAGCTAAGCAGCCATAAACATTCAACACGATCATAATGAAACAAAAACACTTCTCAATAAAATCCAATCTCAATAAATTTGCCCCAAGTTCTGTGCAACAGCACTATCTCCCACACTAGCCACTTAATCAACCCGCTTCCACGTTGAAATAGAGTGCTCACTCCTCACTCGCAGTTAATCATCTGTGACAAACTAAACAACAGGCCCATGCTAACCTATTCTTGAACTCTGTTCCATAAGACACGCACCTATCTGAAACTACCTTCCTCAGACATGTACAAGTCACACTTTCTTATTTACGCCTTAGACATCACGAATCCATTCGATATTAACTACGTCAGTTTGATAAATCACAAGACACCTTTGAGTTCAAGATGCATCTTCAACCCTGAAGACAACAAGCATCTACCCTAGACTTCCTGTGTATCCTGGAGGTACCTCGCTGACGTAAGAGGTGGCGATGTGTATATATCTATGAATGTGTATGTTCGTGTATGAGCGTGTAAAAATATGTGTATATGAAAGGATGGGTTTTTCTTCGTCTGTTTTTTGGCGGTGCCTCGCCAACATGGGAAACGGGAATCAAGCAAAATATATATATATCGAACCTGGGACCCCTTGTGCAAGAGGCAGGCATGCTAACCGCTAGGCTAAGGGACTGTATAATAGGAAACAACTATTCGAAATACTAAGTACTCGAATACCCTTCGTCTCACAATGGTGAGCAACGGGGTCTATCGGTTGTTTCCGAACAGAACACATAGCCAGCTGATAGCGTTTTACCGAACCTGACTGTACAACGCGGAGTTATATGAATACGAATAAAGTGTATATGAACGCGCACCTTCATAGAACATACAAACCTCCAACAGCCAGAATCGAACCTGGGACCCCTTGTGCAAGAGGCAGGCCTTAGCCTAGCGGTTAGCATGCCTGCCTATCCCCATGCCTCCCCTATCCCCAGGGATAATACAAGAGCTAAGGAAGGAATAGCACAACTCCTGAAGCAGGAGTTGTGGGAGTTTGTGATAGTGTGTAAGAAAGTAAATTCTAGATTGATAAGGGTAAAACTGAAAGTGGATAGAGAGAGTTCGGTGGTTATTGGTGCATATGCACCTGGACATGAGAAGAAAGACCATGAGAGGCAAGTGTTTTAGGAGCAGATGATTGAGTGTTAGCAGCTTTGATGCACGAGACCGGGTTATAGTGATGGAAGATTTAAATGCGAAGGTGAGGAATGTGGCAGTTGAGGGTATGATTGATGTACATGGGGTGTTCAGTGTTGTAAATGGAAATGGTGAAGAGCTTGTCCATTTGTGTGCTGAAAAAGGACTGGTGATTGGGATTACCTGTTTTAAGAAGAGAGATACACATAAGTATACGTATGTGAGTAGAAGAGATGGTCACAGGGCATTATTGAATTATGTGTTAATTGAAAGGCGTGGAAAAGAGAGAGTTTTGGATGTAAATGTGCTGAGAGTGATTAATCACTTAATCACTTTTTAATCACTTAATCACTTTTAATCACTTAATCACTTTTATATATACATATATATATATATATATATATATATATATATATATATATATATATATATATATACATATATATATATATATATATATATATATATATATATATATATATGTGTGTATATTCCTATGAGTCCACGGGGAAAATGAAACACGAAAAGTTCCCAAGTGCACTATCGTGTAATAATCACATCATCAGGGGAGACACAAGAGAGGAATATAACATTCAGTTGATATACATCGAAGAGACGAAGCTAAAACTACGCTCATGGGTATGGGGAAAGAAGGATTTGGGAATGTATCAGGGGTAAATTCAAACTTTCGGATGAGGGCAAGAGCTTAAGAAGGGGTAGCACTTCCGACACTGGAGTTGCAGGGATGTTTCAGTATAAGGTAATGAGCCCCACACTGATGAGGGTGAAAATGAAAGTGGATTACGAGACGTGGGTGATTATCTGTGATCATGCACTTAGGAAGGAGAGGAGGAAGAGAATCGAGACGAACGCTTTGGGAGAAGTCGAGTATATCAGCAATGAGTAAAGAAATCAGGTGTTAGTGACTTATTTTGAATGCGAAAATGGGGGAATGGGCAGTTGAGGGTCTGATTGTGGTTCACAGGGTATTTAGTGTATGAATGAAAATGATGGACAGCTTCTGGAGTTCTTTGCTGCGAAAGAATTGATGACTGGGAAATACCTGATTAAACGTGGGACATGCATTAATACACGTTGCTAAGTAAGGTTAATGTTAAGCGGGCATTATTGGATTACTTGCTATTTGATAGGTGTGGAAAAGAGAGACTCTTGGATGTAAATGTGCTGAGAGGAGCAGCTGATGGGTTGTCTGATTATGGATGAAGGTGTGTAGAGGCCTTTCGAAGAGGAAATGGGTAGGAAGAAAGTGATGAAAAATGAGGAAGCCTGAAAGTGAGGCTTTTGTGTAGAGATATGGAGAGACTGTAGAATGTAGAATGGCAAAAGCTGAGAATGAATGAAGTTGGGGAGTGGGTGCGGAATATAATGCATTTGGGGAAGTAGTGTGGGCATTTAAGATATTGTAGTGAATGGTGGGATGATGAAGTAAAGTTGCCTGCGAGAGAGATAAGAGTGATTAAGTTGTGTTGCTGGGGAAGTACAGGAGATAGCAGCAAGAGATCAATAGAAAGATGTTGTGGTTGAAAAAGAGGGCAAATATGAGATGGGATTAGCGAGTATCAGCAAACAGTGGAGGGAACAAGAATATGTTTTGGAAGGTGGTGAACAGTATCATAAAAAGGGAAAATGAATAAAGGTATCGATGAATGAGGCAAATGGGGAGGTTGCTAATAGGCACAAATAAAGTAAATAGGAAATGAATGTGTTTGATGTTAAAGAGAATCATGGCAAATGAGAATCATGGCAAGTGTTGTGGTGAAAAGAGAAGAGATGATAAAAGAATTGCGTGGGATGAAGTGCAACAAGGCGGCTGCAGTGGATGGAATTACAGTTGAATTTCTTGAGGGAGTGACTATGGTGTTGATTTCCTTGTTTGGATTTTAAAGTATGACAATATATATATATATATATATATATATATATATATATATATATATATATATATATATATATATATATATATATATATATATATATATATATATATTGGGGATAGGGGAGAAAGAATACTTCCCACGTATTCCCTGCGTGTCGTAGAAGGCGACTAAAAGGGAGGGGGGAGGGGGGGGCTGGAAATCCTCCCCTCGTTTTTTTTTTTTCCAAGAGAAAGAACAGAGAAGGGGGCCAGGTGAGGATATTCCCTCAAAGGCCCAGTTCTCTGTTCTTAACGCTACCTCGCTAATGCGGGAAATGGCGAATAGCATGAAAAAAAAAAAAAATATATATATATATATATATATATATATATATATATATATATATATATATATATATATATATATATATATATATACACATATGGATGGGATTGTTAGGAAGGTGAATGCAAGAGTTCTGGAGAAAGGGGCAAGTAAGCAGTCTGTTGTGGATGAGAGGACTTGGGAAGTGAGTCATTTGTTGTTCGCTGATGATACAGCGCTGGTGGCTGATTCGGGTGAGAAACTGCAGAAGCTGGTGACTGAGTTTAGTAAATTGTGTGAAAGAAGAAAGCTGAGAGTAAATGTGAATAAGAGCAAGGTTATTATGTACAGTAGGGTTGAGGGACCAGTAAATTGGGACAAGTAAATTAGGAGGTAAGTTTGAATGAAGGAAAACTGGAGGAAGTGAAGTGTTTTAGATATCTGGGAGCGGATTTGGCAGCGGATGGAACCATGGAAGCGGAAGTGAATCACAGGGTGGGGGAGGGGGCGAAAGTTCTGGAGGCGTTGAAAAATGTGTGGAAGGCTAGAACGTTGTCTCAGAAAGCAAAAATGGGTTTGTTTGAAGGAATAGTGGTTCCAACAATGTTATGTGGTTGCGAGGCGTGGGCTATAGATAGAGTTGTGTGGAGGAGGGTGGATATGTTGGAAATGAGCTGTTTGAGGACAATATGTGGTGTGAGGTGGTTTGATCTAGTAAGTAACGAAAGGGTAAGAGAGATATGTGGTAATAAAAAGAGTGTGGTTGAGAGAGCAGAAGAGGGTGTATTGAAATGGTTTGGTCACATGGAGAGAATGAGTAAGGAAAGATTGACAAAGAGGATATATGTGTCAGAGGTGGAGGGAACGAGGAGAAGTGGGAAACCAAATTGGAGGTGGAAAGATGGAGTGAAAAAGATTTTGAGCGATCGGGGCCTGAACATGCAGGAAGGTGAAAGGCGTGCAAGGAGTAGAATGAATTGGAACGATGTAGTATACCGGGGTCGACATGCTGTCAATGGATTGAACCAGGGCATGTGAAGCGTTTCGGGTAAACCATGGAAAGTTCTGTGGGCCTGGACGTGGAAAGGGAGATGTGGTTTCGTTGTATTATACATGACAGCTAGAGACTGAGTGTGAACGAATGTGGCCTTTGTTGTCTTTTCCTAGCGCTACCTCGCGCGCATGCGGGGGAGGGGATTGTTATTTCATGTGTGGCGGGGTGGCGACGGGAATGAATAAAGGCAGCAAGTATGAATTTTGTACATGTGTATATATGTATATGTCTGTGTATGTATATATATGTATACGTTGAAATGTATAGGTATGTATATGTGCGTGTTCGGACACGAATGTATATACATGTGTCAGTGGGTGGGTAGGGCCATTCTTTCGTCTGTTTCCTTGCACTACCTCGCTAACACGGAAGACAGCGATAAAGCATAATAATAAAAAAATTATGGATCGTGGTGAGGTGCCACAGGATTGGAGAATGCCTCCATATGCCACCGTATAAAGACGAAAGAGACAAAGTTGAGAATTCGAATTACAGAGGTAAACGTTTGTTGAGTGTATGTGGTAAGTTGTATGAAAGAGTGCTGATACGAGTGGATGATGGCATGTACATAGCATCAGCTTGGGTATGAACAGTGTGTTTTCAAAATTGGTAGAGGACGTGTGGATCAGGTGTTTGCTTTGAAGTATTTTGTATGTGAAATACGTAAGGAAATAGAAAGCTTTGTATGTGGCAGTCATGGATCTAGAGGAAGGATATGAAATGGTTGATAAAGATACTTTGTGGAAGGAGCTACGAATATATGGTATTGGTGAAAAACTATTAGAAGTAGTGGAGCATTTTTATCAAAAGAGTAAAGCGTGTGTGCGAGTAGGTAGAGAAGAAAGCGATCAGTGTCAGGTGAAAGTGGATCCGCGGCAGGGATGTGCGATGTCTTGATAATTGAATGATCTATTAATGGATGAAATTTTGAGGGAAATGAATACGAAGGTTTTGGGGAAAGGGGCCGATCTCTAGTCAGTTAGGAGTATGGGTGAGGACTTGGTGAGTCAGTCACTGTTTGCTAATGACCATCTCTGGTGGACGAATCGAGTGAGAACTTACGAAAGCTGGTGTCTGAGTTTTGTTGAGTGTAAAATGATAGTGTTGATGGTAAATGTCAACAAAAGCAATTTCATGAGATTGATCCATGTGTTCTAGATGAGAATATACGAAAGAGGGTTAATGTGCTGGAGAAAAAATATAGAGAACAATTTGTGGTGTAAAGAGGGTTCATCGATTAATAAATTATAAGTTAGGGTAGAGACGTGCTACTATGAAGAGTATGGTTGAAAGAATTGAAGAGGGTGTACTGAAACAGTTTGGACATATGGTGAGAATGAGTGAGGGGAAGTTGACATAGAGGGTGTATGTGTAAGAACTGAAGGCAAGAAGAGGCCTGAACATGCCCGAGGATAGAGGACGTGCATGGGATAGATTGCATTGGAGCGATGTAGTATACACGAGGTGTCGAGATGTTAACGGACTAAGCCAGGGCATAGGAAGTGGGCAAGGCATACCACGGAAAGGTGTGTGGGGCCTGTGATCTCGGTGCTTTATACAGTACAGCTGGAGAGTGGACGTGGGAGGAGAAAAAAATTTTCATCTATTCCTGTATGTGCTTCGCTAACGAGAAAATAGGCTAAGTTGTGTATGTGTGTGTGTGTGTGTGTGTGTGTGTGTGTGTGTGTGTGTGTGTGTTCTTTCAGACATCTTCGTCTTTTCCCTCGTTAGCGAAGTACCTGCAAAAGGTTACACCACAAATGAAAAGTCGCCAAAAGCCATCTTCGGCGAGGCTGTATCATAGGAAGAACAGTCTCGGCAAAGAACTTCTCACTCAATAGAAGTCCACATTTCCCTGCTACTTCAAGCAGCACACACAACCACGGGGCTGCGGAAGCCTCCAGAAAGAGGACCTGGGTAACACTGGTGCTCTTTCAAAGAAATTGGTCCTGGGGTAATTGTAGATGAATAAACGTATGATCGTAATGCAGCAGTGTGTGCTACCTTGAGTACAAAATGATATCGTAGCGGTCATGAGCGCTAAACAGGAAAGTCGCCAGTGAAATGTAACGTCAAACTTGCCACCCAAGAAAATACGTTGAGAAAAAATAATCCCATTTTTAAGCGATTAACAAATGTGAGAAGAAAACAGTTAAGACAACACTGCGATACGGAAATACCAAGGAAACAAAAAACATGAGAATAAGACACATTTAAAAGGATAATAATTATACGGTTATAAAGATAATAGGCAGCGTAAACCACTCCATGAGGCAGTTCGAGAACCAGGTCATAAAGAGAACTACCGAACAAGGTAATATGGGGGGGCCAGTGATAGAAAACAGGCGCGGAACGAGGTAATTAAAGGCGGCTAATAATCCGTGCAGTGAACCATGGCCCCATACAGAACACCATGAAAACCCATTAGCATGCCTCCGTCTGCCCCCTGAGGAGACGACGATTTAAACCGCCTCTACCCCTCTCGCCCGGCTGTGATCACCCACGCCGGCTGCTGCCGCCGCTGGGGTGCGCCGGGGTCGGCAGTGGTGGTGGTGGTGGTGGTGAGGGAGTACTGGGAGTGGTAGGAGAGTAATGGTGGCGGTTGGGAGTGTTGTTACTGGGGAATGGGACTGGAGAATGGTGGAGTTGTTGGTGGGGAAGCATTAGCGATTGGGAGTACTTGCAGTGGGGAGGAGTGCTGGTGGCATGGTGAGGGCCTGATGAGTGTGGTAGGGGAGGAGCGTACGTTGATGATCGAGAGGTGATAGTGGAGGAGAGTATTGCTCGAAGGGACTGATAATGTTGGAGAAATGATATAGGAGTGTTGGCGGTGGGTGGAGTTAAAGACACGGGGATGCAAGACTGATAGGGGAAACGTTAGGCTCTGAAAGCTGATAAGCGTAGATGGCAAGATTCTGGTAGTACTGAGGGAGTGTTGGCTGTGGTGCAGAGTTCCTGGTGATGAAATCGTGAGTGACGGTGGGAGATGCTTGTGGTAAGAAGGGACAGAGTGTGGTAGTGTTGCTGACGGAATGATGGTTGTTGAGTGGTGGCGTCTGGTAGTATTCGTGATGAGGAGTGTTTGTATAGCAGTGCTAGTGTAGGTGAGGAATGATGTGTGGAAGCAGAGAGTGCAGTGGTAAGGAGGGTATATTAAGCTGAAGTAGCTGGAGAACGCTGGTGGCAGGAAATGACATTGCTGGTAGCATCATTTAAGGGATGGCTGAGTGATGAATGACGAGTGCTGGTGTGGAAAGGTCTTGGTGAGGAGTGAGTGTTGGTGGTAGGCATACAGTGGTAGCGGGCGACTGTTTGTTGTACGGCAGCGTCGATTATTGATTTCGATTTTTATCACAAGAGGGAATTATTTATCTTGCACTTCTACCCATCCTGTGGATGATGACGCACAATAGGATACAGAATGCTTAAAAAGGTCTCGGGACTGGACCTCGTTGACTGAGTTACAAGTTGTGTAAGTGAATTGCTTACAAGAACTAGGCAGCAATAAATTACAAAACGTTAATTAGTAAACGAATTGTTTACAAAGGCTGACATGAGTAATTTGAATATATAACAGGGCGTACAATAAGTGAATATGCAGTAGGCAACGTTTGGATACTTTGCAAGTATTAGGGGTGGATTATTATTACGGATGAAGTAGAAATTATTTCGGTATTCACTAATTCCATAACAACAAAGTACATAATGTTGAAGGATGTGAGGGGAAAAATATCTGCAGACAAACTTTACATCTCGTCTAAACAGTATTAAGAGAAGGGGCAAACTCTTATAAGTATTTAGAGACAGTCTAAGTCGGCCAACAGTAACATAAAGGTGCTTGCTGGATTAGTGGAATGTCACGGTATATGTTCTTTAATGATGGTGTCTGTGTCACTAGTGGCTTCAAATCCGACTCTCAACCCTGTCTCAGTCTGAAGATGTTGATTACCCTAAGACCATGGTTAGCGCAGCTGTTGTCTCACATGGTAAAGGTCCTGAGCACCACAGACACTAAGCCCAACAGCGGAAACAATAATCCTTCATGAGCAGAAATTCTGGAAGGGATTTGTGCTCTGATTTGGATGAGCTCGTCTGAACATCCGGATCTCCGTGAGAAAACTGACTTTAAGTCGTCTTTCTTTACAGTCAAACTGAATTCTCTCCTTATATGTAGAATGTTTGTTGTTCCAGAACAACCAAGGATATTCGTCATGGTATCATGTTTATTCATTTTTTCTTTTTACTCCTCCCTCTCTCAGGCGGATGTGCGCAATGCACATTTTTAACTATTCTGACATTTGTCCCGTACCGCGGGTTGCAGCCAGCCTCAGCTTGGTTTGCTGTGAGTCTTTCTCTGCATTGATGATTTAGCCTTGTTACTTCTTAGCCTTTTACGTATTTGATAAGTGATTCAACTGAGTTATTCAAGTGATTCCACTTTATTCTTCTGGTGGAGACATCTGTTCAAGATGTATTCCTCAGCAGACGTGACAAGCGCTATCCTTTCACATTGTATCTGTATCTAGAACGTTGACCATGACGTGATCAACATAACTATGCATGTTCGTGTTTAGTGTTCTTGGGCATTAACTATGATATTAAATCAAATATAGACGTTATCAGCAGAATCATTTGTACATTGCAACATTATGTATCTGACTATAATGTAATTAGTGATTCTAAAGGTAGTCCCCCCCCCCCCCGAACATTACATGATATGTGTACGTTGGTCATGCAGAACAGCATTCTACCTCAAACACTTGAAGAATATCTTAACTTCATCTATTGTGAACAGTTACACAATCCAATCATTGTCGCTCAGCCTCTGTAACAGTTAACATGCCATATACATTATTAGATTATTCATTTATTGTTTGCAAGTCCTTGTAAAACAGTTCACTTATTGTATAACTTTAATGTAACTCGATCTTCGAGGCCCCTAGTGCCTGGACCTTTTGTGTACTCTGTATCCATTTTAGAGCCACCGCCCACAGGATGGGTAGGAGCTCGAAATAAACTCGCAGCTATTGTGGTAAAAATTTGAAATCAAAGCAAACGCATAACAAGAGGCAGAGGAGAGTGAACAATGGAGAAGAGGTGGAGGCAGGGGTGACGAGAAATGAGGTGATGTGGGGATGAGAACGGTAGACTGGTGTGAGGAAGGGAAGGGGACGAGAGGCTGGCGTGAGTTGGTGAGGGAATGGGAGAATGAAGTGAGGAGGGCGGTTAGGGACGATCTCGGCTGGTGAGGGGGAGTGGACGGTAAGCTGGTGAGAATGAGTGAGGTGGTGAGGGAGGAGGGGAATGGGGCGGTAGGCTGGTGAGAGTGAGTGGAGGACGCTGGTTGACGGGACGGGCCATCAGCTGAGCAAACTACTCAACCTCCGACAACATAAGTAAAGAGGGGGAGGAGGCGACGGGGTTGCTGGCAGGGGGTAGTAATGGGGAGGCTCTGAGAGATGGAGGTTGGGAGGGAGGCTGAGAGGCTGGGGATAGGAAGGAGGGGAGGACCCTCTCAGAGGGGGCTGAAATGGGGCGTTCCTGGTGTGTTATGTTGTTGTTGAGGACTGGCGGGGGGGCCGACACGCCGAGCACTAGCGAGGAGGGGAGATGGAGAGGCAATTTTGATGGAATGGTCTCACATTTATTTTTTTTTTTCTCTCTCTCTCACCTGCTGTTTTTTTCTCTCTTCACTTCACTCCATTTCATAATCTCTATTTGAAAAATATCGCACGCGATACATCACATTTCAGTAATATCCACAGTCCAATCATTTGAGCTGTGATTATCACGCTGCTTAACCAACACGATCACCAGTGAAGTTGCCTTTGAAATATAGCGTTATGTTAGTACAAATCCGGTGGGTGGAGGCAACGGAAAACACGCATTATCATCAGTAAATCTAGTAATACAGCGCAGCTATTGTACGTAAAAATAAGATAAGCTCTTTTAAAGCCGATTCCGCTACATTTCCTCTTTGAAAAGCTCGGTATTTTATATGTGCAGTGCGATTTTCGATGGTTTAAGCAACAGTTTAGAAGACAGGCAACCCTGGCTGCACAAAAGCCTCAGGACTGTACACCAGCATATTACGACAGGACACTTATGAACTCCCTAGAAACAGACCAAGAGTGTATCAGAGATTTGCTTACTGATGTGTGTGTGTGTGTGTGTGTGTGTGTGTGTGTGTGTCATTACCTATTTGTATCGTATGGGGACGAGGTTTTACAATCGCGAGGGCCCCATCTCTTGTGTGTGTGTGTGTGTGTGTGTGTGTGTGTCATTACCTATTTGTATCGTATGGGGACGAGGTTTTACAATCGCGAGGCCCCATCTCTTGTGTGTGTGTGTGTGTGTGTGTGTGTGTGTGTAATTACCTATTTGTACTTTATGGTGAGGGAGTTTTACATTCGTCGGGCCCCCATCTCGTGTGTGTGTGTGTGTGTGTGTGTGTGTGTGTGTGTGTGTATGCATGTGCGTGTAGTTATTGCACATGATACGATATGTGTGGTACTGTATCATGCAGTCTGGTTAGATACTTTAGTGTTGCTAACGAGGGGGGAAACATGGTGTTCTGTGTTATGTAGCAAGTGGTACTGGGGTGAGATCAAGCGTCCACTTGTATAGGTGTGGATGGGTGGAACGGCAAAGTGCTTTGTGGAGCAATGTTGTGCAATGTGGAGTAGTGTATAACAGAGTAGTTCAGTGTGCAATAGCGTGTAACAGTGAGGAACAGTGTGATATAGTATGGAACAGTGTATGACGGAGCGGTACAGTGTAGTGTATTATGGATTAGTCTGTAACAGTGAGGAACAGTTCGGTGGAGTACGGAATAGTGTATAACAGTGAGGAACAGTGTGGTGCAGTATGGAATAGTCTATGACAGTGATAAACAGCGTGACGTAGTATAGAATACTCAGTAACAGAGTAGAACGGTGTAGTGTAGTACGGAATAGTCTAAGACAGTGTGAAAAATATGTAGTGTGGAATAGTAAGTAATAACGTGGGATAGACTAGAATAGTGTATAACAGTGTGTTGTACTACGGAATAGTCTAGAGCAGAGTGGAAAAGTCTGGTGTAGTATGAAATAGTTTATAACAATGTGGAATAGTCAGATGTATAGTAGAATAGCCTATATCAGTGTGGAACAGTGTGGTGTGGTATGGAATAGTATGTAACAATGTGGAGCAGTGTGATGTATGGAATAGTCTGTAACAGTGTGGAACAATGTGGTGTAGTATGAAATAGTTTATAACAATTTGGAACAGTGCGGTGTAGTATGGAATAGTCTATAAGATTGTAGAGCAGCCTGATGTAATATGGAATAGTCTCTAACAGAATAGAACGGTGTGGTGTAGAATGAAATAGTATGCTACAGTGTGGAACAGGGTAATGTAGTATTCAATAGTTTATAACCTTGTCGTGTAGAATGGGAACGTCTGTGGCAGTAACGAGCAATGTGATGTAGTAAGGAATGATCTATAACAGTGTGGAATAATGTGATACAATGTGTAGTAATGTAGTGCCATATGGATCACTTTGATGCATAAGAAACGGTGTGATGGTGTCGTGAGGAGTGGGAGAAGTCCCTGATTATGACACATGAGTTGTGTGCCGAGCTCACGTCTAATGAGGGAGATGAAACCAGTGAACTGTTGGGTCGATATGGCTAGGAGTGATGCCTCCTGGCGAATCATTGCTGATATCAAGGGTTACTTAAGATCGTGATGAATGGCCAGACTCATAAATACTAATTTCAGTGAAAAATCACAGTTTACTGCTTCGCAAAAAAGAAAGTTAAATGTCAAGAGGATTTAAACTAGGAGCTACAAACAAAACTCTCCAGAATGGTAAACACACAGTTTAACTTGTCTGGGGAGAGGTGGGAGTCGTTAGGAACTTTGAGATCTGTCCTGGGAAAAAGATTCTGTTGCTGCCGCCAAGAGCAAGTGCTACAATTCGCAGTTGAAGTGGTGTTGATACAAGACGTGGGGTGGGGGATGGCAAGGGTGAAGGGTGAGGGATGGGGAATAAGAGCTCACAGAGTTCTTTTGAGGGTAAACAGCTCATCGAGTAAGGATATATAAGTCATGTAATGACGCTTTGTTTTGTAAAGGTCTTACAGAGTCATGCACAAAATCTCTCTCTCTCTCTCTCTCTCTCTCTCTCTCTCTCTCTCTCTCTCTCTCTCTCTCTCTCTCTCTCTCTCTCTCTCTGTAAATGGCGGCTAAACAAAACTGGCATCATTTTGTTTTGCGCTGAATCGTTCAACATTGGTGATACAAAAGGACGCAAGAGTGATACATGTCAACCAGCAAAGCCATTGGGATTATGTGAAGAATTTAAATGAAAGGAAAGTTACAAGTACTTTTGCATATGTAGGACACAAAAGTAGTGACACAGCCTCGAGAATGGATGAAAATGACCTCAGGCATGAGATAGAGAGAAAAAAAAGAAAAGAAAGAGAAAGAGAAAGAATGATAATCTAAACAAAAGTAAAACATGAGATGGTGGATACCAGACAGCAGCGGGAGTTGACCGGAGAGGGGAAACAATTCCTGGACGGTAAAAGGGGTTATGATCAGACCAGTAGAGAAGGAGAGGTCACTGGAAGAGAACGAGACACAGACAAACTGGACAGGGTGAGTTAAAGCAGAGGTAAGGGATGGTAAACGAGGCCGTCAGGATGTCAAGAGGAGCCTTGGTCAGTGGTCCAGGATTAAACCTGGTCATGTCTCGTTTCTTATGTTTGCAAAGGGCATACGTTCCCTTGGCGTCCGTCATAACTCACAGCAAAAGCAAAATACTATTTTTTTCCCCTCAGCCAAGTATCTATCCCTTCCATCTTGATGTATGCCATCACTGGACGTAACTTCATCACGTAGGCGTTGAACATTCCTTACCATTTATGCACTGCCTAAAGCGTGCGCACATAATGATAATGTAATACATTCTCTAATTCTTATACTCTGTGACTCCAAGGTAACAGGGCTCTGATCACAGAGATTACCCTGAGTTATTCCTGTAATCTGGGACTAATTATTGCCAGTAATTTTCGATATCCTTGTTTGTCGTGCGATGTCTCGGACAGTCAACAGAGCTCGACGACAGGTTCCAGTAATGTTCCAGCTAGTAATTAGGCTTGCTGATGTACGTCATTTGAAGGCCATTCATCACGGCAACTCGTGATTATGGAGTTAATGAATCGTAAACAACGTCGACTCTCTACGGAAATGCTAGCTACTTCAGGAACTAATTTATATAACTTGGAGTTTGTTCATTTGGGAATAAGTAAGATCTAGTTTTACTGGAAGATTCTATAAGATTCATGATCATTCTTTATCCATAAATATTACTCGTGCTGTTCTCAGCTTAACATCCTAAAGGAGTTAAAGAAAATGATTCTGGAATGCTGAAAATATTCCATCACATTTTTTTTCAGTGCATATCGCAGATGAAGTTCCACCAGAAGGGGAAATATATTCATCTTTAAAACCGAAACTCATGATATCCTAATACTCAAGTTTAAAAACTGCGAGCGCTCAGGAACTTGGAAATTCCCAAGGCACGCGGACATGACATGTTGGTCTTGCTCTTTTAGGTAAACCAAACTTTTCAAAGCATTTTCGGTTTCAGGGAACCAACCCGCCCAATAGAAGCACCTCGGACAATCGTTCAAGACCATACCAGATTAAATATTTTCCACATGGTCAAGAACCTTCAACAGCAGATCTTTTAGACCTCTTCAGACCCTTTCAGACCACTCAAGACCCTTCTAGACCTGCCAGAGACAAGTTCACCCTCTAAGGCGCGGCGCCCCTGCGTTTGTACAGGTGGTGTTGACGAGCGCCTCATCTCCTGAGTTGCCTGGAGGAGTTCCGGCAGCAGCCTCGGGCGCCATCTGGTGCACCCTCCGTCACCCACGTCGTAACGCCACGCCTGCACTCAAAATTGTTGGCCTTGCTGAGACACTTTTTCACTCCCTAAGAGCCACCGGAATATCTTAGCTTGACTTCAATAATGCTTTTAGCATCCCCTCCCTAAACAAGTTTAAGCTCTTTATAAACTCCTCAACGAAAATCCGCCCTTTTCTTCAAAGGACGCTCAGAAAATGTCTGGTCCCAATACTCTCTGCCATCCCACCAGCGTCCAGAACTTGAAAAAAAAGTTTCATCATTCTCACAGCCGGTAGAAAACTCTTTGAAAAAACAAACCTATTTCTGTTTTAAGACCTTCAGGCACTGGTACACCTGTTCTTGTTCCCAATGCCTTCTAGGAAATCCAGCGTTCCGTACTTTAGGGGTTGCTTAAGTTTTTCGGCTACGCCTTACATTTCCACGCCTCAAGCCATTCGATACCTGTTTCCAAATACCTCCTTCCCATTCCGCTCAGCCGCTTGTCCCATACCTCGAAATATTTCAGGCTGCTAAGTAAATTTTTTGCTCATTAAGTAATGTCTGTTTCCTGGTACTACTCCACTGATTTCAATATTAAAGTCTCTTCACCTTTCTGATATCAAGTTTTTCCCCATGTCTCGTATTATCATAAACTTCAGAACAAAGTTTCTTTTTCTTTGATATTTCTGCTCTTCGCTCGCTCCCATACCTCGGGCTATTCAATCCCAGGCCTCTCTTGCCATTTCAATAAATTCTGCCCGTATGTGCCTGGAGCCATACAGAGCCCTCTTGCCTGAGAATAACTAACAATATCTTTGCTCTCTCTTTGCCCCTGGTCATCCCAGTGGTCCCCAGCCTAGTCCTCCCTGACAAAAATGCTAATCCGTTTCTCCTTGACTATCGTCCTGTCCCGGTCTCTTTTGACCATAGGTAGAATATGGGCTTTTAACGATGGTGTTGGTCCCCTCCTACTCGACAACAATCATAGCTTGGTCTTCTATGACAACGGTGCTGGTATGAACCTGCCTGGTTCCAACAGTGTTGATAACCTGATCCACTCTGACGAAGGGGTATATCTGGTTATTTGTGAATATGGTCTTCGCCTAGTCCCACTTCGTTATGGTCCTGGCTTGGAAGTGAAAGTCTGGCAATTCTTGACAATAGCCAAAATCAGGTCTGATTCCTGAAGACTGTGATAGTCTGCTTATCCGCGAGGCTGGGGATAGTCTGGTCATCCACGACGTTGGAGATTGACTGGTCCTTTGCAATGTTGGGGATAGACTAGTCTTCTGTGATTTTGAGGATAGACTGGTCCTTCGCGTTGTTGGAGATAGACTGGTACTTCGTGATGTTAGGGATAGTCTGGTCCTCCATGACAGTGAAGATAGTCTGATCCTCTGCGACTTTATTGACTATCCTCCTCGACGTTCGGGATAGTCTAGTACTCTACGACGTTGGGACTGGGGATAGTCTGGTCCTCCAACACGTTGAGAATAGCTTGATCTTCCACGACGTTGTGGACGGGATAATCTGGTCCTCCCACGACGCTGGAGATAGTGTGTTCCTCCATGTCCGTGGATCTATCCGAAACATCTCTGATGATGTTTATCTTGTACTTCCCTGACGATGGTGCAAATCTGGCGCCCTTAAAAGATGGGGCTAATCTGATGTTTCCAGACGACATCGCTGATCGTAGCTCTCCCCAGACGATGGGGCTAACCTGTCCCTCCTTAACGATGGTGCTATTCTGATGCTTCTTGACGACGGTCCCAACCTGTTCCTTCCTGACGAAAGCACAAATTTGTTGCTCCCTAATGATTAAGGTCATTTGTTGCTCCCTGACAATGGTGCTAATCGGTGCTCCCTGGCTGCGGTGCTAACCTGTCCCTGCCTGACAATGTCTCTCCCTCACGGTGATGCTAATTTGGTGATCCTTGACGATGATGCTAACCTGGTGCGCCCTGATGAATCTGGTGCTCGCAGATGAATGTCAAAGTCTCCTTGTTTGTTATCCCTGCCTGGACCCGTTTGGTGCCGGGGCTCGTGTATATCTCTTGGGCAAACACGGCATTACAATGATTCCTTCTTGGAGTATTTACCTCCCGAGTCTTGCAATAACGACAAACATTCTTATGTCCGGATGAGAAGGTGTGTTTTCAGAGCATGTTGATGATATTTTCTTTTCTTTTTGATAAACATTCATCCTCCTTCTCTGCAGAGCCATTTATCTATTCTTCCTACTCTTTTTCTCATATTATTTGTCATCCATTTTCAGTTTCTTTCATGAAAAAGGCATAAGTCACGGGGACTGGTGAAAAAAAGGAATTCACCCGTTGTTCAATTGATGATAGATCTGACTATGTTCTTCAGTTGATGATAGGTCTGACTATGGAAAGAGAGAGAGAGGGACAGCTGTTAAAGAGAACTGCTCTGACCGAACTTTATCCAGAGGTAAGGTGAGGGATCCCAGATGCATGAGGAGTACTGCATACAAGGATGAACAAACAAACGGGCGTCCAACATGCAATGCTGTAGTCGGGCTAAATGTGAAGAGCTTGTAGATTTATGTGCTGAAAAAGGACTGGTGATTGGGAATACCTGGTTTAAAAAGAGAGATATACATAAGTGTACGTATGTAAGTAGGAGAGATAGCCAGAGAGCGTTAATGGATTGTGTGTTAATTGATAGGCGCGCGAAAGAGGGACTTTTGGATGTTAATGTGCTGAGATATGCAACTGGAGGCGAAGGTGAAGATTTGTAGAGGTTTTCAGAAAAGAAGGGAGAATGTTGGGGTGAAGAGAGTGGTGAGAGTAAGTGAGCTTGGGAAGGAGACTTGAGTGAGGAAGTACCAGGGCAAACTGAGTCCAGAATGGAAAAAGGTGAGAACAAAGGACGTAAGGGAAGTGGGAGAGGAATGGGATGAATTTAGGGAAGCAGTGATGGCTTGCGCAAGGGATACTTGTGGCATGAGAAGCATGGCAGGTGGGCAGATTAGAAAGGGTAGTGAGTGGTGGGATGAAAAAGTAAGACGCAAATATACGTACCTATACATCTCAACGTATACATATATATATACAAACACAGACATATACATATGTACACATGTACATAATTCATACTCTCTGCATTTATTCATTCTCATCGCCACCTCGCCACACATGAAGTAACAACCCCCTCCCCCTCATGTGTGCGAGGTAGCGCTAGGAAAAGACAACAAAGGCCACATTCGTTCACACTCAGTCTCTAGCTGTCATGTAACAATGCACCAAAACCACTGCTCCCTTTCCACATCCAGGCCCCACAGAACATTCCATGGTTTACCCCAGACGCTTCACATGCCCTGGTTCAATCCATTGAAAGCACGTCGACCCCGGTATACCACATCGTTCCAATTCACTCTCTTCCTTGCACGCCTTTCACCCTCCTGTATGTTCAGGCCCCGATCACTCAAAATCTTTTTCACTCCATCTTTCCACCTCCAATTTGGTCTCCCACTTCTCCTCGTTCCCTCCACCTCTGACACATGTATCGTCTTGGTCAATCTTTCATCACTTATTCTCTCCATGTGACCAAACCATTTCAAAACACCCTCTTCTGCTCTCTCAACCACACTCTTTTTATTACCACACATCTCTCTTACCCTATTATTGCTTACTCGATCAAACCACCTCACACCACATATTGTCCTCAAACATCTCATTTCCAGCACATCCACCCTCCTGCGCACAACTTTATTCATAGCCCACGCCCCGCAACCATATAACATTGTTGGAACCACTATTCCTTCAAACAAACCCATTTTTGCTTTCAGAGATAATGTTCTCGACTTCCACACATTCTTCAAGGCTCCTAGAACTTTCGCCCCCTCCCCCACCCTATGATTCACTTCTCCTTTCATGGTTCCATCCGTTGCCAAATCCACTCCCAGATATCTAAAACACTTCACTTCTTCCAGTTTTTATCCATTCCAACCTAACTCCCAATTGACTTTTCCCTCAATCCTACTGTACCAAATAACCTTGCTCTTATTCACATTTACTCTCAGCTTTCTTCTTTCACACACTTTACCAAAATCAGTCACCAGCTTCTGCAGTTTCTCACATGAAACCGCCACAAGCGCTGTATCATCAGCGAACAACAACTGACTCACTTCCCAAGCTCTCTCATCCACAACAGACTGCATACTTGCCCCTCTTTCCAAAACTCTTGCATTCACCTCCCTAACAACCCCATCCATGAACAAATTAAACAACCATGGAGACATCACACACTCCTGCCGCAAACCTACATTCACTGAGAACCAATCACTTACCTCTCTTCCTAAACGTACACATGCCTTACATCCTCGATAAAAACTTTTCACTGCTGCTAATAACTTGCCTCCCACACCATATATTCTTAATACCTTCCACAGAGCATATCTATCAACTCTATCATATGCCTTCTCCAGATCCATAAATGCTACATACAAATCCATTTGCTTTTCTAAGTATTTCTCACATACATTCTTCAAAGCAAACACCTGATCCACACATCCTCTACCACTTCGGAAACCACACTGCTCTTCCCCGATCTGGTGCTCTTTACATGCCTTCACCCTCTCAATCAATACCCTCCCATAAAATATCCCAGGAACACTCAACAAACTTACACCTCTGTAATTTGAGCACTCACTCTTATCCCCTTTGCCTTTGTACAATGGCACTATGCACGCATTCCGCCAATCCTCAGGCACCTCACCATGAATCATACATACATTAAATAACCTTGCCAAATAACCTTATATATATATATATATATATATATATATATATATATATATATATATATATATATATGTGTGTGTGTGTGAGTGTGTGTGTGTGTGTGTGTGTGTGTGTGTGTGTGTGTGTGTGTGTGTGCGTGCGTGTCTGTGTCTCTGTGTCTGTGTGCTAGTAAGCCAGTAGGCCTAACCACCTGCCACCTCCTAGCGTTGTGTAGCTGACTGCTGGTAGGTGTCATGCTAACACCCTTGGGTCAGCTAGTAATCATAGTTGAAGTTGAGCGTACATGATTACATGAATATGAGTTATTCAAGATTAAATCCAGCATAGTTACATCGTGAACTGGGGCCCATACACGTACAGATCCCTGTTCATGTGACTCACCATTAATGAATCTTAGACCCTCATGACCTACATGCTCTTAAACCTAACTCGTTGTCATACCAAGCAACACAAAAATAGTCGATCTGGGTCGGCCTTCCTCTATGTACCAGCTTCGTTCCGGTGTGTCACTGGTACACGCCACAATGTCATGTCACACCTTTTTATCCCACCGTAAGGTTCTAATCCAATCTATGCCTTGAGCTTAGAAGAAACACTAGAGTTATAACCCGGACTTGCCAACCACTCTCCATCCCCCCCCCCCTCCCCCATGATATGGCCACTCGACACGCACACTTCTGCAATCAGATCCAAAGAGAACGGATAATCATCTGAAATATCCTGATAATCTCGTTTGAAAGAATGTGAACCACCAGGTAGGTGTGGTTCTTCATATACATTTCAGAAGCTATTACTCAACTCTTACCTCGTCCACTCAGCATAGAAAATACTTTAGATAACTCGTATCCCTCGGTTCTGTTACTACCTATAACCAGTGTAGAATTCAAGGAATGCTGAGAGTAACATCCACACAGCTCAATGGTTCGTTCACTAGTTTCAAGGAGTTGTTGTGATTATAATACTCCAAATTAGAGTGTAATGTACCTCAAGATTCACGAGATTAAGCCTGGTGCGGACTCTTGTCAATGAGAGCCCATTCTCGAGTTGCCATTACTGGCACAGGCCGGGTGTGTGTTCTCTGGGTGCCATTACTGACACAGACCGCGTGGGTGTTCTCTGGGTTCCATTACTGACACAGGCCGGGTGTGTGTTCTCTGGGTGCCATTACTGGCACAGGCCGGGTGTGTGTTCTCTGGGTGCCATTACTGGCACAGGCCGGGTGTGTGTTCTCTGGGTTCCATTGCTGGCACAGGCCGCGTGTGTGTTCTCGAGGTGCCATTACTGGCACAAATTATGCCCATGTTTGACTGTCTACGGGTTTTTTTTTTTTTTAAGTAGAGGTGTCTATTGTGTAACATGTGTCATCTGAATGGTAAAATAACTACAGAACGGTATATATATATGTATATATATATATATATATATATATATATATATATATATATATATATATATATATATATATATATATATATATATATACATATATATATATATATATATATATATATATATATATATATATATATATATATATATATATATATATATATATATATATATATATGTATATATATATATATATATATATATATATATATATATATATATATATATATATATATTTTTTTTTTCAAACTATTCGCCATTTCCCGTGTTAGCGAGGTAGCGTTAAGAACAGAGGACTGGGCCTTTGAGGGAACATCCTAACCTGGCCCCCTTCTCTGTTACTTCTTTTGGAAAAAAAAAAAAAAGAGAGGGGAGGATTTCCAGCCACCCGCTCCCTCCCCTTTTAGTCGCCTTCTACGACACGCAGGGAATACGTGGGAAGTATTCTTTCTCCCCTAACCCCAGGGATATATATATATATATATTCTTTTCTTTCTTTCAAACTATTCGCCATTTCCCGCATTAGCGAGGTAGCGTTAAGAACAGGACTGGGCCTTGAGGGAATACCCTCACCTGGCCCAATTCTCTGTTCCTTCTTTTGGAAAATTAAAAAAAAAAAAAAAAAAAAAAAAAAAAAAAAAAAAAAAAAAGAGAGGGGAGGATTTCCAGCCCCCCGCTCCCTCCCCTTTTAGTCGCCTTCTACGACACGCAGGGAATACGTGGGAAGTATTCTTTCTCCCCTATCCCCAGGGATAATATATATATATATATATATATATATATATATATATATATATTTAAGCCATGGTTTAAGCAAAACCCCTTAATGAAAACATTAATGACCCAACTAAACCAATGGACTGCTAAGCATTCTGTGACCACTCACTTTTCTGAATATTCTTACATTTAATATCTGGTCCTAATAACTGTTGTAGACTTGATGTGGCATGCATCCGAACACACCTGCTAACTAAAACACTCTAATTCACATGTGTAAGGGAAATTTAGTGAATGAACCTAAACACTTCAAAAACAAGCAGTACACTATGATTCATGCTGTCCAGCGTAATATTGACTTGCGGCCCTGCTCAATGTCTGGTGGTTAGAGTTCACCTAAGGCAGCATCAGCTGGTTACACCTGTCCTAAGATTGAGATCTTAGTTATGTAGACGGCATGGTGCACGGGGGGTCCGAGCTTGTGGGAATCCTTGCTTATGGTTGGTCTTTTTTTCTTGCGCTGGGGTCCGGACGTGCGACAGTCTTCGCCAAGTGACGACCAACGTCCCCCAGGTCAAGTAGGCCTGTACGTGCACTATTCACAGGCAGCGCTGCACGCACGACATACATCCTTGGTGCACCTCACTGTTTATATCCCCACACTGTTGCTAAGGTTCATTCTCGGGCCATGCTGGCTAGCATGCTGCCCTAAACTTGTCGTACCCCCACACTTTCCCCGTTGGAAATGAAGTTATCAGTGTCTCTTGTAGACACATTATCGGCTCGTTACCCATACACGAGGGACGAACCTTACACGCTTTATAAATATATATATATATATATATATATATATATATATATATATATATATATATATATATATATATATATATATATTTTCATACTATTCGCCATTTCCCGCGTTAGCAAGGTAGCGTTAAGAACAGAGGACTGGGCCTTAGAGGGAATATCCTCACCTGGCCCCCTTCTCTGTTCCTTCTTTTGGAAAGTTAAAAAAAAAACGAGAGGGGAGGATCTCCAGCCATCAGCTCCCTCCCCTTTTAGTCGCCTTCTACGACAGGCAGGGAATACATGGGAAGTGTTCTTTCCCCCCTATCCCCAAGGATGGTATATATGTATATATATTATGTAATCGAATATCCTTCGTCTCACATTGGAGCAACAGGGTCTCCACTGGTATATATATATATATATATATATATATATATATATATATATATATATATATATATATATATATATATGTATATATATGTATATATATATATATATATATATATATATATATATATATATATATATATATATATGTATGTATGTATCAGATATTAGCTCAAAGGTGATCAAATGCCGTTCTCGGTAACCCGGGTTCAACTCCCGGTCACCCCAGTGGTAATATTGTTTACAGTGAATTACATGTGAACATTCAGTGTATCTCCTGCCGCTATAAAGGCGACTCAGAGGCGCGTAAGCGAGGAGGATTATTTCCCCTGCGGGTCAATCGTCTCTTTTGGGCTCTAGTTCAGACACGGGGGAAACAGCGAATATTTATGAAAGACGATAAATGAGACATATGGAGAGGATGAGTGAGGGGAAGGTGGCTAAGAGGGTGTACGTCGGAAGGGAGAGAACAAAAAAACGAGGGAGGCAAGCAAAAGAGGAGGTGGAATGATGGACTGAAAGATGCTTCGAAGGTTCGGGGATTAAACACGTACCGGATGTGAAGCGTGAATGGGATAGAACGAATTGGATTGATGTGGTATACACGGGGCGACGTGCTCTAAATGGAATTGACTAGGTCACTTAAAGGGATTAGGGTAAAAAATGGAAAGATCTGTGGGGCCTGGTTGTAAATAAGTAGTTCAGGTCTAATTCTTAGATGACAGCTAGGAAACTGATGTGAATGAATGAGTCAATTCCTCTTCTGTTCTTTGCCCTACCTGGCCAATGCAGGAAACGGCGAACAAATATTCATTCTTTTCTTTTTAGGCTAACGGGTCGCTGCAAGACAACCACTCGTCCACAATACTCAACACTCAGGAAATTGAAAAGGGCTGTGAAATGATAGGCTTCCAGTGTGATGGATGTGGCGACAATACGATGCTGACAGTGGGAGTAGGGGAGATACGTCCGAGATCCAGCGATGACACGGAAGTAACTGGGAAAAAGAGTGAAGGATGGACTGTTAGTCTTACTGTATAGAGGCAAAGAATGAGAGAGAGAGAGAGAGAGAGAGAGAGAGAGAGAGAGAGAGAGAGAGAGAGAGAGAGAGAGAGAGGTGTCACGAAATAGAAATATTCCTGGTGTTATGGTCAAACATGGGGATGTTAACTTTGTCATAGTTGCGTGCCACATATCCGCACGATAAGAGCTCAGATTTATACCCTCCCAATTAAAAGGTTATTTGGTGTTAACTGTGATTGATATGGGATTGCCTCAGGGCACGCCCCTCAGTGCACGCCACGTGGGAGCAAGAGGGCATTACTGGTGTGACTTAAGGACCTAAGAGGCTAATGGGTTTGTCGCCCTAAAAGCGAACCTGACCTCTAAATCCAAGGATCACTTCATACAATTCACGTAGGTACTCTGGTATTCACCAAAACACCATTTGTCATTCCCTGCGTCGTCTGTGACCAGCATGTGGGAAGTGAAGCCTAAAAATCCTTCATCATGCCTTCGTAAGTTAGATAGTGGAGGGGCTTCGAAGGATAGTAAGATCAAGGAGGAACTCTTCTCCAATAACTGACAGGATGACATCACTGTGATCAACTTATATGGTCCAGACGAAGCCATATAAACGGTCTGGCATTCCATAAGGTTCCCAGCTTCGATTGACTTAGACTTAGGGTAATATGGATCACCGAGTCGTCGTTACCTGGGCGTTTCATTTCCCAGCGAAGCCGTGACTCACAAAGGCAGCAGCAGCCTCCTAGATCAGCCGGAGATGGTGACCAGACATTGTCAAGAGTGAGACGGGGTATGGTCACTGCCAGCGACTCTCTCTCTCTCTCTCACTCGCTGGAGTCAGGAATCATCTGAGCAACCTTAAGTATCATTGATAGGCTCTACAGTCCCCCGGCGCACGGTGTCCTCACAACAAAGAGGGTGCGCTGGAATGGGTCAAGAGTTCCTGCTTCGGTTCATAGTTGGAAGGTCGTTATGATAGAGGGTCGTTGTATTGGAGGGTCGTTGTGATGGAGGGTCGTTGTGATGGAGTGGTCGTTGTGTCTCCACTATTGGTCGTTCAAAACCCTATTGTCTTTTGTCCCCTCAGGGCCCACTATGGACCTATAGACATGGCAATTGGAGGCTCCTAAAACGTCACCCTATGCCATCTATTGAATATATATATATATATATATATACATATATATATATATATATATATATATATATATATATATATATATATATATATATATATATATATATTACATCATCAGGGGAGAAATATAACAGTCAGTTGATATACATCGAAGAGACGAAGCTAGGACGCCATTTGGTAGACATGTGATTGTCCAAAACATACAACGAGCGTTCATAAACTTATCATTTTACAAATCTTATCAACAATAAAGTTATCTAATTTGTATAGACCATCACTAATATTAAGATTATAATTCTTTATGTATTTAATAATAGAAGATTCAATGATATTTCTCTTGATAATAGAGTTAGAGTTTATAATTGAGATGGCGTTACTCCAGTCAATACAATGATCATAGTTTTTATCGTGATTAAACAAGACATTTGATTCTTATCCCGTTCTTATACTATATTTATGTTGCTTAAGTCTTACAGAAAGATCCTTACCAGTCTGACCAACATAAAATTTATCAGTTTCCACAAGGCACTTTATAGATGCATCCAAGAGAATTTTCTGGTGAATTCCTGATTAAGATATTCTTTATTGTATTATTGTTGCTAAAGGCAACGTTTACATTAAAGGATTTAAGCAACATGGGAAGCAAAGTGAAATTATTATTAAAAGGGAGAACTAAAAGAATCTTGGTGTCAATGGGAGGTTTGGGCTTAACTCTATAAAATGATTTCTTTGCTAACTTAAGGGATTTACCAATGAAAGATCTAGGGTACTTTAACTTAGATCCAATAGAATATATCTTCTCAAACTCATCATCAATAAACTCTGGACTGCAAATACGTAATGCCCTAAGGAACATAGATTGAAATGATGATAATTTAACTCTGTCATGTTGAGATGCGTAATAATGGATATATGAGCATACATTGGTGGGTTTTCTGTATATGCTAAACTTAAACTTGTTTCTTTGTCTATGGATCATGCAATCTGAAAATGGTAACATACCATTATTCTCATTTTCTACAGTGAATTTGATGGAAGGTACTAAATTGTTAAGTAAGGGGAGAAATATTTGTAAATTTTCATTTGTTGGCCAAACACAAAGAAAATCATCTGCATACCTTAACCAAATTGAATTAGAAGGTAAGATATCCTTTAGTAATTTTGTTTCAAAAAATTCCATATAAAGATTACTTAGTACAGGTGAAAGAGGGTTACCCATTGCCATACCAAATTTTTGAGCATAATAATCTCCATTAAATTGAAATACACTGTCTTTTATACACAATTTTATCAGTTCATTTAAATTAGACTTTGAAACAGGTAAATGAATATCATCCAAGACATCAAATAAATATTCTAAAAGGTCATCAACTGCAACTTTAGTGAAAAGTGAGGAAACATCAAAGCTGGCTAGTTTGAAATCGAAATTAACATTGATATTGTTTAGCTTGTTGACTAAATCTACATTGTTCATGATATTAGAATTTGATACCTTACCCACTAAAGGGCTTAAAAAAGAAACCAACCATTTTGACAATTTATATGTGATGGAGCCTACTGAAGTCACTATAGGTCTTGCTGGAAAATTTTGTTTATTTGTTTTGATAAGTCCATACATATATGGCAATGAAGGCGACAAAGATGACAAACTTTTGATAAGAGAAATGTTACCTTTCAACAACAACTTCATTTCTTTATTAAAGTGAGAATTAACTGCTTCTAAGGGATTTTTACTAAGTTTAGAATATGTTGTGTCATCATTTAGATCATTCATTTTAGATAAATAGTTACTTTTGTCTAAAATCTCAACAGTGTTAGCCTTATCTGCTTTAGTAATAGTTATATCCTTGTCTTCTTTTAAGGTGTTAATAGCTCTTATGAATCTTTTAGGGCAATTAGCTTCCACTGGTTTTGACGAAATGGCATACACTAAACCCTTACAGATATTAAGATCATCATTACTTAAATTACTGTATTTTTCTAAGTTACAAAAAGACTTTGTGACATCAAGACAGTTGGCTTCTCTGTTAGAGCACACAGAACTTAAACCATAGCCTAATGCACACAAGGAATCTTTATGTAGTTGTTTATTAGACAGGTTTACTATAAAAGATGGGTTTGTGTTCTTGGTCCAGTCGCTGTTTTCAATAAGATGAAGATGATAGATTAAGGAAAGAACGCAATAGGCTGCAAGTGTCACTAAATCGTAAGTTGGACTATATATATATATATATATATATATATATATATATATATATATATATATATATATATATATATATATATATATATATATTTATTTATTTATTTATTTAAATTAAGAATATATATATATATATATATATATATATATATATATATATATATATATATATATATATATATATTCAAAGCCCTAAGCTCCCTAACACAGGAAAAATTAGCAGGAATTTGTAACTAATGTATATGCTGCCGAAACTGAAGATTGGAAGTGCAGCTATATATCATAACAGTCAATAGCAAAATGCTGGAAGTAAAGCAATGATACGAGGTATGTCTTCAAATGAATCCTAGACTGATAGGCGAGGAGTGAGCTTATTAACAGGATGATAATGATGATGATGCTGATTATCATGATATGCAGTGAAGCAAGAAACTGAGGGTTTTTTTAAATAGGAAGATGGGGGAGTAGGTTAACGAACAGAGGGAAAAGGAATTCTACCAATGAAAACTAAATTTTCTGAAGGGAATAGTTAAGGCTGTACAGAACAAAGATCTGAGGTGTACTTGAGCGTTGAGAAAAACAAGATGAATCAAACAAGAACTGAATAGAAGAGTGTTTTTGCGCCTAAGGTTGGGGTGTGATTAAATCAGAGGCAGGTGGGGAGATAAACAGCTTCCTTAGAGGGTTAGCCCTTGCACAAGAACAGATGAAGACGTTGCAAGTGCTGAACCTATGGTAATTTGAAGGTTATTCATTCGCCTTTATACCACATTGAATGTAATGTCTAGCAACTAAAACAACGAAATGTAAACTGAATTCAGTTCGAAACACTGGGTCCTTAACAAGGCAGTTTGTGATAGCGGGAGGGATCATATAACTACATATGAATAGGAGGTGAGAGACACTTTTGGTTAATGGATCATCTCTAGTCTTCGCCTCTCCACGAAGGTCCATAAGAGGTGCTATTATATTCTGTTGCTGAAAGCTTAGCAGTCTAGATAGTTATCAGCAGTAGTGATAGAACATCATGTCCAAAGAACGCACTTCACGCCACAAGACAACAAATCAGTTTTCTCTATGTTTTTATCTTGTCCTTTACCATCAGAACGACTCGTTATATTCTCAAGAACTGTCGAAATTGTTTACGAAACTTCTGAAGCCTCCTAACTTTCGCTTTCATGTCCACCATGTAGGCCTGGACGTGCAAGTAATTCTCCCAGTGTTATCCCAACTCTAAGACGAACATTAAAAACGGTGCTTTTTTCCTCAATCGTTTGAACCATTTGAGCACAACAGCAACTCTTCAGCTCGCCGGTTCGACCTTCCAGCTTGTCGCGCGACGTTTGAGCACGAAGGTACGTATGATGGGCTGGCCTCTAACCTGACCGTTTTAACAGATCCATTATGAGCCAGACAATCATGCCCAAAGGTGCTAACTTCGTATTCAGTGGTTGTACCTCTGTCCTCAAGAGGTGAAGGCAGTGTTTCTTCCCTTCACTTAATAAAGCATTTCAGACGATATTGCACTGGGTCTTTATAGCTTAAGGGTAACTGAGGGAGTTCCCAATCATCAAGTCCTGATGGCCGTACCTAGCTAGCGGCGGGGTGTCATCTGAGCCATAAACAATAGGGGTCCCTCGCTCAAACCTGCTGTTTAATCTACGACTTAATCTTAAAGAGCCAACCAAATCTCTCAGATCCAGAGATCACCCCATAGCCTCAACCTTAGGCATTTCTTCAACTCCTTAGCCCCTCTTCAACTCCACATGTTTGTGGTGCCCACGAACCTTTTCCATTACCCTTCAGTCCCACTCGTTGGGTAATCATGAAGCTTCTGCTGCCTCCTTCCTCCAGACCTACCCTCAGGTTAACCCTGGATCCCCTCCAGCTACTACCCTCCCCACCTACCCTCTGGTCTCCCCACTTCACCATAAGACGTCTGATCAGCTGCAGGCCTTTAGAACCGTCCCCGGCCTCCCTAATCATCCCATCTTCGTAAGAATCCTTCTGCTTCACTATACTATCTTCTTCTCTACAGATTACGAATGCAAAATAGCTGCACCATACATCGTCAGGTCACTTGCTGTGTGTCTATCCCATATACTCCCGTAACTAACTAAAATTCAAGTCTCTTCCTCAAACTCCATTAGGCCTGCTTCCCATTACCAGTTCTCCAAAAATGTAGAGAAGAGGATGGACGCGCAAGAAATGGAGTGTCTGAGGACAACGTGTGGCGTGATGAGAATTAATCGAATAAGATATAATATAGTATGAGAGTGATGTAGTAGTAAGAGGAGTATGTATGTATGAGAGAGCTGAAGAGGGTGAGATGAAATGGTTTGAACATATGGAGATGATGAGTAAAAAGAGGAAGACTAAGAAGGTATATATGTCAAAGGTGGAGGGAACAAGAAAAAGAGTGAAACAAAAGTGGAGGTGGAAGGATGGGATGAGTGATGCTCCGAAGGCTCGGGGTCTGAACATGCAGGAGGGTGTGAGACGTGCAAGGGATAAAGGGAATTGGAGCAAAGTTGTATACAGGAGACGACTTGATAGTAATGGACTGCACCAGGGAATTAGAAGCGGTCGAGGGAAATCACGGAAAGGTCCGCGAGTTGTGGATATGAGAAGCTCTGATCTTAGTGCATTAAACATGGATATGAACGAAAGAGGCCATCCTTCGTCCGTTCCTAGCACTACCTCGCTAACGCAGGAAGTGGAGAATAATATAATCATCTTTCACTGCCACTCACAGGATAAGCCTGGGGTGCACAATGAAGTAGAAGCTGACGAAAATAAAAAATGTATAAACTAATAATAGTTAGAATATATCATGATAAATCTCGGTGTCCTCAACCTCCTGGTGCACGTTATAGTGTTCGCACACAACATGAGTCAGGGAGTTAGTAGCACATTACAAGGATCGCAACATAATCCGCATCAGGGCCCTTGTAAAACACTAATCATGTAGTCAGCATCTTCAGAAACTCCTGAAACTTCCCCATTAGAGCAGGCATCGCTGGGAGATGACTGTCATTATGACAGTGAGATTGTTAAAGGCAGAGAGAAAGGGGCGATGGGAAAGAGACTGGATGGGAAGAGGCGTGAAGAGCAGAGGGGATGGATGATCATTAAGATACTAGGATGCTAAGCACGGAAAGGATTAACACGAAGAACATTCTGAAGGCTAACACCATTCCACCCTAATTCCGGCCATCAACATATGTTTAAAGAAGATCCTTGAGGGAGAAGGGTAGGGACAGAGAGAAGGGAAGAAATGAGGGAAATGGAAAGTTGAGGAAGACAGGAGGAAGGGTGGCTATAGGAAAATGAAGAAGAGTTAGGAAGAAGGAAAGGATGGTGGATGAGAGGGTATTGAGAGAACGTGGAAGGAGGTATGAGATAAACGACGTTGGAGGTGAGATGGTGGAACGTGTGTGTGGTGGGACGGGTGTGCGGTAGGACGGGTGTGTGGTGGGACTCTTGAGTGAGTGAGCAGGAATGGCGAGAGGGAACTAAGAGGAAGAGGTAACCTTGGACGCGATGATGAAAATAAAGAACAGACAACTGTGGTCCGTCAGATGAGGGCTCATAGGATGGCTCCTACAAGGGCGCCTCCTCTCACCAATATATGACCTCTGGTCTTCGTATTTTGTTTGTGTATTCACTGTAATTCGAAAGCTTATAAGATGGTCTGCATATGTATGATATATTTCAAAGCATCTTTTGCATTACAGATATTGTTTCCCATGTTGCTGTAAGCATCAGTTACTACGCTTCAATTATGTATCATGTAGTCGATGAATCCTAGATCTTTCCCTGACGGGAGGGGGACTTTATGGGTCCCATGGCCCCTATTTGGGCCCCCTTTCACCCTCCTATGTCAATGAACTGTGTCCACTGTATACTCTATGCTGGTATCCACCTACCGTTAGATATGCGCCCTTCACTCACACTTTCACTTGAATGCTTTGTCTGTCTATATCTAAACAATGAAATGCTTTAAAATTAAAGCTGAAAACCAATGTATGCTCATATATCCATTATTACTCATCTCAACATGACAGAGTTAAATTATCATCATTTCAATCTATGTTCTTAGGGCATTACGTATTTGTAGTCCAGAGTTTAATGATGATGAGTTTGAGAAGATATATTCTATTGGATCTAAGTTAAAGTAACTTAGATCTTTCATTGATAAATCCCTTAAGTTAGCAAAGAAATCATTTTATAGAGTTAAGCCCAAACCTCCCATTGACACCAAGAATCTTTTAGTTCTCCCTTTTGATAATAATTTCACTTTGCTTCCCATGTTGCTTAAATCCTTTAATGTAAATGTTGCCTTTAGCAACAATAATACTATAAAGACTATCTTAATCAGGAATTCACCAGAAAATTCTCTTAGATGCATCTATAAAGTGCCTTGTGGAAACTGTGATAAACTTTTTGTTGTCAGACTGGTAAGAATCTTTCTGTTAGACTTAAGCAACATAAATCTAGTATAAGAACGGGACAAGAATCAAATGCCTTGTTTCATCACGTTAAAAACTATGATCATTGTACTGACTGGAGTAACGCCATCTCAATTATTAACTCTAACTCTATCACCAAGAGAAATATCATTGAATCTTCTATTATCAAATACACAAAGAATCATAATCTTAATATTAGTGATGGTCTATACAAATTAGATAACTTTATTGTTGATAAGTTAAAATGATAAGTTTATGAACGCTCGTTGTATGTTTTGGACAATCACATGTCTACCAAATGGCGTCCTAGCTTCGTCTCTTCGATGTATATCAACTGACAGTTGTATTTCTCTCCTGTGTCTCCCCTGATGATATGATTATTACACGAAAGTGCACTTGGGATCTTATCGTGTTTCATTTTCCCCGTGGACTCATAGGAATATATATATATATATATATATATATATATATATATATATATATATATATATATATATATATATATATATATATATATTTTTTTTTTTTTTTTATTATTATACTTTGTCGCTGTCTCCCGCGTTTGCGAGGTAGCGCAAGGAAACAGACGAAAGAAATGGCCCAACCCCCCCCCATACACACATATATATATATATATATATATATATATATATATATATATATATATATATATATATATATATATATATTATCCCTGGGGATAGGGGAGAAATAATACTTCTCACGTATTCCCTGCATGTCGTAGAAGGGGAGGGAGCGGGGGCTGGAAATCCTCCCCTCCCATTTTAATCTTTCCAGAAGGAACAGAGAAGGGGGCCAAGTGAGGATATTCCCTCTAAGCCTCAGTCCTCTGTTCTTAACGCTACCTCGCTAACGCGGGAACGGCGAATATGTATGGAATATATATATATATATATATATATATATATATATATATATATATATATATATATATATATATATATATATATATGAGAATAAAATGAATCACAATTGAGATTTAGTTCTTGACCGGTTTCATCCGTGTATTTCATTCCATGTGCCACTTCCTTCTTTCATCTTTTTTTTTTTTTGTTTTACTTGTGACTTTCTCTACCCGTTCCTCACTCTTTCTCCCTGTCCTTTTAATCTCCTTCCTCACCTGTGTATCACTCTTTTCTTATATATCTCAACTCATATTCCCCCCATTCCATGGTCCCTTTTATTATCTCAGTATCCTCCTTGTAATTCAATTTCATTCCACTTGTTTAAAAGATAAAAGATGTACCTCTAAGATACCCCTTCAAAAATCAAATAACATCATCTTTAACATCCAATAACTAACGTTTCATATGTTTTCATGTGATTTCTATACTACAAAAATGATTGATTTTGCGCGCAATTGGCAATCTCTTATTACGTGCTCTCCAGCACAACCAACCAACACCCCCTTCTCCATTACTTCCTCTCTCACATCTCCAGCGGCTCCCTTACTCACTCAGTCGCCTTAATTTCCCTCTTCTAATTACTCATGGTCAACATTCTTTTTTCCTACTGTATAATTTTTTTCTCTCTACTCCAGATGCTATAGATCTCATCGCTGACTTTTCTCCACCTCTTTTCTTCTTTTTTTCTAACTCTCCGAAATACACATTTTTTTTCTCAACCAACACCTCTCGAGGCCACTTCCCTTCGAGCTCTTCCCTTTAACACCCGTCTCCATCTTGCGCCTCGCTCTGTAGCTAAGTTTTAGTTCACGTAGACATCTCCAGGTGTTGCTCTCCACTGTTCCTTCATCTGGGTTGTTGTTCCTCGTCTTTGTCCTAGACTTTCGTGCAATTGGTTGCATTGTCACTGAAATGATGCATAGAAAAGCTGTACGATGGTAAGCGAATGGGGAGAGAGAGAGAGAGAGAGAGAGAGAGAGAGAGAGAGAGAGAGAGAGAGAGAGAGACCACCCATCCACAATTAGGCACGATTTATTATAAACTCATTCATTGGTGCTAAATAAAATATTCATTTTACTTTTCTTAGGATGAAGCTGGTTGGAAAAAGCTTTGTCTTCTCTATATCACCTCCAGTCGTTCAATGGAGTACATTATAATTCGGTAAAATAGTTAGAATTAAAACTGATTAAAAAAAAAAATCCTTCACGGGAGTATGTAAAAACAATAAATTTTTTACACCAAAGTAATAATCCGGTTGAAGGTAAAGCATTACTTTGATTAAAGCCAGATGTTCTGGTACTAATGAAAACAGATCAATACATTCACTGGTCAAAAGATATATTACGTTTAATCAGAAACAGATGGCATATTCTGATGGAGGACACGTGACACACAGCGCAGCAATATAATGGGTGGGAGTGGGTGCTTACCCATCCATGAGTAATGAATGGGGGGAGGGAAACAGGAGTGGATGGGGGAGTGGGGGATACCAACCCCCCTTAGTTCCTGGCAGAGTACGACATCTCTCTCTCTCTCTCTCTCTCTCTCTCTCTCTCTCTCTCTCTCTCTCTCTCTCTCTCTCTCTCTCGTTATCATGCTTACATCTGCTGTCGTACCATTAGGGATATTAGGGATTAATATGCAGAACCAGGGTTTGCGAAGGGAGCTAACTTGGGGTTGAGAGGGAAGGGAGGGACTTGTCAGAGTGGAGGGAAGCGGAGGACGCCAGGCTAGGTTGCAGTACAGTAAGGGAGGAGGACAGATGACAGGAGGCCTGATGTTCGTGAAGATCTTATCAGCCGGAGGTCGACAGCAATAGGGTCTCTGAGATCATAACCTTATTTTTAGGTAGAAGTACCGTAGCAGAGAAGCGTGCACTCACTCATCCACCCACCGCTCCCTCCGGCGCATCGGCTGGCAGGGGAAAAAAAGAAAGTGGCTGAGAAACAATATCATGCAGTATAGATAGAGTATACTGGTATGGACATTTTATAGGAATGTGTAAACGGGAAGTGTTCCCGACTCTGACTACGGCTCAGTAGTGTAGGGTGGAGACTCAAATCTGAAACGGAGAAAGAAGGCTAATCTTATATGTTCCTGAATTTAAATGCCAGCTCTTCCTTCTGGAAATGAAGGTATTTCCTGATAATGGATCACATTCAAGTATTTGTTCCATTTGGATGTGAAAGTTTGATAGTCTTGGCGATGACAACATCTGGTGGTAATTCAGTCTGATATTCTATAAACCCAATAGGTAAAAAAAATCATGATACAATACACGTCCAACCTTTTAGCTTCATATCTGGTCGTTATATTTTCATTCAAATGAAAAAAGTATCTATATAGATCTATCAAAATTTCAGTATGTTGATGAATTTCCATTAGAATTCCCTGGAATGTGAGAGACTAATTTTGGATGGTGTCCTTTTTTTTTTCATGAGGCTAATTTCTGAGCAGTGAAATTGGTTTTGTTTCCCTTCTCTTCATTCGTTCGTTTTTCCTGTATTGGATCAAGTTTGGTGACTAGAAATGAGCAATGCATTCCGAATGAGGAAAGTGGTGAACTGAGCCAGATAAATGTGATCAGAAGTACTTCGGAACGCAATAAAATTGATAGAGTGAAAATGGAGGGACAGTATGGAACATGAATGAAGTGAAAGAGATGAGTGTGGAGAGAGAACATGGATTATAGGTGAATCAATAGGACAAACTAGGGTGGAAAGCGGAGGAGAGTAGAGAGAGAGAGAGAGAGAGAGAGAGAGAGAGAGAGAGAGAGAGAGAGAGAGAGAGAGAGAGAGAGAGTGGAAATGGAGAAATGACATAGATTGCAGCTGGAAGAAAGGGGCGGATTGGAATGGATTGGGTCCAGAGGGAATGGGTGAAGGGAGGAAGTTGACCTGGAATGGAGGTATGGTGGAGGCAGAAATGGAAGACTAAGATAGAAAAGAATGGGACAGGTGTCCAGGGTAGGGGAATGTCTTAGGAGTTGAGGGAAATAGTGGAAAAGGATGAAAGGACGTGGAAGAAGAGAAATATTTGAGTGGAAAGGAGAAAATTCGTACAGATAACTGACAGGTGAATGATATAACTAGAATTTTTCAAAAACTAAAATTAAAATTTATGATTAAAATTCTCATAATTTTGATGAAAATGAAAAGCATGACAAATAAATTTGACCTTTAGCCATGTGATCCTCGTATCTATTTTCCATCAGTTCATTTCTCTGAACAATTCAAAATATCCACCTATTTCTTTTTAGATTTAATTTTCAAGCCAAGACCAAGGTAAAATCGCTAAATTCAGCATTCTCCATCATAAAATGTATCGCACTTTTCGTACACTGGAATATAGATGTATATCAACGTACGTTGCATCATTTTGAAAATATTTCCGCCGCTGACAAAATCAAAACCAAAACACATCACAAGTCTGATATCGAAGCTTCATGAACCAGTTTGTTTCACTGCAAACTTTGAAACGAAAATTTCGTTCTCATAAATCTAACATATTTCCCAAGTCTCTTAGAAAGACTGGCATCTGCTTCCCTCTTTCACGCCTTCAGAAATATACTGCAGTTTTGTACAATATTCATCATACTGTGACAAAAAAGAAAGTGTATTTATGTGTACGTATTTATGTGTACGTATGTATGATGTTGGTGTGATAAAAAAAAGTAAATATATCACGGTCATTGCCTCTTATTACCAGGATGAGTTATACTTCGCTTCGCACGAACAGCAAAATGAGTATCTACATTATCCCTAGGAACAAGTCAGTTGAGAAAATACAATGAAATTTGGATTATAGGCGGAAAAAGTCCCCATTCTGTACGCCGTGATGTTCTCTCTCTCTCTCTCTCTCTCTCTCTCTCTCTCTCTCTCTCTCTCTCTCTCTCTCTCTCTCTCTCTCTCTCTCTCTCTCTCTCTCTCTCTTCTAGAAGAATAATACCTCTAGAAGAGAGAGAGAGAGAGAGAGAGAGAGAGAGAGAGAGAGAGAGAGAGAGAGAGAGAGAGAGAGAGAGAGAACAGCAACATTTGTGGCATACAGAAAGATGATGGTTGAAGAGGGATGATGCCAGGATGATCAGTTAGACTTAAGGGTTTTGAAATCACCTGATTTTTCTATAAAAAGTGACATTTCCAATATGCTCATGTTCAACAGGTCATACTTACAATATAGATAGATGAATGGATATATAGATAGATAGATAGATAGATAGATAGATAGATAGATAGACAGATATCAAAGAAAATATTCTTCCTGCTTACTCGAAAATTAAGATACAGTTATGAATACAGTTACATATCAGACTTAGCTTGTATAATGGTCGATCCAGCATTATGCTGGACTTGATATATTTGCAGCTTCTGTATGACGTGGTTTTAGTGTGATCTGTTTATACCCGTAATCTCCTGTGACTGCAAGCACTCACCACTAATTTCATCAACTTGTCATTCTCAGGCGGCCTTTACCTGTATTGCATCAGTCAGATCTGTTCTCATCACACTTGAGGAGTAACTTTTCTGACACTAACATCATTTCCCTTCTGGGATGGATCCAACTTTGCAAGTCTAGTAAATTTCTTATTTGTCTCCGAAACTTTCGTTTACTACATTGTTACAAGAAGTTAAGTGGCTGCAGAATTATTCTCTCCAGCATGAGAGCGTACCATGGGTGCAGATGACTGAACCATTGGTTTGTTCTTGTATGTATGATACATATGGATCGTCTGAACCATTGGTTTGTTCTTGTATGTATGATACATATGGATCGTCTGAACCATTGGTTTGTTCTTGTATGTATGATACATATGGATCGTCTGAACCATTGGTTTGTTCTTGTATGTATGATACATATGGAGCGTCTGAACCATTGGTTTGTTCTTGTATGTATGATACATATGGAGCGTCTCCAGCATGAATAGTGTTTGTGAATTACTATTTCTGTGTTGCTGGGAGAGAGTTTTATAACGTGTTGCTCCGTTTCTTAGCCTTGTATATATATGTAACATGTCTTTACTCCTATAGAGCATGTATGAAAACACACACACACACACACACACACACACACACACACACACACACACACACACACACATACACACACACACATACATTAGCCTATGAGGGGTACCATTGGTGCAAATGACTGAAGCATTATGGTCTGGTTTAGTTTGTATGGTAGATCCGGTGTCTCCAACATGAAGGGTACCATAAGTGTAAATAACTTGGGGCCTGGTCTGGTCAAGCATTTGTGGTAGTTGTGGAGTTATTCTCTACAGCTTAAGGAGTGCCATAGGTGCAAGTTACTGCTCAAGTACGTATCGTATGATATATGAAGAAAATGTAATCATTTTCACTGACCAAAATTATGTCCAGACACACACGTCTTACCGCTTCAAATATTAGATTCTTGCATATCCGACTAAAGCCCACTCTACTCCCCTCAGATTCTCTACCCATACAGTTCTAGATAAGATACGGATGGATATCCAGTAAATCACTTACATTTTAACTCACAAGCAAAAGAGTTACGGAAGTGTGTAGATGCGTCTTAAGAAGGAAGGTAATGCGCCAACATCCAACCCACACACTTGTTAGTTGTGTACGAGATGCCTTTAGCGGTAAGCTACAGCCTCCTCATTTTGTCCACCAGTGCTATGGGTATGGGGAGGAGAGATGGAATAGCGCAAAGAAGCTGTAGGAATGGAGGTTTGCACTGGAGGGAGGAATTGGTTGGACAAAGATGGAGGGATGGGAGTGTGCAGGGGTGGAAAGCAAGGATGTCGTGAGGATGGATTGAAGGGATGGATTGAGGTGAAAAGGAGTAGGGTAAGGGTGAACAGCGGTTGAAAGAAGATGGAGGAAAGGGATGGGGTGGATAGAAGTGGCCGTTGCAGGAATTTGGGTATATGGAATTGAATGGGATGAGGGTGGAGGAACAGCTGGGCTATATGAATGAAAGGATAAAGTGGAGTAGCGGTAGTGGAAAGGGGAGTACCAAGTACTGTGAGATGCAATGGACAGAACAATGAGAACAAGGCATTCATGTAGAAGGAATGGCTCTGCTCTGGGATAGAAATAAGTGGTGGACTGGGTAGATGGAAGAAGTAATGGGAGGAAAGAGAGGTTAAGGAGGAAGGGAGGGGGAAAACGCGGAGATTAAAGTTGGAAGGAGAGAGATAAATGATTGAGAAGACGATATGAGTTAAGGAAGAGGACGGATGAAAATTAAAGAGCATGGGAGAAAGGTTTTTAAAGGCGACGATTCATTTAAGAATCTGTAAGGAACTAACCAATAATCTGAGAGATTTTGCAAGCGAACGAATAGAAAACCTGAGGAGAGGCAAGAAGCCGTATTCACTTTAGATGTATCGGAAAACTGGTTTCTACAGACATTCTGGTGGCTAAAAATCAATTACCAATAAATAAAAATGACGAGAGGCCATGGCCGGGGAATCAATAAGGAGCAGATAAAGAGCAAACACCAATTTAATCGCTTCGAGCGTGTCTAGCCAGCCATAATTAATAAGGAGGGGGAGGGGGAGGCTCTGGGGGAAGGAGTAATAGAAAGGGGAAGGGAAGAAGAAGGGAAGGGGATCATGAAAGGTGGGGAACGAAGGCAAAGAAGGGGAAAGAGGGAGGGAGAGATGATGGAAAGGAAGAAGGGAGGTAAGGGAGCACAGTCGAGTAAGGGAGATCAAGAGAAGAGTATTCCAGAGGTTAGGAGGAACATAGGGATTATAGTAAGTACGAAACAACCGTTACAGTGAGAGGAAGAGGAGGAAGAGTAGGAAGAGCAGCAAGCATGTAATAGGAAATAACAGGAGCAGCAGCGGGCAAGAACGGAAGAGCAACAACTGAATACAGTGAACGAATACAATGATGGCGATAATCTGAAGACGAAAGAGCGAGAGAAAGCGGCTTAGATAGGGAGAAATGGGATTAAACTCTTCACTAGGGCGTGATACAGAGGATCACAAGTTTAATCACAAATCCCATTCACGGTGCTGATCTCGATAGGGGCGCGCTACATGTATACAGAGTGAGGATGGGGGATTAATACATTGGATGCAGGGTCTGGCGATTGCTGTCGAGGGCTGTTGCACGAGTCCCAATCTCTTGTGCCTGAGACTAATCTTCCAGCGGCCCTAAGAGCCGGGATACGCCCAGTGGCGAGTAGCCAAGAAGGCCAACACCCAACTAGCTGAATCTTCACCGCTGACGCAACTTCCATTCAGCAGTCATTAAGGTCAGGTCTGCCTTACTTCTGCGCATCAGTCGCAACAGGAAGGTCTAAGTATTTCAGTGTAAGATACATCATTCTTGAGGGTGATCAACTTGCAATTTAGGTTAATCTGTCACTGCAGAAGTGGCCATCATTCAACTGTGAGCTGATTATCCATCTTACATTGTCAGCGATCTTGAAGCGAAATATTCATGAGCCACGCTCATACATTAATCATCATGTAAGTAGAACCGTATAATGGACACTCACAAACGTTAATCGTGGTATATTACTGTGATATCGTACGCAACACTGCAGTAACAAGATAAGTCTTTCCACGTATAAACATTTCAATACAATTTTAATGTGAGGTGCCTGTAGTACATTAGCACCAGCTGCAACTGGTATCGTAACAGTCTGATGTTCACTTTACTTTTAAAGTCTAGCAACCTCGTCAATCCATTCTATGAATTTAGCAGCATTAGTCATCATATTGTCACTTCTAAGGCAAGTTTTGTACAGCATCATCTATAATACGTACACCAGAACTCCTGCTGGTTTGCCCCCATCCAGTCCCGAGCTGTCATAATCTATCTGTCTCACAAACATCATAGTTTATCATCACCACTTCATGTGAACCGGCTCAACTTACTGATCTCTTCTCATCCAATTTACTCTACCTAATGCACAGCTCTCGCTCACCTGAACAATTTACCAGAATCACTATACTGTATCCTACCATTTTCTTTTAAGTCTCCTTGGCAAGAGGAATGACATAATACTGTTACCCACGTATCTCTTGCATGTTGTAGAAGACGACTAATGGGGAGGGAGTGGAGGGCTGGAGTTCCGCCACTCCTGTATTATCTAACTTCCCTCCACTTGTGTTCCACGGTCATAGATACGTAATCATATTCTTAAAGACAAATCACAATACTATGCAATAAGTCTCAACACCTGTGCAAAGCGTTTTGAGATAGTGAAACATTCATTCAGGATGTAGCAACTCTGGGGGATGAAAAATATCTTTCAGAATTTTACTGAGCTATTTCTAGATTTTTTTCTACCACTGGAAGTTAAAGGAGTGATATTCAAATAATATATCATTGCATATATATATATATATATATATATATATATATATATATATATATATATATATATATATATATATATATATGTATATATATATATGTATATATATATATATATATATATATATATATATATATATATATATATATATATATATATATATATATATATATATTCCTATGAGTCCACGGGGAAAATGAAACACGATAAGTTCCCAAGAGCACTTTCGTGTAATAATCACATCATCAGGGGAGACACAAGAAAGAAATATAAGTCAGTTGATATGCATCGAAGAGACGAAGCTAGGACGCCATTTGGTAAACATGTGATTGTCCAAAACATACCATGTTTCATTTTCATTTGTGTGTGTGTGTGTGTGTGTGTGTGTGTGTGTGTTCATATATCTTATGTTCCATACAGCAATATAACTCGTATACTGTAATTATCGTAACACTCGTGGACGGTAGATTCTCCAGCAGTAGGTAATACTTGTCATTTTGTTCATAATGTTCTTACTATACAATGTAAAACGATGAAATTCAGACAATATCTATACTCAGTAAGCACGATATTAGGGCAATTATCTCAACACCAAATGTTGTGTCTGTCCTTCCAACACCAGTATCGACGGTACAATGATAGTTGAAATGTATTTTCCACCATCGCTTCTGTTGTTGGCAAAGGTGACTGGCTATGATATATCTCCCCCACCTTGACACATCACATGAGAAGCACAGTTCGCACACAGCAGACAGAAGATAATCACACACCATTGTTTCACACGTTCCGGACACGTGACCATCATCATCATACGTCACGCTAGAGAACAGTAAATAAAACAAAAGCTCGTAATGAAATTAAGGAAAGCTATTTTGGAAAACCGGGATTTGAATTTTTTGATAAATAAAGCAATTACAGTAACGTGCAGGTAATAGGATATTCAAAGCCATAAATGCAGAGCAAATTAAACAGGCACGGAGAGCAGTTGAGGATTGGATTAATGCTGAAATGGTGTTCCATGAATTTACGTCATGAGGTGATGTGCGTTTGTTTAACCCACAGGTGTAAAGGAGGGGATGTAGGGATATTATATATATTTCTTTTTCTTTTTCTTTTAAACTATTCGCCATTTCCCGCGTTAGCGAGGTAGCGTTAAGAACAGAGGACTGGGCCTTTTTTGGAATATCCTCACCTGGCCCCACTCTGTTCCTTCTTTTGGAAAATTAAAAAAAAAACGAAAGGGGAGGAATTCCAGCCCCCCGCTCCCTCCCCTTTTAGTCGCCTTCTACGACACGCAGGGAATACGTGGGAAGTATTCTTAATCCCCTATCCCCAGGGATAAGAGTGAGTGCTCAAATTACAGAGGTATAAGTTTGTTGAGTATTCCTGGCAAATTATATGGGAGGGTATTGATTGAGAGGGTGAAGGCATGTACAGAGCATCAGATTGGGGAAGAGCAGTGTAGTTTCAGAAGTGGTAGAGGATGTGTGGATCAGGTGTTTGCTTTGAAGAATGTATGTGAGAAATACTTAGAAAAGCAAATGGATTTGTATGTAGCATTTATGGATCTGGAGAAGGCATATGATAGAGTTGATAGAGATGCTCTGTGGAAGTTATTAAGAATATATGGTGTGGGAGGAAAGTTGTTAGAAGCAGTGAAAAGTTTTTATCGAGGATGTAAGGCATGTGTACGTGTAGGAAGAGAGGAAAGTGATTGGTTCTCAGTGAATGTAGGTTTGGGGCAGGGGTGTGTGATGTCTCCATGGTTGTTTAATTTGTTTATGGATGGGGTTGTTAGGGAGGTAAATGCAAGAGTTTTGGAAAGAGGGGCAAGTATGAAGTCTGTTGGGGATGAGAGAGCTTGGGAAGTGAGTCAGTTGTTGTTCGCTGATGATACAGCGCTGGTGGCTGATTCATGTGAGAAACTGCAGAAGCTGGTGACTGAGTTTGGTAAAGTGTGTGGAAGAAGAAAGTTAAGAGTAAATGTGAATAAGAGCAAGGTTATTAGGTACAGTAGGGTTGAGGGTCAATTCAATTGGGAGGTGAGTTTGAATGGAGAAAAACTGGAGGAAGTGAAGTGTTTTAGATATCTGGGAGTGGATCTTGCAGCGGATGGAACCATGGAAGCGGAAGTGGATCATAGGGTGGGGGAGGGGGCGAAAATTCTGGGGGCCTTGAAGAATGTGTGGAAGTCGAGAACATTATCTCGGAAAGCAAAAATGGGTATGTTTGAAGGAATAGTGGTTCCAACAATGTTGTATGGTTGCGAGGCGTGGGCTATGGATAGAGTTGTGCGCAGGAGGATGGATGTGCTGGAAATGAGATGTTTGAGGACAATGTGTGGTGTGAGGTGGTTTGATCGAGTGAGTAACGTAAGGGTAAGAGAGATGTGTGGAAATAAAAAGAGCGTGGTTGAGAGAGCAGAAGAGGGTGTTTTGAAGTGGTTTGGGCACATGGAGAGAATGAGTGAGGAAAGATTGACCAAGAGGATATATGTGTCGGAGGTGGAGGGAACGAGGAGAAGAGGGAGACCAAATTGGAGGTGGAAAGATGGAGTGAAAAAGATTTTGTGTGATCGGGGCCTGAACATGCAGGAGGGTGAAAGGAGGGCAAGGAATAGAGTGAATTGGAGCGATGTGGTATACCGGGGTTGACGTGCTGTCAGTGGATTGAATCAAGGCATGTGAAGCGTCTAAGGTAAACCATGGAAAGCTGTGTAGGTAAGTATATTTGCGTGTGTGGACGTATGTATATACATGTGTATGGGGGGGGGGGGGTTGGGCCATTTCTTTCGTCTGTTTCCTTGCGCTACCTCGCAAACGCGGGAGACAGCGACAAAGTATAATAAATAAATAAATAAATATATATATATATATATATATATATATATATATATATATATATATATATATATATATATATATTTTCTTTTAAACTATTCGCCATTTCCCGCGTTAGCGAGGTAGCATTAAGAACAGAGGACTGGGCCCTTGAGGGAATACCCTCACCTTGCCCAATTCTCTGTTCCTTCTTTTGGGAAAAAAAAAAAAAAAAAAAAAAAAAAAAAGAGAGGGGAGGATTTCCAGCCCCCCGCTCCCTCCCCTTTCAGTCGCCTTCTACGACACGCAGGGAATACGTGGGAAGTATTCTTAATCCCCTATCCCCAGGGATATATATATATATATATATATATATATATATATATATATATATATATATATATATATATATATATATATATATATATATATATATATATATATTTTGCTTTGTCGCTGTCTCCCGCGTTAACGAGGTAGCGCAAGGAAACAGACGAAAGAATGGCCCAACCCACCCACATACACATGTATGTACATACACGCAAATATACATACCTATGCATCTCAATGTATACATATATATACACAAACAGACATATACATACATACACATGTACATAATTCATACTATCTGCCCTTATCCATTCTCATCGCCACCCCGCCACACATCGAATAACTAGTGTGAGGTAGCGCTAGGAAAAGACAACAAAGGCCACATGCATTCACACTCAGTCTCTAGCTGACATGTAATAAGGCACCGAAACCACAGCTCCCTTTCCACATCCAGGCCCCACAGAACTTTCCATGGTTTACCCCAGATGCTTCACATGCCCTGGTTCAATCCACTGACAGCACGTCTACGAAGGTATACCACATCGTTCCAATTCACTCTATTCCTTGCAAGCCTTTCGCCGTCCTGAATGTTCAGGCCCTGATCACCTGAAGTATTTTTCACTCCATCCATCCACCTCCATACATGTACAGATACAGACATATACATATATATACATGTACATATTCATACTTGCTGCCTTTATCCATTCCCGTCGCCACCCCGCCACACATGAAATGGCACCCCCCTCCACCCGCGCACGTGCAAGGTAGTGCTAGGAAAAGACAACAAAGGCCACATTCGTTCATACTCTGTCTCTAGCTGTCATATGTAATGCACCGAAACCACAGCGCCCTTTCCACATCCAGGCCCCACAAAACTTTCCATGGTTTACCCCAGATGCTTCACATGCCCTGGTTCAATCCAATGACAGCATATATATATATATATATATATATATATATATATATATATATATATATATATATATATATATATATATATATATTCATCTATATATTTACTTATTACTCTTAGTCGCTGTCTCCCGCGTTAGCGAGGTAGTGCAAGGAAACAGACGATAGAATGGCCCAACCCACCCACATACACATGTATATACATACACGCCCATACACGCACATATACATACCTTTACATTTCAACGTATACAGACATATACATATATACACATATACATATTCTTACTTGCTGCCTTCATCCATTCTCGTCGCCACCCCGCCACACATGCAATGGCACCACCTCCCCCCGCTCGCGCACAAGGTAGCGGTAGGAAAAGACAACAAAGGCCACATTCATTCACACTCAGTCTCTAACTGTCATGTGTAATGCACCGAAACCACAGATATATATATATATATATATATATATATATATATATATATATATATATATATATATATGTTATTCCTGGAGATAGGGTAGAAAGAATACTTCCCACGTATTCCCTGCGTGTCGTAGAAGGCGACTAAAAGGCGAGGGAGCTGGGGGCTGAAAATCCTCCCCTCTCGTTTTTTTTTTTTTTGGTTTTCCAAAAGAAGGAACGGAGGGGGAGGGGCGGGCGGGGATGTTCCGTTAGAGGCTTAGCCCTCTGTTCTTACCGCTACCTTGCCAACGCGGGAAATGGCGAATAGTATGGAAAAAAAGAATTTTATATATATATATATATATATATATATATATATATATATATAGATCTTTATCTTGTGGAGGCGAAGGTGAAGATTTATAGGGGTTTTCGGAAAAGAAGAGAGAATGTTGGGGTGAAGAGAGTGGTGAGAGTAAGTGAGCTTGGGAAGGAGACTTGTGTGAGGAAGTACCAGGAGAGACTGAGTACAGAATGGAAAAAGGTGAGAACAAAGGAGGTAAGGGGAGTGGGGAGGAATAGGATGTATTTAGGGAAGCAGTGATGGCTTGCGCAAAAGATGTTTGTGGCATGAGAAGCGTGGGAGGTGGGTTGATTAGAAGAGGTAGTGAGTGGTGGAATGAAGAAGTAAGATTATTAGTGAAAGAGAAGAGAGAGACATTTGGACGATTTTTGCAGGGAAAAAATGCAAATGAGTGGGAGATGTATAAAAGAAAGAGGCAGGAGGTCAAGAGAAAGGTGCAAGAGGTGAAAAAGAGGGCAAATGTGAGTTGGGGTGAGAGAGTATCATTAAATTTTAGGGAGAATATAAAGATGTTTTGGAAGGAAGTAAATAAAGTGCGTAAGACAAGGGAGCAAATGGGAACTTCAGTGAAGGGGGCTAATGGGGAGGTGATAACAAGTAGTGGTGATGTGAGAAGGAGATGTAGTGAGTATTTTGAAGGTTTGTTGAATGTGTTTGATGATAGAGTGGCAGATATAGGATGTTTTGGTCGAGGTGGTATGCAAAGTGAGAGGGTTAGGGAAAATGATTTGGTAAACAGAGAAGAGGTAGTAAAAGCTTTGCGGAAGATGAAAGCCGGGAAGGCAGCAGGTTTGGATGGTATTGCAGTGGAATTAATTAAAAAAGGAGGTGACTGTATTGTTGACTGGTTGGTAAGGTTATTTAATGTATGTATGATTCCTGGTGAGGTGCCTGAGGATTGGCGGAATGCTTGCATAGTGCCATTGTACAAAGGCAAAGGGGATAAGAGTGAGTACTCAAATTACAGAGGTATAAGTTTGTTGAGTATTCCTGGTAAATTATATGGGAGGGCATTGATTGAGAGGGTGAAGGCATGTACAGAGCATCAGATAGGGGAAGAGCAGTGTGGTTTCAGAAGTGGTAGAGGATGTGTGGATCAGATGTTTGCTTTGAAGAATGTATGTGAGAAATACTTAGAAAAGCAAATGGTTTGTATGTAGCATTTATGGATCTGGGAAAGGCATATGATAGAGTTGATAGAGATGCTCTGTGGAAAGTAATAAGAATATATGGTGTGGGAGGCAAGTTGTTAGAAGCAGTGAAAAGTTTTTATCGAGGATGTAAGGCATGTGTACGCGTAGGAAGAGAGGAAAGTGATTGGTTTTCAGTGAATGTAGGTTTGCGGCAGGGGTGTGTGATGTTTCCATGGTTGTTTAATTTGTTTGTGGATGGGGTTGCTATGGGGGTGAATGCAAGAGTTTTGGAAAGAGGGACAAGTATGCAGTCTGTTGTGGATGAGAGAGCTTGGGAAGTGAGTCAGTTATTGTTCGCTGATGATACAGCGCTGGTGGCTGATTCATGTGAGAAACTGCAGAAGCTGGTGACTGAGTTTGGTAAAGTGTGTGAAAGAAGAAAGTTAAGAGTAAATGTGAATAAGAGCAAGGTTATTAGGTACAGAAGGATTGAGGGTCAAGTCAATTGGGAGGTAAGTTTGAATGGAGAAAAACTGGAGGAAGTAAAGTGTTTTAGATATGTGGGAGTGGATCTGGCAGCGGATGGAATCATGGAAGCGGAAGTGAATCATAGGGTGGGGGAGGAGGCGAAAATTCTGGGAGCCTTGAAGAATGTGTGGAAGTCGAGAACGATATCTTGGAGAGCAAAAATGGGTATGTTTGAAGGAATAGTGGTTCCAACAATGTTGTATGGTTGCGAGGTGTGGGCTATGGATAGAGTTGTACGCAGGAGGATGGATGTGCTGGAAATGAGATGTTTGAGGACAATATGTGGTGTGAGGTGCTTTGATCGAGTAAGTAATTCAAGGGTAAGAGAGATATGTGGAAATAGAATTAGTGTGGTTAAGAGAGCAGAGGAGGGTGTTTTGAAATGGTTTGGTCACATGGAGAAAAATGAGTGAGGAAAGATTGACCAAGAGGATATGTGTGTCGGAGGTGGAGGGAACGAGGAGAAGTGGGAGACCAAATTGGAGGTGGAAAGATGGAGTGAAAAAGATTTTGAGTGATCAGGGCCTGAACATGCAGGAGGGTGCAAGGTGGGCAAGGAATAGAGTAAATTGGAACGATGTAGTATACCGGGGTCGACGTGCTGTCAATGGATTGAACCAGGGCATGTGAAGCGTCTGGGGTAAACCATGGAAAGTTCTGTGGGGCCTGGATGTGGTAAGGGAGCTGTGGTTTCGGTGCATTATTGCATGACAGCTAGAGACTGAGTGTGAACGAATGTGGCCTTTGTTGTCTTTTCCTAGCGCTACCTCGCACACATGAGGGGGGAGGGAGATGTTATTCCATGTGTGGCGAGGTGGCGATGGGAATGAATAAAGGCAGACAGTGTGAATTGTGTGCATGTGTATATTTGTATGTGTCTGTGTGTGTATATATATGTGTACATTGAGATGTATGGGTATGTATATTTGCGTGTGTGGACGTGTATGTATATACATGTGTATGGGGGTGGGTTGGGCCATTTCTTTCGTCTGTTTCCTTGCGCTACCTCGCAAGGCAAAGGGGATAAGAGTGAGTGCTCAAATTACAGAGGTATAAGTTTGTTGAGTATTCCTGGCAAATTATATGGGAGGGTATTGATTGAGAGGGTGAAGGCATGTACAGAGCATCAGATTGGGGAAGAGCAGTGTGGTTTCACAAGTGGTAGAGGATGTGTGGATCAGGTGTTTGCTTTGAAGAATGTATGTGAGAAATACTTAGAAAAGCAAATGGATTTGTATGTAGCATTTATGGATCTGGAGAAGGCATATGATAGAGTTGATAGAGATGCTCTGTGGAAGGTATTAAGAATATATGGTGTGGGAGGCAAGTTGTTAGAAGCAGTGAAAAGTTTTTATCGAGGATGTAAGGCATGTGTACGCGTAGGAAGAGAGGAAAGTGATTGGTTCTCAGTGAATGTAGGTTTGTGGCAGGGGTGTGTGATGTCTCCATGGTTGTTTAATTTGTTTATGGATGGGGTTGCTATGGAGGTGAATGCAAGAGTTTTGGAAAGAGGGACAAGTATGCAGTCTGTTGTGGATGAGAGAGCTTGGGAAGTGAGTCAGTTGTTGTTCGCTGATGATACAGCGCTGGTGGCTGATTCATGTGAGAAACTGCAGAAGCTGGTGACTGAGTTTGGTAAAGTGTGTGAAAGAAGAAAGTTAAGAGTAAATGTGAATAAGAGCAAGGTTATTAGGTACAGTAGGGTTGAGGGTCAATTCAATTGGGAGGTGAGTTTGAATGGAGAAAAACTGGAGGAAGTGAAGTGTTTTAGATATCTGGGAGTGGATCTGGCAGCGGATGGAACCATGGATAGCGGAAGTGGATCATAGGGTGGGAGAGGGGGCGAAAATTCTGGGAGCCTTGAAGAATGTGTGGAAATCGAGAACATTATCTCGGAAAGCAAAAATGGGTATGTTTGAAGGAATAGTGGTTCCAACAATTTTGTATGGTTGCGAGGCGTGGACTACGGATAGAGTTGTGCGCAGGAGGATGGATGTGCTGGAAATGAGATGTTTGAGGACAATATGTGGTGTGAGGTGGTTTGATCGAGTAAGTAACGTAAGGGTAAGAGAGATGTGTGGAAATAAAAAGAGCGTGGTTGAGAGAGCAGAAGAGGGTGTTTTGAAATGGTTTGGTCACATGGAGAGAATGAGTGAAGAAAGATTGACCAAGAGGATATATGTGTCGGAGGTGGAGGGAACGAGGAGAAGAAGGAGGTGGAAAGATGGAGTGAAAAAGATTTTGTGTGATCGGGGCCTGAACATGCAGGAGGGTGAAAGGAGGGCAAAGAATAGAGTGAACTGGAGCGATGTGGTATACCGGGGTTGACGTGCTGTCAGTGGATTGAATCAAGGCATGTGTATGGGGGTGGGTTGGGCCATTTCTTTCGTCTGTTTCCTTGCGCTACCTCGCAAACGCGGGAGACAGCGACAAAGCAAAAAAAAAAAAAAAAAAAAAAAAATATATGTATATATATATATATACATATATATATATATATATATATATATATGTATATATATATATATATATATATATATATATATATATATATATATATATATATATATATATATATATATAAAGAAATAAGTATTTGTGCCATAAAAGGAAAGTTTATTTGACCAAGAAATATGACTCAGTATATCAGCACACGTCATATCATTATGAGACAGACTGTTATCCTGGAGGTTTGTAGGTTGTTCAACAACTGGTCTCCTACACCCATATCTCACACTTGTTTACTGCCGTAGCATTGTCAGGTACATGACAAAAAGGAAGCCATCATTATTCCCATGAAAATCTATAATGTCATACCTACACTGAAATACTATATTAACTCATACTAAGCAATGAGAGGGGATCATGCACTCTACGTGGGTAACTATTCGAAAGTCTTGAGTAATATTCGCAGTTGTCGATCGAAGAGTGATGACAACACAGGAGCTGCCTCAGAGGGACGGATTGTTTTTGTGGTCATGCTGTTGCACACTACAGTATGGGAGAAGTCTCTCATGTGCTCATAATGAAAGTCTTCATTCCTTACCTCAACTAACAGGAATGTAGGTATCCAGTCGATCGGGTATGCAGTCGATCAAGTACGTATTCGATCCACGTATTCGTTATTAGAGACTTCAATCGTTCTATAGATATAAGGACTGTGATAAATATGTTCTGGAGTTTTTGAGGATGACATTGTAACGTGGAGAACAAAATTAGAAATATACATAGCCAGGGAGATATGCAGCTTTGCTCTTTCATTCCTATGACTGTTGAAAGATGTATTCATTGAATTATGACAGTTTTCATAGTTCTGCCTCTATGTTGCTGCAATAAGTGTTAGAATGATATTATGTAGAGAGCTTCATGCTAGACGAGTTATGAATACGGGCAAGACATATCACAGCCTCCGCCTTCCCTTCCACAGAATATGCACTACATGTGAGCCATATGTTATACTACTTTACAAGGAAGAGTATTTCAGTCGGGGAGATAACGTATACCATAGTGCAAGATATCAACCATGACATTCAACCACTTATCAAAGTCGTTTTCTTATCATTTAATTTTCATCCAAGAAATCCCTAAAACTTCTCACACAAGATAGATTGAGCCACTTTAGATCTAATGATGTTGTCTTTTTCCTGCCCCTATCTTTTTAATTGCCTGTTGATGGTGGGCTCTTGTAATGCGTCTTATCTTGGGCAACCATCCCCTCTCTAAGGGCAGCTCTCGTATCTTTATAGATATTGTTCCAGAGGACAAGTTGTCTCCGAGTTACCCTAACATGATCATTCCAGCCCAACTGATCATTTCTCTCACTATTGAGTTTGTGTGGTATAGACTCCACGCCAGTCTATGATAGTTCACAAGAGCAAAGACTCATACACTCAGAATCTCTTGAAATTCGCCTCGTCCACATTGTTACTAGTCAACTTTCGCCCCTCAGATCCTCACCTTCACGATAATGCTTGTGCCTCACTTTGACTGTTATAGCCTTGCTATCACCATAGACGTTCCAGAATCCATTAGATTTACGACTCAAGTTTGTCGCTTGAATGTTGGCCCCATCACTTCTTACGCTACCATTTACCTTCAACTCTTATCTACGTCACTTTTTTCTCAGACACACTATACATACACACTCGCACTTAGTATTCTATCAGTCACACTTTCATAACTCACGTATACTCATACTTATCGTACCTTCACCCTTACATCCCTCTGGTCTCGCCCTTACATCAAGAATTACCTTTCCTCACACTTACCCTCACCGCTCGCCAATACTCATCCTCCTTTCACACTTGCTCACCCTGAATATGACATCCTCTCACTCTCACATTTACCCAGAAGCTGCCACTCTTACTCTCTCACACTCGCACTCACCCTCACACGTCAGCACCTTTAATCATTGCTAACTCTTCCCTTGATGCCACTTCAGGTGACGAGAAAGTGAGGAGAGGAACGCACGCAGCAGATAAGGGGGAAGATAAGAGAGTGATAAAGAGGGTAGTGGACAGAGGGGTGATGGTACCTGAGAGAGAGAGAGAGAGAGAGAGAGAGAGAGAGAGAGAGAGAGAGAGAGAGAGAGAGAGAGAGAGAGAGAGAGACCGCGTTCACTTCAACCATACCTTTATCGTCCACTCGGGACGGGAAGTAGAGGGCAATAAAGATAAAAAAAAGGGAAATAAAGATTGCGTGGATGAGTGGGTGAAGAGCCACTACAGCTAAATAAGGGAATCAGTTAATACACACAACGACGGAGATTGGTATGAGTGCCGCTCTATGAAAACATGGGAATGGCAGATAACGGCAGACCTAATGGTCCATGACGAAAGATGACGTAGGTTTTTGAGTTTTGAAATCTTTACTTTTTAGGTGTTGTAAATTTATCATTATAGTTAATGACTGTACGCTACACAGTGTCCTGTTTCAAATACACACCTCAGTATATATGCGAACAAGTTGCTCAGTATATTTATTTATTTATATATTTATTTTCCTTTGTCGCTGTCTCCCCCGTTAGCGAGGTAGCGCAAGGAAACAGACGAAAGAATGGCCCAACCCACCCACATACACATGTATATACATACACGTCCACACACGCAATATACATACCTATACATCTCAACGTATACATGTACATACACACACAGACATATGCATATATACACATGTACATAATTCATACTGTCTGCCCTTATTCATTCCCATCGCCACCTCGCCACACATGTAATAACAACCCCCTCCCCCCTCATGTGTGCGAGGTAGTGCTAGGAAAAGAAAACAAAGGCCCCATTCGTTCACACTCAGTCTCTAGCTGTCATGCAATAATGCATTTGACATATTCTAAACTTGCTTTGTATGGCACAGATGTTGTTACCTACGTTGATGTCAGCATCACTTACTATCATGAGAAAATATATCACGTATCTGATATATCCTGGATCTCCCTTCCCGTTTTTATTCATTATACGTAAGCGCTGTTTCCAGCGTCAGCAAGGTACTGCCAGGAAAGAGACGCAAAAAGACCTACACACTTTCATACACATATATACACACATACGCACATATAAGCACGTATATATATATATATATATATATATATATATATATATATATATATATATATATATATATATATATATATATATATATATTTGCTTTGTCGCTGTCTCCCGCGTTTGCGAGGTAGCGTAAGGAAACAGACGAAAGAAATGGCCCAACCCACCCCCATACACATGTATATACATACGTCCACACACGCAAATATACATACCTACACAGCTTTCCATGGTTTACCCCAGACGCTTCACATGCCCTGATTCAATCCACTGACAGCACGTCAACCCCGGTATACCAAATCGATCCAATTCACTCTATTCCTTGCCCTCCTTTCACCCTCCTGCATGTTCAGGCCCCGATCACACAATTTCTTTTTCACTCCATCTTTCCACCTCCAATTTGGTCTCCCACTTCTCCTCGTTCTCTCCACCTCCGACACATATATCTCTTGGTCAATCTTTCCTCACTCATTCTCTCCATGTGCCCAAACCGTTTCCAAACACCCTCTTCTGCTCTCTCAACCACGCTCTTTTTATTTCCACACATCTCTCTTACCCTTACGTTACTTACTCGATCAAACCACATCACACCACACATTGTCCTCAAACATCTCATTTCCAGCACATCCATCCTCCTCCGCACAACTCTATCCATAGCCCACGCCTCGCAACTATACAACATTGTTGGAACCACTATTCCTTCAAACATACCCATTTTTGCTTTCCGAGATAATGTTCTCGACTTCCACACATTCTTCAAGGCTCCCAGGATTTTCGACCCCTCCCCCACCCTATGATCCACTTCCGCTTCCATGGTTCCATCCGCTGCCAGATCCACTCCCAGATATCTAAAACACTTTACTTCCTCCAGTTTTTCTCCATTCAAACTTACCTATCAATTGACTTGACCCTCAACCCTACTGTACCTAATAACCTTGCTCTTATTCACATTTACTCTTAACTTTCTTCTTTCACACACTTTACCAAACTCAGTCACCAGCTTCTGCAGTTTCTCACATGAATCAGCCACCAGCGCTGTATCATCAGCGAACAACAACTGACTCACTTCCCAAGCTCTCTCATCCACAACAGACTTCATACTTGCCCCTCTTTCCAAAACTCTTGTATTCACCTCCCTAACAACCCCATCCATAAACAAATT